>NW_009260402.1:247899-255078 GCF_000687185.1 Egretta garzetta | reverse complement strand
GTGGCGAGGGGGCAGTGGAGGGTGTGAGCTAAGGAGTGCGGTGAGTGGGAGAGGACTGTGAGTGGGGGGACGGGGGAGCGAGGGGTGAACTGAGTGGGAGTGAGGGGTGGGAGTGCAAGAATACGAGTGGGGGAACAAGGCAGGGAGTGGGGAGAGTGAAGGGTGTGAGCGGGGGCGCGAGTAAAGGAGTGAGTGTGAGAATGAGTGGGGGAATGGGGTAGCGGGGGAGTGAGGAGGAGTGGGAGTGGATGGGAGTGAGTGGAGGAGGGAAAGGGAGAGTGGAATAATGGGGGCGTGAGTGGGGGGAGCGAATAGAGTGAGTGTGTGAATGTGAGTGGGGCAGCGAGTGGAGGGGCGTGAGTGTGAGTGGGGTCAAGTGGAGGAGTGGGAGAGTGTGGGGGTGGGAGTTTAAGTGGGGAGCACGAGTGGGAGAGTAAGAGTGGGGGAGTGTGGATGGAGGGGGGAGTGTGAGGGGGGTGAGCGTGAGAGTATGAGTGAGGGAGCGTGAAGAATGAGCGGGGGCGAACAGAGGAGGGCGAGCGGGAAGGTGAGGGCGAGCGGAGGTGTGAGGGGGTGCAAGTTGGGAGCGTGTGGATGAAGCAGGGAGGGAATGGGGGGTGGAAGTGTGAGAACGTGAGTAGGAGAGCGAGTGCGAGCGTGCAAACGAGGGAGAGTGAGTGCAAACAAGTTGGGGAACACGAACGGAGGAGAGTGAGTGTGAGGGGGAGCGAGTGCAGGCGGGAATATGAGTGGGGGAGTGTGAGAAACCGAGTGTGAGGGGAGGAGTGGGACGAGCAGGGGAGTGTGAGCAGGGGAGTGAGTGTGACACACACACACCGGCGTGGGGTTACTCACCAGGAACTTGCGCAGGTCTTTGTAGTTGGTGATGATGCCATTGTGGATGACGATGAACTCTGGAGGCAGAGGAGAGGCCCCGCTCAGCCCCACGGCGGCCCCTGGCCTGGCAGCGGGCGCCACGTAACGCAGACAGCAGAGACCACAAAACTTTGCGGTGCGAAAAGCCGCGCTCGGCAGCGTAAAGAGGAGCGTGCCAGCGCGTCACCTCCTGCTGCGACTGCTCTGCGCCGCCCGCCCCAGCTGGCAGCGGCAGGAGATAACGATGACCCGGGTGGGACCCGGGCCACTGAGATCCTGGAGGAGCTTTCAGCGCTCGGCGGCTTCCAGACTGCTGGAAGCAATTAAACCCCGCCCTGCCCCTGCCAGCCTGTCGGTGCAGCTCCTCGGGCGGCTCTGCCAAACACCAACCAAGCTGCACGCTGCAGCAGCGCTGAGCGGGCCAACCCCCTTCCGTACCATGGCGGTTACAAAAAAACCATAAATAAATGGGAAAATAAAAGTATACAGAATTGCATCCCAGAGAATAGCCAGGAAAATTCTTACCATCCGATTGCATTCCATGTTTACCTCCCCTTTGCACTGTGCCCAACCCTCTGGGCACCAATCCCAACTCTTCCCCAGACCCTGCACTGCCACAAACACGGCCCACGGCCAGAAATCGAGCCCAAACCCCCCCGGCTTCACAGCCCCAGTTCCTCGGGCCAACGCACTCACCGTTGTTCTTATCCGAGCGCTGCGGGTGGCTGTTGACGGGGCTGGGCTCGCCGTGGGTAGCCCAGCGGGTATGGGCGATTCCAAGGTGCACGTCAAACTCGATGTCCAGGTCCATGTCCTGTTGCTCTGCAGCAAGAGGAGATGTTTTTAGTAGTGAGGGGCTGTCCCTACCCCAAAGGTCAACGTGGGAGTCTCTGTGGGCCACCCGGGGTCCCCGGGACAGCGCTGCTGACAGGGAAACAATCAGCAAACCCAACAACACATCAAGGGTGTTTTCAGGGGATTCAGAACACGGATGTACACGAGCAACCCCCCTGCGTTCCTCACCCTGCCAAAACAAACCCCAACTTTTCAGAAAGAACCCCTCCCTAATTTCCCTCTCTGGGGCACACCTTGCCCTCCTGTTGCCATTGGCTGTGACTGAACCAGCCCACTTCACGGTTACATACCACCGTGGTTAGAATATTCGACGCCAGCCCTTGGCTCTAGAAAGACTACCGCTAACATTAATGTTTCTTTGGGGGGGGAAAAAAAAAAAAAAAAAAAAAAAAAAAATTCCTTTTGTTCTACAAGCATCTGCAAATCACCCGAGAACTGCGTATCCCGCAATTGCCTTGAGCAGGCAAGAATTTCTTCAGAAATCTTTTCTGTATCTTCTGTTTCTGCAATGCGCACCCCACCTCGCCCAGCCTTCCCAGCTCCTGGGTTCTGTAACGCCAAGATCGGATCCACCCCCTTCCCTTGGGATAGGCAGCACTCCGCCCCGCGGGGTTAACGCTAGCACGGGTCATAAAAAGTGAAGTTACAGCAACACGGCGGCTCCCAAACGCAAACTAGAGATCGTGGCTCCTCCGGAACGCGTCCTCCCCCTCTCACGCAGCTCACCCGCATTCCACACCCAACGACCTCGCGTGTCTCTGCGTTCTGCACAGGTTTAATGAACTTAATATTTAAATCAAGGGAACGCCGAGAGGCAGAAACAGACGCAGGCGACCTCCCTCCCTCAGGGCTCTCGTCGAGCCGGCGGTTACACGCGTACAGCAGCGCTTTCCTGAAGCTGCGTAGCCCATCGCGGCTCGGACGCGCAGCTTTAGTTGGGACGAGCATTTACGTATGAAAATTTCAAATTCAACTGGTGAGGTTATCACAGCATTTCCCTTTCTGCCCAAGCCCTAGGGCTCTGATAATTATCTCCCAGTAATTCCCCTTTGCCCAGTTTAAGGAGTTTTGTGGGGGTTGGGTTTTTTTTTTTTGAGTTTGTTTTCTAAAATGTATTCCAGGTCTATTTGATTTTAACGGGACGTGATTCATTTTATTGGGAAATCGGGACTTCCCTGTAACTTCATGACAACATCCACAGGATCACTGGGTTCTTTGGAGCGCACGTGTGAGTGTTTACATCTCTGGCAGTTTTTACAGAGTTATTTGGAAATACAGTGGTTCTGGGTAACACGGATGATATTCCAAACACCAACGGGATGAGAGGACATTCCAAGGAAAGAGAGCAGGCAAAGAACAAAAGGGAGATACATACTGTGAACCTCTTCATCCAGAGCCTTCACCTTCCCCTTCTGTTTGATAAGCTGGATTTTGCAAGCATTGGCTTCCCAGTCTTTGTCGTTTCCGCCATCGATGCCCACACCTACGCAGGGAAGATCAAGAGCGAGTGTGAAGTGCAGAAAGCACAGGGCAGTGTTTTATGTGGGGGTTGCTGCTGGGGTTTTGGGTTGGTTTGTTTTTTTGTTTTTTTTTTGTTTTTTTTTTTACAGTGCCCTTTCTCCCCCCAGCTGACCCTCCAAATAAAGGCAAGAAACCCCTCAGATTAGAAGCGAGTTTGCCCTTTGCCATCTTGGGGGTATTCTTAACAGATATCAGATATCATATCTTAACCTTCGATAACAGAAATCTGAATACTGAAAGTGAATCCAAACCTCTGACCACACGATCACAGGCACATCCAATTTGTGTTTCAGCTTTCTTCAAAAGCAGAAGCCAGTAGAAACCATGCACAAACACAGCAGGAAAATCATCACTTACAAGCCAAAAATCAAAAAAAAAAAAAAAAAACCCACTGTGGCTCAGAGAGAGGTCCCTGCCGAATCGTAGCCTCTGTACTCCAGCCGCTGGAGCCCTTTGATAAGGGTCTCCAGGATCTCCCGTCGTGTCCGGGGAACATGGTAGTTCAGGTAAGCAAAGATGCCTGCATGGGGAAGAAAGAGCACAATCTTAGAACAAAATCACAGCTCCGGGAACTCTGTACGTGCCACCTACTTAGCACGCGTGTGAAGTTAAAACTCAAATGGGCCCTCGTACCGAGCACGCGCTGCAGGAAGGTACCAGTGCGCGTGCAGCTTCTCCTCACCCCACCTGAGGTCCCCTGGAGAAGATGTCAGTAAGGTTTAAGAGACCAAAACCAAGCACAGCATCCTTCTCGTGACGCTGAAAGCAACTAAACAGGACAAGCCTGGGCGTGATGGGAGAAAGAACTTCCACATGAGCTGAACCTCCATGACAGAACGAGCTGTCGGGACACAATGCAGTGGACGGGAACCTCATCACTCCAGAAGAAAAATTCGAGTTTCACTAACACTGAGCTCTGCATGCTAAGAACCACCTTCAAAGGGAATTCTTCCTTGGATAGCTTTAACTTCCTCCCACAGACTCACTAAGAAAAAAAAAAAAATCATTTAACTCACACAAACGAACACTCTCAAACTAATGGAGCTATTTTTCCTGTAGGTTGCAAAGGACGATAAATTGTTGTTTCCATTTTTAAGCAGTGGTGGAGACACACAGATTCCTAGATCTCCAATGCCAACTATGGCTCTATTTCAGAAGGATTTCCTTAGAAGAGAATCACAGGAAGGAATTGTTCCCCATGGCCAACCTCACCCTGCCCTGGCACAACTTGAGGCCGCTGCCCCTCGTCCCATCGCCCCTTCCCTGGGAGCAGAGCCCGACCCCCCCGGCTCCCCCCTCCTCTCAGGCAGTTGTAGGCAGCGATGAGGGCTCCCCCTTTCCTTTGGTGCCATCATGAAGCAGTAACACGAGAAGACATTTACAGGACGCCAGAAACATCTGTACTTGAAATCTACCACTTTGCCCTCTCTAACATTTTAAAGGAGAAAAATATCTGTGTGGAATGAAAGCAAGACGGGTTTGATGCAAAACCCCGTATATGTAAGCGACGGGCAATTCAAGGTTTGTCATTTGAGAAACTTTATCAAAGCCTCTTGAGGAGAAGGGAGTTCAGCTGCCCCCACACAAAACTCAAGTCCTTTTAAAAGCATCCCAAATCTCTTCCTTTTTCCTGATCAAACGGCCACACAGCCTGCCTCACAGTTCCCAAACTTTTATTCACATGAAAAATGTTCTCCCAAGATGACTTTTGGAACGCGTATCTTAATGTTTACATGCAGATTATTTTAAAGAACATTGGAAAAAATGGTATTCTTAAGCTGTTTGTGTTTTGGAATTAAACTAAATCATTCAAAACCTTCTGGTATCTTAATTTATAAGTAGAACTACAGGCCATTCAGAGTTGATGGACGCAGTGAATACCACAGAGCAAAGCACTGAGACTTTTTAGGGACTTTTTAGCCGGAGCAGGGACCACAATGTCGCACGCAGCCGTGTGCCATTCTGACACTCCCATTCCTTCTCCCTTTGCCATGGACAGATCTCAGGATAAGTTTGCCATAAGCTTCATCTTCCTGCTCCCAAAGCACCAGCATTAGAATTACATCTCCCTGCAGCTCTGCTGCAAGAAGAGCACACTGCAGCTCGCCTATTTTCTTCCACATTACTAGAAAAAATTAGATGGCACGTTCTACTGTTCCTCTCACTTAAACCACCTAGTCAGAAAAAGAAAAAAAAAGTTTAAAAGGAGCTTTTTACTTGGTTTCTTTTGCTTCTACCTTTATTTCCCCCAAACCCAAAGCCTTTTCTGATAACCACATGTAAGACTATCAGGACCAAGTTTATAAAAGTTTGCAGTTTGCTTCCCTTGCTCTCGACATCCCAAGCCAATGGTGCAGACACAGCCCTGCTGCTGCCATCTCCTGATGGTGTTCATTCAACTCCAATGTTGGTTCCCGGAACTACAGGGACAGGGTGAGGTCCTCCTCCGCACACCTCCCAGTCCGCAGCTAAAAAGCTCGACAGACAACCCAACACTACCAGCAGTTAACAACCTCTGCTGTATTTCAGAAGCCTCCTCTGAAGGACACTTCCCCCACGCTCTCGGTCTCCAAACCCTCCTCCCCACCCTTCTGGCAAAAAAAAAAAAAAAAAAAAAAAAAAAAAAAGTTTTCCAATTTGAGCTACTTAGCTCACTCTGTTTCTAAAAACTGCATTCTTCAGGCAAACAGCAGCCTCCCTGTTTACAAGTGAACTGACTCCAAATAGCTGTCACCCAGGCTGAAGGACGGCGCGTTTCTGCTATCTCCTAGATGCCTACAATCCTTTAAATGACTCCCAGGCCTGACACAGGAGTACAAGCAGACTGCTTTATTAGCAGGCAGCTGGAAAAGCCCCTCTCTCCCTATTTCCCCAAAACCTCCCAAACAGACGCCCAGTACCGGCAGCATTACACGTGAAGATAACAAATGGGCACCACGGAGCAGAGGAAACGAGCCCATGAGATGTCCCTACAAAGGCGTGCTGGGCTCCGGCAGTTCCTGACGTTTCCCTGTACACCAAAGCCACCTACCATGGCATCCAAAGTAAAGCTACTGCAGAAGGCGAATTATAACGAGCACAAATAATTAGGGAAACATGAACACTGCTTACATTTTTCCGAATTAGCTCAATAATTTCAGAGTTAAGACCTCTTGCCGTGCTTTATGTACCTTGGCAGCAGACGCTAACGGTCCCATTCCCACCCAAACGCCGGAGCCTCGTACCTCTTGTTGGGCAGCTCCTCGCTCCGGCGTTAGCTGGGCCCGTCAAACAGCTCTTCCAGAAGCACCTACAGCTTCTGCATCCCCCGCCGTGGCATTTCAGCCCCCTCGCTGCGCCATAACCAGGCCCGCTCAGGGACACAGCTAGCTAGGAAGTCATCCCACTACCACGGCGCAAGACCAAAGGCCACTCAAGTGGGATGAGCTCTTCTGAGCAAACGGGGACCGACGACGAGCGCCAAGGAGTTCGAACGTCAGCTGGCCGCGGCGCGGCAGCTCCTGAAGTCCTTTCCAGCGCACAGCAGCGGCGCGAGAGGCACAAGAGCCGCACTGACGGGAGCACAGAGGTGGCCTTCTTCACCGGCAGGGCGTCGCGGCGGGCGGGCAAGGACGGAGCAGGCTGGCAGGCGAAGGGCGAGACGGAGCCACTGTAAAGTTTGGGGAAGGAACTGCGTGCAAAAGGTATGGTATGTGCGGGCATACGCCGAGAAGGGAGGAGAAAAGAGGACTGTAGGAAAGGTGGAGGGGAAGCAGCGTGGAACAGGACAGCAAGCTGCTTGTCTGCTCTGCCACCTTACGCCCCATCGCGGCTGCCCACCCGCACCTCCCCACCTCGCAGCACGCCAAGCGGTGCGGGAGGGCAGTCCTGCCCCGTGCCCAAGGGACGGCAGGGGCAGGCATCGCCCCCCTCACGCCCCCCCCCCCA
>NW_009260402.1:242140-246491 GCF_000687185.1 Egretta garzetta | reverse complement strand
CACCACCAGGCACACAGCTACAAAAACCCCAACTCATTTTCCAGACCATGACGTTCTAAGGGAGGGTATTTTCCAGGGAAAAGCACTGGGGGGCCCAGCGCTGCCATCTCAGTGGCCCCACAGAGAGCACAGAGCGCGGGTCCCCTCCCGAACGCCCCACCTGTAAGCGATAAAACAGACACAGCCCAGCGGGGGACACCCAAAAAACACAAAAGCATCTCACTCGAAGCCCCAGTGAAGATGACTCTGCACAGCACTTTCCACCCAGACCCTTGGTGCCCCCAGCAAGGCCGTTAAAACAAAGTCCTCGACGTGAAGAAAAGTCTAACTCAAGAGATGGGCACAATTATTCAGCAGAAACTCAGTTTCCTTTCGTAAAATATTTTTGTAAACGTGAACCGATCATTTTAGTCTCCATCGTGCTTGTGGCACAAGGACTGCAACTTACTCTGAACCAAAAAAAATGGCTTAAAACCAGAACTATTTCCCTCTAAGGCAGGGCTGACTTTGGAGTTCTTTGTTAAATCGGAATCCAAACCAGACAGGGGCTTGCAATGTTATTTTCTCGGCACATTTGAACAAGTTTAGTCACACCTGAATTCAAAAAACCAACCCAAAACTTGACTCCTTGTCACAGATCCCAACAGCTGGCAGCGTCCAACAAAATGCCGTGTACTGAACGGGCACAAAGCAGAAACCAACGTCTTCCAGGAAGGGATGGCTCATCTGGAAGGAGCCTGAAAACCAGCACTGTTTATTTCTACTTGTACTGTAAACAAACAGAAAACATCTATCGAGAAAGGAGCCAACTTGGCATTTGTCTCAGGCATTGAAAAAAAAAGTTCTATTAAATTACAGCACAATTACATCAAGATTTGTCAGGAGAACTGCGAAAAAAACCCTGAACCTAAGGCTAAGAACACAAAAAAAAAAAAAAAAAAAAAAAAAAAGCCCAAGGAATTCAGTGCTCCTTATCAGAAAACATGGAGGCTATGAAAAGCCTCTAAAACAAATGCAAACACCGTAATAACATGGCAAAATATGCAGACACGCTTTTCAAAAAAGATGACCATGATGTAAATGTTGGGAAATTCAGATTTGCTTCAGTTCAGCAACTGGATCCTGGCGGGAAAATTGCTGGAGTGATAAACGGAGACGCCACCATGAAAATAAAATCCCAAGAACTCAGCCACGATGGACACATCTTACAAACGAGAAGGTGAGTAACATAGGCAGGTTTAAAACTCACCTTAGAGAAAATGGGAGAAAAATGAAATAAAAATAAATAGAACAATATGTAAAAATGATGCATAATGGAAGTAAAAAATGGGACAACAAGACTGCTGAAAATGAACACGACTCTTCCCAAACCACACGACTTACTAATCCACAAGCTAAAAATAAATATTTGAAGACTTATCATCCATTTACAACACTTGATTAGGATGAATTATGTGTAAATAAGAGTTTCATTTACTGGAAATATTTTCAAATGCATTTCATTTTCCCCTTTTCAAACCTCCCGTAATGACGTGATCCTTCATAGCTGCAGAAAGTTTCAATCCACACTTACAAAACAGCGTTTTTACCGGCTCTACCCTACCTATAGGAATTACTCGGGGATATACGAGCAATCACATCTTGTAATTGCTTCCATTTTTAAGTACAATTCCCCTGCCCCCAGCAGAAACACCGATGTGAAAACCCCAAACCCAAAGCATTAAACGCCCGTTATGCTTCACTGATCTAAGTGTGTGTTTGAAAAATGTTTATTTCTCCCAGCAGCCACCAACAGATAAAATTTTGCTCTGGAATTACACCTCAAGCTTTCGGTCCCATCTGTGTAAACGCACAGCAAGGAACGTGGCTGCGCTGAGTCAAAGGATGCTCAGGTGTCCCAACACAGAATCACAGCACGGTTTGGGTTGGCAAAGCCCTTTCAGCTCCCCCAGCCCAACCGTTCCCCTACCCCTGCCATCCCACCCCCAAACCCTGGCCCTCAGCACCGCCCCTGCCCGGCTGTTAAATCCCCCCCGGGGTGGGGACTCAACCCCTTCCCCGGGCAGCCCGCTCCAGTGACGCAAAGCCCTGGCCATTCAAGAAAGGAACCTCTTTTTATTCAAAAAAAAAAATGGACAAAGGATCACTTCATCCAGCTACAAGACGTAGCCTCCTCCGAGGTGGAACGCGGCAGATGCGGGATGGCACGCAGCAACTCTACCTTGTACTTTAGACCATAAAAGGCCTTTCTTCCACACACCAGAGACTTGTTTTTCCCCAAATCACAATGCCTTGTTAAAACCTTGTTCTCTCCCTCCCTCTGCTTATATTCCAATCAATCCACACAACTCAAAAGATGAAAGGATATCAACCGCACAGATCTTTACAGCTGCTTGCAGGCTCGCGCGAGGAGCGCTCCGCCACAAAGCGCCAATTTTTCTGTCAAAGTGACAATTCATTTAAATCACAACAGTCAATGGAAAAACATGTTGGGTTTGATGAAATCCCAACGCAAGCCTAGCAAATGTCCATCTGGTGCACCACCAGCTTCTCCCCCTCGCCAGCCCCGATGCCAGGTGCTGAAAACGTCGAAATCTTGCGGCCCAAGCAGAGTTTCTGAAACCAACCCGCTGTGAGTTTCAGGTCCCTAGCAGACCTGAAAAGAAGATTTTCAGTTTCAGCTCCACCGAGGCGTTTAGACACCATTCAGCTGTTTCCAGTAACAATGCCACGCCTGCCCTCCGTACCTTGCACTCTGGAACAAGCCAGGAGGAGGAAGTATTACGGAAGACCAGGATGTACGAATGACACTTAATTACGCTACCTTGACAAGCCCTGAGCTGGCATTGCTCAAGGTGAAATACCTGCCACGTGGACCACAAAATAACCCCCTGTGCTCTTCATTCTAGTTCAGCACTGTTTGTAACTGGGAATTCCCAGCTAAATAAGACAGCAGCAAGCATACTACGGGAATTTATATCTGACCGGCTCAGAAAACACAATACCCCTGCCTGGAACACGCCGATAGACTTCAGGATTAGAACAACAGTCACGCTTTACACCATAATAAAACATTTCAACCAGTAGCTTGACACAGGACTTTGTGCATACGGACTGAAAAGCCTTGTTCAAAGCTTATCATACAATCCCTGAATCACACCAAGACCCGCCGTAGCAGGAAGCCCTCCATACATTTCTCTTAAGTAGCTCAAACAATATACTTTAGAATATAGAACACTCACTTTCTTGCAGGTTTGCCTTAAAAACCTTACCTGGTGAACCACCAGCAGAACAGGCAATTCAGCTGTTTGTGAAACTCAACTCTTAGAACCGATCTTTAATATTCAAGCACAAAACCTAGGCCTTTTTAACGACAGCGACACAGAGAATTCCCTGTGAACAACTGCCAGATTTTAACAGCGCAGCATTTTTACCAAACAGACGTTTGTTATCTCAGTTGTTGACAGTCACTAAAATACTTTTCCCCCCCAAAAACTTCATTTTCCTGTGACCTTTTTGGTGCTCATGTTCCTTTCGCGGTAAGTTCACAGGAAAATGAAATGAATCACCGCTTCCAGGTACGAATAAATGATCTTCTCCGGTGTCTTGAGCAGGTGAAGTTACTCGGGAAGCTTCTCCTAATCCCTTTCCCACAAAAGCAGAAAAGCCTTCAGGCTAGGCTTACTGTCAGATTTACAGATTCCTTTATGCCATACCATACATCGTTAAAACCATTCCAACAGACGATGCTATCAGTGCATCCACTTGGCAATTCCAAAGAATCCTTTATCCTGGCCATGCTTATTAGGCCTCAAGTCTCAAACAAATCAGCTGCAGGCTACGAAATATCACATACATACATAGCATATGCTACAGACTGGGAAAAAGGATAAAAATACTTGTCTTCAAACCACAGCAGGGGAGACACTGGGCTGTTCTAACGAGCAAGTTCTAACACAGATACTAATCATAGCACAGAACAAACTCCCAGAGCCGATGCTCAAAACCCGCTGGAGCGGGCTCCTATCATTTGGTGCCCGGCAGTTCGGGGAGGTGGAACGCCGTGCCAACCCCTGCGTACCGAGACAACGCTAATTCTGCACAGTCTGAAGGAGCGCAAGGTCAGAAACAAGCAGGCTATCGTTATTGTGTCTGCTAGCTGCATATGGGAGAGTTTACATCCAATTCCTCAAGTCGGTGCTGGGAAAAAGACAAAGCAGAAAAACATCGACTCAGTGCCAAACCACATTTGTCATCAAATCATAGAATCAAATCATAGAATCAAATCATAGAATCAAATCATAGAATCGTTGAGGTTGGAAAAGCCCTTTAAGCTCCCCCAGCCCAACTG
>NW_009260402.1:240960-242126 GCF_000687185.1 Egretta garzetta | reverse complement strand
CCCTCCCCGGGCACAACTTGAGGCCGCTGCCCCTCGTCCCATCGCCCCTTCCCTGGGAGCAGAGCCCGACCCCCCCTGCTCCCCCCTCCTCTCAGGCAGTTGTAGGCAGCGATGAGGGCTCCCCTCAGCCTCCTCTGCTCCAGGCTGAACCCCCCCAGCTCCCCCAGCCGCTCCCCAGCAGCCTGGGGCTCCAGACCCCTCCCCAGCTTTGTGGCTCTCCTCTGGACATGTTCCAGCAACGCAACGTCTTTCTTGTAGTGAGGGGCCCAAAACTGAACGCAGTATTCAAGGTGGGGCCTCACCAGTGCCACTGGATGCTTCTTTTACCACCCATGCACGCACCTCTCTCTCCAGCTAAAAAGGACAAGGTTTCTCCTGTCCAGATAAACAAGCAGCAGAGCCATTCTAAGGTCTCATTCTGGGCAGGAGCCGCTGCTCTCAGCTCCACGGAAAGCCACGCGCCTCGGTGTACGAACGGTATTGCGTGAGGCGGGAGGGCAAGTCCCCACCGATGTACAGCACAACCCTAGAACTTGAAACTCGAGTCTTTCTTCAGCCCATTTTATCTTCAGTAATCACTGGTAATACAAGACCTAAATCCTGAAATCCCTTTTTGTTGTCAAAAACAGTCATGGCCTACAGTAGGTTTACTTATTTACAGATTGCCCATTGAGCCCGGCTTCCTTGAAAAACCTGTTTTCCAAACAATTTCATAGATGCCATTCAACTGGTTGGGTGCATTCAGACCAAAGCACACCCAATTTATACCTGGCTAAGGCTTCAAATTGCAAGCGTGTGATACAACAAGAACAAATCCTAACTTTTTACTAACACTATTAAAAATAAAAACCCAGTGCACCTGCTCAGAAGACCTGTCACTTACGCAAGGCGCCATGGAACTGAGCTTTGAGGCCGCTTTCCTTCACCTGTCAAGCAGCACGAGCACGTCAGGTCACAGGACTTGATTCGGTCACACGCACCTAAACCTCAACATCAGATTATCACAACATTGAAAACATTTTGTTGGAAATTCCAGTAAATCATAGAATCACAGAATATTTTGGGTTGGAAGGGACCCCTAGAGGTCCCCCAGCCCAACCCCCCTGCAGGAGCAGGGACACCTTGAACCACATCAGGTTGCTCACAGCCCCGTCCACCTGGCCTGG
>NW_009260402.1:238652-240912 GCF_000687185.1 Egretta garzetta | reverse complement strand
CGCCGCCCTCTCTTCTCCAGGCTGAACCCCCCCAACCCTCCCAGCCTGGCCTCACAGCAGAGGGGCTCCAGCCCTCGGAGCATTTTAGTAGCCCCTTGGATCATTTTAGTAGCCCTCCTCTGGCCCTGCTCCAACAGCTCCATGTCCTCCTCGTGCTGAGGGCTCCAGAGCTGGAAGCTCTCACAGGGAAAACTCAGATAACAACAGCAGTGCCGTCACCCTTTTTTTTTTTAAAAAAAAAAATAATCAATTTAATAACTGCCTTTCTATCCGAGATGGGTTGGATAAAAATACGAATGCAGACCGTGTAGCCACCGGACAGCACAGGAAGATAAAGCAATGCATATCCTGGCGCCCAATTCTATTACAGAAACGTTGCCTGAGGGTTCCTACAAGCAATCCAGGCTGCACGGCTGTCACTACACCATGTAGCGCGGCTACTCAGACCTTGTGGAGGCCACAGCAACGAGAGCCCTCTGCTCCAAGACCTAGACTACCACCACTTCAGTTCAGAGAGACAATTAAGCCTCGTTAGCACAAGCACTCGAGTACCACCTGCAAGGTAGTTCTGCCTATTTACGACATTTGCAGGACTGAGAGGGCAACGCCTCAGTTTGTTCACCTTGTTCCTGTGCTGCTGCCGTATGGAAAAGCGCCCAAGCCACCACTGCGATTACCGTTTCCTAACGCCAGCCGAGACCACCACCAGTTTTGTCCTGCGCCCGCCAGCTGGATGGCGAACAGCAGCAGTGGGCTGTAGGCCTTCGTTTCTGCCAACGGCGCTTAACCGCGAGTCAAAAGAGTTCACGTGGTAGCGCCCTCGGACTCCAAACAGCTCTCCTCCTGCTCCCTACAAAACCCTCAACTGCCTCCAGCCGCGCGCTTCCTGCGTCCAGCAGCTCCTCCGTTCCCAAGGGTTACTTTTCTGTACTAACGTGCTCAGTCAACGCGCTCCTCTCCTCATTTTTCGCCACATCTCTGGCTCCCAGCGCAGGACTCAACAACCGAGCTAATCCTTGATGCTTTTCTTTACTGTTTCATGAAGCGTTTCAACATCGAAGAACAACTTTGCTTATATCAAAAAGGGGAGAAACACGTTGAACGTCGAACGCAGCTGAGTAACGACCCACAGTACCTTCAGGGCTCATCCCAGTTAAAAAGACAAAGAGCAGAAAGTTAATATTGCACATTTCACAGGCTGGACCTCAAACAAGGCAAGCGTGAGGCACCAAACCCATCCCTACTCTTGCAGCAAGCTATTTATAATAATAATTACCCTTTCTATTCTTAGCTTTGCTCCACTTTGTACTTTTAACACAAATTAACATCGTGTTAAATGGAAGCTGAACTATGAATTTCTGGTTGTTTCTTCATAGCGCTCCATAGACCTGACCGTTTGAAGGCGATACCAGTTCGATCTCACAAGAACAACGGGAGAAATGGCAACTTGCACATTAAGTATCAAACCCAGAATCTTGCTTAGAGCATCTTTTTAATTTTACACATAAAAATACAGGGGGGGAAAAAAAAAAAAAAACCTAAAAAGGTGGGAAGACAAATAAAAAGAGCCAACAGATCACTGCTGCATAAATTTCCACGGAAAACCACAAAGCCGATGTGACAGAAAGAAAGAGGAAGAGAACGGATAAATTATATTGCTGTACCCAAGAGATGAGGTGGAGTAACTGTACTAATACGGCAAAGGGGAGCGGAAGGTACCTCAGCGGCTTTGGAGAACCAAGCCTCGCTGGCCGGCGCTCCGGCTCGCTGGAGGCACGCGTTCAGACCGGGACGCTCCGCGGGGGCACCAACAGCGCGATGAGCGGGTGCGTAGCCCTGCAGCGCACGCCTCTAAGCCTCCTTTAAACCCATTTACCCCTCTGCCTCAGGACCTACACGGAGTAATCTCGAGTGAACGTTCGAGCGTCCGCGTCAAAAGTTGTAACGCCTAAAAAAATGACAATAAACACTTTTCATCTAAAAGTGGGAGTGGTTATTCTCGATAGGACCGGAGCCACGTTTGGAAACGCTACCGGTGAAACCTGCGTCCCCGTCCTGTAACGGCCACGGTACCGATGCTCTCCGGGGCTCAGGCCCCTAGGGCGCCCGGTGGCTTTTGGAAAGCACAACCTAGAAAGCCACCGGCCGCAGAACGGGCGCGTCACCGTCCTCAGCACCACCCAACCCAACCCAACCCAACCCAACCCCACCGAGGGAACAGCGCGTTTTCGGCACCGTCGCGCCTCACGCAGCCGAGGGC
>NW_009260402.1:227764-237306 GCF_000687185.1 Egretta garzetta | reverse complement strand
AACACCCCACCACAACACCCGCTCCCCCACAACCCCCCAAACTCCCGCACCCCCCAGTAACACCCTCACTCAACTCCTGCACCCCCACAACACCCCAAACTCCCGCACCCCCCAGTAACACCCTAACTCAACTCCTGCACCCCCACAACACCCCAAACTCCCGCACCCCCCAGTAACACCCTCACTCAACTCCTGCACCCCCATAACACCCTAATCCCCACACCCCTGCTAAGACCCCAAACTCCCGCACCCCCCAGTTACACCCCAAACTCCCGCACCCCAGGACACAGCCCACGTCCTCCCTGGAGCGCCCGTGTCCCGTCCCTCCCATTTCCCACCCCAACTGCCCGGTACCAGCACCCCCTCAGAAGCAAGGCAACGAAACCATTGCCAGGGATCTGCAAACCAAACTGGGAGGGGCGCGGCTGAGGAAGGAGCGGGACGCCTGTTCATAGCTTGGTTACGCCGTCCGCCTGTAACCACCACGACCAAACTGTGTTCGAAGAACTTACTGAAAGCCTAAGGCTGTGAAAAGATAGCAATCCCTTCCTAAGAAAAATGCCGTTCACTTAATCTCGATGCTGAAAAATCAATACATTTCCTTCAAAAGCCCAGAAAACAACCCAAAATGTTGGTATACATTTAAAAATGTTGGTATACATTTAAAAATGTTGGTATACATTAAAAAACAGATGGGGCAGATTCTGACCCTGCTGCTAGAGCCTGGCTGAACGCAAAGAGGAGCAGGAAGGTCACCCATCCACGAGGCATTAAAAGCCCGCGGCCAGCGCACAGGGACGCCTCTCCGCTTTTGTTCAGCAGCGAAGACATCCCAGGCCCAAGCCAAGGCTTAGGGTTAGTCCCAGCTCCTAGGACTGGCTCGCGTGGAGCAGCAACCCGGCAGGCAGCCGCTCGGCGCTTTGTTTCCCCTTTGTCAGTTGTGAAGGTGCAGAAGGGCCGACTTCAAATTCTGATTATTTTATTCCCCCCCTCCCCCAACTTCCCCATCTTTAATTAGGAAGCTGAATGCTTCGTGGCAGTGGAAGTTGATTTCCCAGCTGGGAAGGGAAGTGCCTAACCCATCGTAGCACACGTCGGCATGGCAATACCGCTGTCCGCAGCTTTGGCCACCGTTCAAACCGTTCCTGGCCGACTACGCGCACCGGATTCGCCTGCTGGTTCCCTTCCATAGCGAAACGGGGTCTCTCTGCGGCGGCTCCCGGTTCCTGACTTCTTCCCACTCACAGAATTTCTGAAGGTATTCACTACAAACCTAAAATAACCGACAGCATTGGCTGAAGACAAATGGAAGGATACGACCCTACTCGTAACGAGGGACACGCTGGACCCAAACAAGCAGGGACAGGCTGGGCAAACGCTCCCAAAACGCGCAGTTCACGTCAGCAGCACAGCAAACACCAAGCTTTACGACTTCAACCTGTACCATACTCACGATTGTACAAATGAATCCCTCGAACTGCGGCTAACTCATCCATCCCTGGGTACCAACCTAGCACAAACTCCTCAGAATTTTACACAAATTTAGCTCCGCATCTTTAGTCATGATGCGGGTAATTCATTTGTTGCCCATAAAAGCCAGTATCGATGCCCTACGTAACTGTTTCTTGGTTTGGAGGTTTGCTGTACGGTACTCGGCGTTACACACAGGTCACACGGATGTCGATGTGCAACTTGCTACCAGACGGAGAAATGTGAATCCTAGAATGTTTTGGGTTGGAAGGGACCCCCAGAGGTCACCCAGCCCAACCCCCCTGCAGGAGCAGGGACACCTTGAACCACATCAGGTTGCTCACAGCCCCGTCCAACCTGGCCTGGAATGGTCCCAGGGATGGGGCCTCCACCCCCTCTCGGGGCAACCCCTGCCACGGTTTCACCACCCTCACGGCAAAGAATTTCTTCCTTACATCCAGTCTAAACCTACCCTGGTTTAGTTTAAAGCCATCCCCCCTTGTCCTGTCCCAGCTGGCCCTACTAAAAAGCTTGTCCCCCCCTTTCCTCTGGGCCCCCTTGAAGCCCTGACCGGCCGCACTCAGCTCTGCCCGCAGCCTTCTCTTCTCCAGGCTGAACACCCCCAACTCTCCCAGCCTGGCCTCAGAGCAGAGGGGCTCCAGCCCTTGGATAACCATGAAAAGTTTTCCAAACAGTCCATTACGCACAATTAACAGAAAGGGGACACAGGGAAAAAAAAATCCCGCTCGCTCCCCCTCTGAGCTAAACACACGTCACTTGAAATACAAGTTCTGGCCGATGTCCTGAATTTTCAATCGATTGCCAACTATCGCCTCCTGGGAAGAATTTTGTGATCCCTGCTACAACGTGTTTTGAGTATTAACATCAGGTAACGCGAGCTATTGCCTCCTGCCACTGTGCTGAAAGTACCTGCTCCAGAAACGCTGTCAGCGAAGGCTGCGGCTGTCGATGGCTTCACACCGTACGCTACGGCGTGGCCAGAAGGCTGCCTTACAGAGGGGCTGGCTTCTCCCAGAAGCACGGAAGGAGTCAGCGCCTGACAAAAAGCACATCTTCACCTGCGAACAGTTTCAAGATGAGAAGAGTTTAGCTCGCCGCCATCAACCTCTCCTGCGAAAGAGCGCTACAGCAGCGCTCGGGCAACGTGAATGGATCTCGTGTGTTTTCTCTGAAATGGGTGAAAACAAAACTGGCAGAACGGCAGGTGGTAACGCTGCGCTTACCTCGGGCACAGCAAAAATACCAGAGTACTTCTGTTTTCTTTTAAAAAAACACCAGAGTAATTTCAAGCAGTCATTACTATTTTAAATGTAATGACTAACTGCAATTTATAGAACAACCTCACAGTCGAAACAAGCCTTGCCGAGCTGAGCGTTAGGGTACGGCACCGCTTCCCAGCCCCCTAATTTAAGGGCCCTCTGTAAAAAAAGGCTCGCAAGGACATCCCCTTACGGACCAGTGGCCGCCTGCTTACCCCCCTAGCCCAAACCCCACCCCGCCGTTACTATATTCCCCCGTTTGCCTCAGCGTCCGTGAATGTGGAAGGTTTTCTGGGCGAGCGGAGGAGCTGCGACGCCTCTCGCTAGCAGGGAATTCTTTCCATGGACTAAGCCGTTCCAGACGGAGCTTGGAAGGTTCACGCAGAAACTCCTAATGATTTGGGCTGACGATTTCTCCACGTTGGGCTGTCACAATATTAGTTTATGGCTACTGTTAACGCTGTGAATACAGCTGGGTTTGGTTTGGTTCCCCAAGTGAGAGCTGGCACTTAACTCCCTCCCTCCGCTTTCCTTTATCCAGAGTCTGAGAGCCCCCCCGTCGCTTCGGGCTGCAGAAATGCAACCATTGCCCTACAAAGCTTACTCTGCAGTGGGACGGAACAGATAAAAGAGGATGGGGTGCGAGCTTAACGCACTTCTCTCTCCACGACAGAGCTTGAGGACGCACAGGATGCACGCTGGACACGGAACCTCTTCGGTCTCAAGATCACAAGATGCTTAATGTCAGCCTCGGTGCACACAGGCTTAATTTGGTCCTATTTGTACAAATCAAAACCCCATTAAAAACAAGACTGGAAATACAAAGACAGCAGCAAAACTGGATCCTTACTGTACCTGGAAGAGATTAGTACTGCTTAATTGAAGAATAAAGACCACATCTTTAAGAGATACATTTTATTTAACACACACAAGAGCTACTTTGCCATTTAAATTTTGGCTTATATAGTGCATTAAATCGACAAATTAGGCCTAAAAAGCTCTATTTTTGAGAGCCCAGAAACATTACTCGCCGTTCTATGGTTTGCTGACAAAGCAGAACACGGCGACAACGTTTGCACAAGCTCTCTTTTGGATAATCTGAACCTACCTCGAGGGGAATTCTGTCACTGATATACTCATAAGATCAGGCTCTGCGTACTTCGTAACAGGGTAAAGAAAACATGGTAATTGCAAAGCAATTTCCAAATGCTGAGTGGGTAATTTAAATGACTGTAGGTCATTACTCTCCACGAAAGCTGAAGAAGTATTTTGCCAAGATATTTATTTTCAAATTTCTAACAAGTAATATGAAGTTTATGGCTACCACATGCTGATCTGCATGCTCTATAGAAGATTCTCCACTGACTTAATTGATCCCATTGAGGGACTCGGTGGATTTACACTGGCAAGGAGTGAAAGAGGGGAAACGTAGCGGAGGCTGTCAAGCCCTCGCACGCAGGGAGTGCTACTATAACCATAAGCCGAATAATGACCACTAACTCAGCTCGATTGTGGCAGCGCAAAGAAGAAATAGTATTTCTGTTAGCAAAGCCATCTGCTAACCAGGCACCAGGAAGAAATTTAAGTCCTATGTGCACAAGTAAACAGAAATACTTGCAGAGCCTGATTTACGCAGTTCCATTTCATGGAACGTGTTCTGCTCCGCCACGTCTTCCCTTGCCCAGCCAGGGCAGCCAAGTCACACAGGCGCTGCGCTCCTCGGCGCCGCAGAAGGAACAGACGGGATGGGGCACAGGTGAACACATTCATTTTCTTTGCTATCCTACAAATGTAATTTGTGCCCTTAAGCACCGCACATTCATCTTGATGTTGGAGCATTATGTCGAGGAATCACCTTCTGCAAGTTTAAACAGACCACTAACGGTGGCTGAACAATTTTACTTCTAAATAAGCTAATTAGTCTCTCTGCTTACTAATGCTGATAAGGATCATCTTCTTCTAACATTTATTTTAAAAGCCATGACTTTTATAACAAACAACTCACGGTTTTTGTCTCTGTTACTATCGTTTGCACAGTGCTAGTGGCAAGAAGGTAACTTTCCACAAGCGATGGCAATATTACATCCTCTTAAAATGAACAGCTGAAGTTATGGGTTATTTTTCACACAAAAAACCTGATGGGAATCAAAAGCTTTTCAACAGAATTTGATAAAAATGAACATTCCTGAATTTCTCAATTATAGAGCAAGGGCAGACAGTCCTGCAAGCCCCATGAGGAGGTTTGGGGGAATAAACATTTAGCATTTCTGTTGCACAAAAAACAGCCAAGAAACTTTACCTCTGCCTTCTCTTTTTTTCAGTCTTGATTTTTTTTGTATGAAAGAACAACGGAGAGATGCATCACCATTTTTAAAGCCCACCATTTCTTTCTTAGGACATAGCACAAAGTAGAGAAAAAGGATTCTTTTTTGAATGCAGGGCATTTAATAAATTAGTGGACAAACTGATGATACATTCTCACAGATATAAGTGCAACTATTCTTCTGAAAAGAAAGGCAGATTTGGTTGTTCTTCAGCACAAAAGGAGTTTACGTACACCAAGAGGTAAATGCTTATTTGGCCACAGGTGATGCTAGCTCAAGTAGAATTTGCTTCTTTCTCCATGTCGTCATCGTCGTCAACAACCTGAAATCAAATCCAGAAGTAGCTTAGGCAAATAGTTTAAACTCTCAGTCCCGTAGGACGGCATAGAGAATTCATTACATTAAATCCTTACTAGACTCAAGGAGAACAGCAGCCACCCTGCACTGCTGAATGACAATGGTCACATGAAGGAGGTGTGAAAAGCTTGCTATCAAAAAATGCCAGGAGGAAACATGGCCGAAATAATAGGAGTTGGTCAAGGTATTACAAAGGCCACTAAAACAAGCACTACAGTGTATCAGATTTTTAAGGAGAAAGCAAAAGAATCTGCATTTTAGGGGACAAAAGCTTGTCCCTTGTTATCACAGAGTCACCAAAGCACTAAGGCCACAATCACCAGCAACCAGAGCATCCAGTTCTGGGCTCCTCAGCAGAAGAGGGACGTGGGCGGATTGGAGAGGGTCCAAGGAGGGATCAGCTCCCTCAGCATGCTGGCAACACTGCCCTTAACACAGCCCGGGGTATCATCAGCCACCTTTGCCATGAAGGCACATTGCTGGCTCACGTTCAACTCAGCATCCACCAAGACCTCGGCTCCTTTTCTTGCAAAGCTGCTTTCCAGTCAGCCAGTCCCCGGCACATTTTGGCACATGGGGCTGTGCAGGACTTTGCAGAGCTCTGGATCTTTTGCTAAGATACAGCTTCTGACTTGGAAAAATGGGAAATATTGCATCTATATATCCCATGCTTTTGCTTATGCTGCCAACCTGTCCAGGCTGGAAAGGGACAAAGACCTTCTTTTCCATTTGAAACGGCCATTACCTCTCACCAACCCACCTGTTCCACGCCTTCTACTTCAGGGATGTAGAACTGGAGCATGTTCTGTATCCCATTCTTCAGGGTGATGATGGAACTGGGACAGCTGGTGCACGAACCCTGCAACTTCAGCTGCACAATCCCATCCTCAAAGCCTTTATAAATAACATCACCGCCATCTTCTTGCACTGTCGGCCTGATGGAACACGATACTCAATTTAAAGCAAGTATAGCTCAAATAGGTTTCCTGCCAGAATTCTTCAGTAAAGCTCCATTTAATACAGGCAAAGAACTGTCGAGATACAGTAACTAAAGCCCTCTTTCTCTGCAAACACCTGGTCCAAATTTCCAACAGCTCATGCTTTGCTGGACTCTCTCACATTGAGGGCTACTGTTTTTCCATAGGACATTATGTAAAACATATTTGCAATAAAAGCAGCGGCATATAAAGGAATCGTTGAAATTCTAGGGGCGAGGGTAAGCACCTAATTAGAGTAGAGCTTGATTCAGCCTGCAAAGACATACTGGTTTGCCTCAAGGCCCTCCCCATACCTAACAATGACTGCCTCAGTTATGTGCCAAATATAACGGGGGTGTGTCCTACCACACGATGCATGTGCCTCTGCTACCTGGCTAGGGACAGTGATAAGTTGTCCTTAAGTGCTTCCATACATAAATACACCATTCATAGAATCACGGAACGTTTTGGGTGGGAAGGGACCCCCAGAGGTCACCCAGCCCAACCCCCTGCAGGAGCAGGGACACCTTGAACCACATCAGGTTGCTCACAGCCCCGGCCAACCTGGCCTGGAATGGTCCCAGGGATGGGGCCTCCACCCCCTCTCGGGGCAACCCCTGCCAGGCTTTCACCACCCTCACTGCAAAGAATTTCTTCCTTACATCCAGTCTAAACCTACCCTGGTTTAGTTTAAAGCCATCCCCCCTTGTCCTGTCCCAGCTGGCCCTACTAAAAAGCTTGTCCCCCCCTTTCCTCTGGGCCCCCTTGAAGCCCTGACCAGCCGCACTCAGCTCTGCCCGCAGCCTTCTCTTCTCCAGGCTGAACACCCCCAACTCTCCCAGCCTGGCCT
Organism: Egretta garzetta; assembly: GCF_000687185.1. NCBI lineage: Eukaryota > Metazoa > Chordata > Aves > Pelecaniformes > Ardeidae > Egretta > Egretta garzetta. The sequence continues at coordinate 230,048 of NW_009260402.1, read as the reverse complement.
CAGAGCAGAGGGGCTCCAGCCCTCGGAGCATTTTAGTAGCCCTCCTCTGGCCCCGCTCCAACAGCTCCATGTCCTCCTTGTGCTGAGGGCACTATTCACCATAGTTTACATGGGACCAAAAAAAAGGTCCAACTATATAAAAGCTTAATTCTGCTAACGGGTGAAGAAACCAGCATCTGATAAGATCCCATCCCAGTACTATTAGCATTTCTGCAGGCCGGTCTCCGTTTGCAAGCAACAAATGCCCAGCATTATAACTGTATCCCCATAGCAACGTTTTTCCAGACCCAGCTAAAACCATCAAGTTACTCGAACAGAAGCTCTTTATGCCGATTTCCAAAATAACTCTTTGGAGAACTACACTCCTAAGAGAATAATCTATGAATCCGACACATTTATTAACAACTCGCCATAGCAAATTATCTCCATTCCAGAAAGCCAAAGAACACGACTAAAAATTCCATTTTTTTTAGTTGAAATTAACTTTTTTTAACTCACTACAGGACCTTTCACATCTCCACTCCTTCCATCCTGCACCGTCTGACAACTTCTTTGCACACGTTTTTGGTCAACTAAACAATAAACGCTCTGTATGTACCACTGGTTTATATATAGCTTCTGTAAACTATGCTGCTATACACTGAAGCAAGCTACACTACCGCTAATATTCTCATCAACAGCTTCGTGGTCCACCAAGGGGTACGGGGAAAGGAAATGAAAAAAAGAAAAAGGTGGGGAAACCCAGAAATTTGGGCAGAAATTCTGTGATTGTCACAAAAGGCCCCTGGGAAATCAAGGACTACCATTCCATAGGGAGCTTAAACGGCCGCATACCCTGCACATTATCTTCTATCATGGCTTCATACGACAGTGTACTTGGGTTACGTGTTACAACACTTAGTACACATGCTTGCGAAAAATCTTCCAGCTTATTTCTGCTTTTCTCCCTCTTTCCTTTCAGGAAAATTAACCAGTACCAAGTGTCAGCTGCGAGATAACCAAAACGGTATTTTTAAATATCACTTTTAAAATGCAGCATCTAAAAAAAAATGAAATAAAAAAAAGTCCCAACTTCTGAAAAAATTAAACTGAATTCCGTGTTTTTGACCCACATAGGAGTTTCTGGTTCCTGTAATTTGTGAGCTGGGGAAGATGTCGCCATCAGATATCACAGCTTTAGAAACACATCAGGCATTCTCCTCTGCATCTAAAATGTCAAGTTGCTTATTCCTTTTGGTTCGCCTTGGAAGGCGATTAATGAGCATAAAAATATACTTCAGTAAACAACATGATCCGTAGCCACTCTTGAGACTTCATTAGTTACCACCAGTTTCTAAATTCAAGCTGTGTTAAAATACCAGTAAAATTTCAACAGAATGCAAGGACAAAAGTCCGCTGAAGCCCAGCCAGCCAGGGAAACCCACAGTGCATTTCCCTTCAGAGTAGGATACAAGAGCATAAACTACTTCGGAATACTTGGAAGGGAAGGACAGGTACAATTAAGACAGAGATGAATACAAGAGAGGAAAAAAAGTTACTGTGAAAGCAAAGATTGTGTTGTTTTCACTATTTAAAAATAACCAGGTTAAACCCAGCGGGCCTGTTTAAATGCACTATGGAGGGTAAGACTGCTCTAAAAATCACTCAGCAGTAAGGACTCTGTTCGGCAGTTTGCTGAAACAGGAAAACTAGATAGAAAGATTTCAGTTAGGGGAAACAGCGTTCTCAGCTCTGGCCAGTTTTGCACTTTAAAACCCCACACTAGAGACTGAACCGTGAAATCACACATACCCAAAGAAAAATTCACTGTTCCCTAAATAAATCCAAACCCCAAGACTAACTCACTCCACCTAGCAGTAAAGTTCCCCGTTTACCTGATTCTTGTATCCAGCAGTTCTTTGATCATGAGCACAACTTCATCATCTTCTTCTGAAGCGGCTTGGGAAAAGAAAAACATGCAAATCAGAACTTGGAGAGAATTCCAATATGATTACTAACACTGTATATCCATAATGGCAGAATGAAATAGCATAAAAACATGGCTGAGATGACCGAAACCAAAAGGCAAAACTCTTAACTCCGAGCATGTATCTTTTTCTGCATTATCCTCATTTAGATCCCAGGCTTTCGCTGACAAGACCCACTACTGGTTCAGAGTTCTCTCAACAGGCAAAGGCCTTCGCAGACAACAGCAGTGCCACCTTTTAAGGGAAGCAACAACTAGCTTTCAGTAAGGACGCATGGGTTAAGGCAGGGTCCTCGGAAGGAAAGTTTTAGCAACTAA
>NW_009260402.1:226401-227638 GCF_000687185.1 Egretta garzetta | reverse complement strand
GCAGGAGGAGAATTATGAATGCGTCTGGGTTTAGCAGCTCTGGATGCAATTTTAAGCTCAGCGTTAGTCTCACAGAGCATTTTTAAAGACAACTTTTTCAAAGAAAATAAAGTCTACGTTGATATTGAAATTAAATCCAGACTTAACAGAGCAGAGAAGAATTCAATAGTCATAATCCTCCTTAAAACACTGGAAACATTGTTTAAGTTGGTAAGTTGCAAATGAGAAAATAAAAGGCCAAATACTGCCCTTGGGTTCTAAGTTAGTCTCCATTATTTTCTTTTACAGCTTGGAAAAGACTTCCTACTATTTCTTGTTCATTTAAGACCAGAAACTTATCATTAAGACACGGGATGTTAGGCCTGAACGCTCCTTTTTGATTTAAGGAGGGAAATAAACCTCTTTGTAGGTGCCCATACAAAAAGGATATGCGGCAACCACGAGCTTCCTAAACACAGCCTAAATACTTGCAAAAACATTTCACACACACACAAAGCATAACAGAACGTGGCCCGTACTGCCAAAACACACAGTTCAGCACAGCTCCTGCGAAGATACGCTCCCCACACTACAGCAGATGAGAACCAGGCTTCTGCAAATTCTCTCCTGTGCTAATTTTAGCCACTTGCATTTCAAATTCTCTTGCATGCTTTTCTGAGGGACAAGTGGAGGCTCTTCTGGATGTCACAAAAACAAAGGCAGATATTGGCCTCTTTTGAAGAGTTTGACTTACCTGTGTCGGTCCTAGGTGCCTCATCAGTAACTACAGGTAAGCCAGACGCAAAGAAATCCATTATAGTCGCATAAATATCTGGTTTCAGTAAGTTCCAATCCAGGTCTTCACTCTCCTACAAGAATCAGAATCAAAAAAATAATGAATAAAAACAGAGTACCTGCCTCTTAACAATACGTTACGCACAGACTCTTCTTATGCTAAAAATACCATAATGGGCTCACACGTTTGATGCGTGGATTTGATTTCAAAGTTTTGGTGAAGCTGGACTTGACAAAAAAGTTTAGTAAGACTCAATTTATAACAGTCAACAGAACGGTTTCCTTGTTTGCAAGCCAAGTGCTATTAAAATACTAGCTAAGAAGAGGTGAAAAATAAAGTCTCCCAAATACGTCATTTGACAGATATTTTTACCAAGCCGTTTCAGATTCAAGTTTGTTTGGTTCCATTTAGTTTTGGAGTCAAATTCTCATCCACTGGATCGCCCTGTGCTCTTCACACACG
>NW_009260402.1:218460-226371 GCF_000687185.1 Egretta garzetta | reverse complement strand
CCTTCGCTCTGCTGACATGAGCTCCACACCTTGGGTCAACACAACACCGCCGGCAGTGTACTCCATCCCAGTCGTAGTCGCCTCCCTTGGAAGCGTTCTCTGGAGGGCACCTACTCCCCACATTCCCGTACGAAGGAGAGCCAACTTCCAAGCTGACCACGTTGCACAGGGCCTTGTCCAGTCCAACGTTGACCATTTCCAAGATCAAAGAACCTACAGCTTCACCGGGCAACCTACTCCAGTGCTTACCCACACACTGGGATTTTTTTTTTTTTGTTTTATATTAAAGGCAATTCCCTTTATGCTGCTTGTGAACATTGCCTCGGATACTTTCACTGTGCGTGTCCAAGAGCCTGACATCTCAATGGCCATCTATTAAATAGCTGAATCTCAGCCCATCTTTTGGTACATTTGAATCTCTGTTCTGCTTACCTTGGTGATTGTGATGAAGTCTGGTCCAAAGAAAATACTTTTAACTCCTTCAATTTTGAATAACTGTCTGTTAAGAAAAAAAAAAAAAAAAAAGCCAAAAATATACATACATTTCAGGCAAACTCCTAAAGATTTATTTAAGCTGTCACGGAAAAAAAGCTCTAGAATACATTTCTAGACAAAAATGAGCACTAAAACCAGAACCATTGAGAGAAACTCACAGTTACTTCGCCTACAGCTTAGTAAGAGCCAGGAGATCCTGCTTTGAAGCAGTGTACGTGGTAAAACTGAACATATCTTACAGGACAAGATGTGTGAGAGAGTTACTCCCGCTCCAGTTCTTCTTTGGAGGCAAAATGATATTCTGCATACAAAACCATGTTTGATCAGCATCAAAACCAGGAGGTACCTATTGTTTCAGGTAGAACTAGTGCAAATACGAGGAATGTTCCTGAGATTAAAGCAAGTTATTTAAAGTAGCTGAGCTCAATAAAAGCTGCCTTCAATTCTGTTGCCATTAAATAAAAGGAGTGGTGCCAAGCAGTCCACAAGGCTTTAACACACCAACACCCGTTGGGAGCAGTCTTCAAGATTTTTAGTCATTTGCATGGCGCATGAAAAAGTTGAAGATTTAGTAAAGGCTTAAGATTCATGCAAAATTGCTTGCGATGGCCCCACACAGCACCCAACAACCAGATGGTAAATCAGCACACCTCCAAAGCAGCACAGGAACTTAGGTGACAGGAAAGAGCACATTTTTGACAATATTTTAAGTATAAAACGCAGAATGAGAACATAAAGACCAACTTCCACAAATGGTTAAATAAACACCAACAAATTCATCTACAAAATAAATAAATGATGCTACTCCTGAAGAAAAAAAAACAAACCCCAAACCTAAAAAAAAAAAAAATCAGTTAAATACAGAATAAGGCTCTAAGAGTGTTTTTGTAATTAGGGAAAAAAAAAAAACAACAAAACCAACCATTCTCCCAAAAGACTGGAAAACCTCAAAAACACAACGAAGGAAGGAATTGGAAATCTTATCGCAAAGGTACGTGCGATGAAAGATGACAGAAGAGATTTCACAATACCCATCTGTAAGAGTTTCCACAGATGAAAGTTATACACACATTGGGCTTTTACATCACTAAACCAACTGGATTTTAAAGTTACTTAACCAGTGAAATTATGCAAGTGCGTCAAACCATCCTAGATCAATTAAATAATTCTCCCCCCTCCCTCCCCTTCAGGAAGCTTTTATTACTAACTTGGGAGAAATGAATATTCCCTTTCAAAATAACTGTGTACTCCATTTACAAAAACCATCATCTGGGGTTTAACGATACATAGTAGACCATTTTTTCCCATTAACCTGCACAATAGGCATCATCAAGCTGGTTTGCCACGGTACCCGTTCTAGCACATACATCTTCTTTGATGAAAATGTCTATTTGCAGATACAGGACAACAAAAAGCCACTTTCTGACAGTTGATTGCATTCTGCAACCTGACACACTTTGGCATAATCAGATCCTACAGCTTCAGCACTCCCCTAACACGTTTTCATGTCCTCAAAAACCTTTCACATTGTATTTATTACTTTAAGTCACGGAGTCTTGTTTGCAGAGATCCTGTTTGCTCTCAAACAACTCTGCGAGAGACCTTTGGAAACGTCAGAGCTGTATGGCTGATAACCCCACAGTTCCTGGAGAGACGGTCACGTCAAACAGCTGCTCCTTTTGCATATCCTTCTTCCAACATACACAAAGACGACTGAAACTGGAATCTCCAGAGGTAGCCTACTGCAGCATTTCTGGATCTTGCCCTCAAATCAAATCCCTTTCACCCATGGAACAGATAAAGTTGCTTTTCAGAGGCTAACGTGAAAGCAACGATGAACATGCAAAAATGTATGCTTCCAAATATTCCCAGCGAGGCTTGCGATGGTGCTCCAGACCCCTTCTATACCAAGATGATACGGAACAATGATCTGCTCAGCAATTCTTACTCCAGATTACGCATCGTGGTACTGAAAGCTGCAACCCCCAAGACCTGTTACAGATCCAGCCTGAAAGACTGGGGCCACAACTGGACATTAGAACCTTTTGTAAAGGAAAAATCATTGGCTCTGAAGTTCAGGTTAGCACCGCCACCCGTGAAAACAAGCAAGCTACTGCATTCAATTCATAGTGTTTGGGGACTGTTTACTGCCTTATGCTGTCATTGCCCGATTTTGAAAAGCTGCACGATTTTCAAGTAATTGCTTGAATTAAGAATGTTCTGATGGGAACGATTTTTGCGAAATCAGGGCCAGAGGTCTCACCAGTGATGCAGCAGCTGTCCAAGAACACTGATTTAGGATACCACTCAATCCAGTTGCACAAACCAGACCACAATGCATTCTGCTACACAGGGAGTACAGACACAGAGAAAAGACTACTTAAGTAATGACACTCTTCCCAGCTTTAATTATATGCACAAGCAAAGCAGCATTAAAAACTTAAGTGCAACCAAGCTGCTCCTGAGTATAAGGAGGAGCAGAACGATCAGAAGCTGTGCTTAAAAACATTGGTTGTAGACACACAGCCCACACTGGTCCCCCAAGCAAATTACAGTGTGTTTAATAATACCTTGCTAGAGGTGAGCAAAATGCTGCAGCTGGTGTGGAAAACTCCATAGTCCTCGACTCCAGCACTTCCTTCCCCGGAATGAACTTCAAACTATTTGGATTTGGTGTGTCCTGAGTTTGAATAAACATGCCTCTTACTGGAAATTAAAAAAAAAAAAACAAACACACAAGAAAAACTATGTAATCAAACATAAGTAGCTTAAATGAAAGTCAAGGATCCCAATTCCTTAGTAAGCCCAGACAAGGGTGATCACCGTGCTACAGCAAACAGCAGCCTGTGCAGCCAGGATGCTTTAAAAACCCAACGCAGTGGGTTCCCCGAAAGCCTCTGGACTGACGGGAAGGCTGACAAACACAGGGATGTTACCTCACAGGGAACCAGACGATAAACGAAACCTTGTCTTTGCTGCTTTTGCTAACTTCTATTTACTAAAAAGCATCCTACTGCAACGACATTGAACTGCACAAGGCCAGTACCAGCCTCGCCTTCTACTCAAGTCCAAGAGAAGCCCAACCTTTGCTTCTCTGTTGTGTTCAGGGTTTTATTTCATGATCCCCACATGCTGTGCAGTCCCTCTTCTAGCGTTATCCCTGCTTGTTCAAAGCACGCTCATTTTTACTAACCCTTTTTTCAAGATACACATGATCTATGGGGTTTGGCTTTTATTTCATTTTTCAGCACTATAAAAAAAGAAAAACAAGCATAGCAACGGTCACAGTGAACCACACCCTGCTTATAATATTTTCCACAGAGTGAAAAATTACTGTAAGCTACCACTTATGCTCCAGAAATTGAACTGACCAAACAATTCCATATAAAATTATTTACAGTTCACTGGTAAAGATATTCAAAAGATAAATTTTTACTGAAGTTCCTTTTACAACGTGGGTCTTTCCTTCACTAGAATAGTGTAAAAAAACCTGATCTTGACTAAAATTTAATACTCTACATTTAATGGTGTACATTAATAGCGAATTTTCCTGTAGACACGTCCACACAGCGTGTGCCTGCTGTCCCACTGAAGCCAAACATCAATTAGGGACAGTTTCCCGTGTTCTAATTCTCTTTCTAGTTCTCCTTCTTTCTAACTCTCCCTCTGCATCAAGTAACACAATGATATACAAACACTCAGGAAAGAAAAATGCATTTTAAAAACAAGAATCTCTAGGAACAAATACTTAGAAATAAATTATACTTGAGAAACAAGCTCCCGTGACTTCAATAAATACACAATAGAGGAATTTAAGGCAGCAAAAAGAGCTGATGTTTTCGTGAACGGCCGTGTTGCCTATGACCCCCCAGTATTAGATGACAAATCACGCTATTTATAAATTGCCAAATTGTTACCGCATGCGTCTGTCATGGTAACAACCCATTTGACTTGAACATACACAATGGCAAAGTGCGCACACGCTACATTTTCTTGTCTCTTTTTCTTTTTTAAAAGGAAAAAAAAGTCTTCACACAGAAGCACTTAGTTTTAACATGAAAAGAATAATCCTGATAGAACAAGTCAGCTTTATCCATAGGGATGGGAGAACTACTCATCTTCCAGACCCAGCTGGCAGCCAAAATCACATCCAGCGTAACAGCATAGCTTACAAATAACCAACAACAGGGGATTTGGATTGCGTAAATGGAATACGCTCTGCCCATTTTTTGGAAGCAATAGGTCGCTAACAGCTATCGTACACTGCTCATCTGGCATCTCCAGCGCCCTGGAACACACATGGCTGCATCAGCTCTCAGAAAAGGTGTCCCCGTGGGTAGCCACTGTATTTTAAAAGTATCTCCTGCAGTTAAAGCTCTGCCTTCCTAAGACCAGGTTTTTCAATCATTAATCAACCGGGAGAGTTCTTTGCACAGCTGTGAATAATCCATTTGGAATTTGTTATTCAGTAGTTGGTAACCGGCTGTATTTACATCAAACATCCGTACCATTTCAGCCCTCTGCAGAATGCTGTGTGTGCCTGCTTATTGCTCTGCCATCTGCTCAAGGTAAGAGGAAGACACCAAGCAGAGGCCGCCTTCAATAGACACTTGCAGAAGCAGGTAAGATACTAAATCTACTGGTCAGCATCTACCTGTTGATTAGAACCAAACCAGAAAAAATGGTGCTAGACCAGGTAAGATTGGACTTCTCTGAAATCAAAATTAAACTTCTGCCTGAGCAGAATAATTTAAATAAAATTTCCATTTGTGACTAATTCTATGCAACAGCACATGCAGAATTTTTTTGTCTTAGGCTCTTTCTGCTACAGCATCAGAGAACAGTTGCTAAATCCGTCAGGCAGGTGCAAAAGCACAAAGGTTTTCTGCTGTGCAAGTTTCACAGATTTAAGTTTTTTTTCCTTTTCTGAGCATTACAGCCTACCAAAAAAAAAAAAATAGGTACAACAAACTCAAACCCTGCTTTTTTAGGGTTTTTGCAGATAATATTAATGGAGAATGCCATCATTGTACCATACATGGATGCATGTTCAAGAGGGAGAAAATTAAAAAAAAGAAAATATTGCAGCTCTAAGAACAAAAGGCTTTGCTTTCACCCTTGCTAGGTTCAGTCTGGATGGGCAGCAACTTTATCTGGCAGAGCTTAGCAGCTGAAGCAGGACAGGGGGCAACACGAAGTCTTTCACAAGGGATACATTTACACTAAGACAGAAATTAAATTAAGAAATGCAGCAAAGCCCAAATAAAAATCTGCACCAAGAAAGCCCCTTGTTACGGCTTGGCAGCTGAAGGATACAGAAACACCAGGTATAATCAAGCGCATTGTGAGCCATCCACATCTTCTCCCCAAGCTCCCAATGTCCAAACGCACCAGCCCTTCATTAAAAACCACCTAGGAAATTTCACCACACTCAGATTTTAGAAAGAATAGGAGGCTTTCATTATAACCCCGAGATATAACAACTCACAATGCACTCATTTATTCATTTTTAACTCATTTACCTGCATTACGCCACACTGCTGACGGAAGAAACTGTTTCTTTCGCACAAGTTGTTTTTTTTTAAAGAGTGCCGAGTTGTCAAATCATGATCTTTTAACATCGTACGACAGAACCTAGAGGAAAAGCAGCTTTACTGGCAATTTCCAAATTACAAGTTCACACTACCCCACAGGAAGAGTATTTCACATGCTTCTAGCAATGTCAGAGCTCAGCAAGACGCTCACCCGCTTTAAACATCTCGGGTAACGTAGCAAAACATCCCTTACTTTTTTCTCTTTTCAGGGTTCCCTCTCTCATTTCATAACAAAATAGACTTAACTCTCCAATTTTAGCTACCTATAAAATTAATCTAGGCTCCTTCACAGTCACTAAAGACAGGCAAATCCCCTTACTTAGCTGTTACAGAAGAGGATCAATTACCCTAGGGGAGCCTTTTGTCTTCCTTTTGACAATAGCCAGCACCTGGAACTAAATACCTGATTTTCAGAAGATTACAGACAGCTGAGATGAATCCAACCCCAAGCACCTGAGGCTAAAGGAAGGCCAGAATTTACTCCTATATAACATCTGGGTCTCCTATAGGGCTCTTGGAAGATATAAGACAGGCTAAAAAGAATGCAATGGCACACAAACAATTCTCCTAAGAAAAAAAATACCAGGACAATATTTGGATGAAAGATAAAAACTCTGTATTAGCTGCACATACCAAGCCATACCTCACTCTTGCTCACCTCTGTTTCTTCTCTTTGGGGAATAAAGAAATTCAGTATATTCCAGTACAAGTACAGTTCCAGAATTAAACCAGACCAGTTAAAAAGAGGCCCTGCTCCATACTGGGCACACAGTTCATGCTAGCAGTCAAACTAGGGGTGGTGGCATCTGCTCAGACGAAGTTAAGAAGGGGGAGTGCAGAGGGGAAAAGACAAAAACATTAAGAGAAAAAGCAATGGGGAGCGATGGAGTAGCAGGCCTAACTTTCCAAAGTGTAAATACTTTATTGCACATCTGATTTCTGTAACTGTACACACAGTGAGCAGCACCCAGGTATTTCAAAGTGAAAATCAGAAAATGTAACCAAACCCCACCTCGTGCCACAGATAGCACAGATACAGTTACATACAGGGAATTATTATCTGCTTTCTCTCTTCCTTATCGGGTACAGAAGAGAAAGCAGGTAAATAAATTACATCTGCAGGGGCTGTTACTAAGGGAGGAGGCTGGTTCTCTCAGGGGGGGCATAAATCAGAACAGAAGCACTACACCTAGGTCGATTCCTCAAAGATGGAAAGAGGAGAAAAGCTCCATCTCATCAAACGGACCCCCCTACTGCCAGTAGGGGAGATGCAAACACAGAAAAAGTCTAAATCACGTTATTTGCTTACTTTTGTGGCTTTGATAGCCAGTACAGAGACCACAACAGGGTATGTGAGGAAGGTTCCCCAAGACAAAAATTCTCCTCTATGCCTTTTTAAGCTTTGGGGAGTAAAGATTATAGTCCCTTCTATAGTCCACAGCATGGGGCAGGAGGTTTGCCCATCACCACATGAATTTCCCTGTATTGCATAGTCTCTAGCAATCGGGGGTGAGGGGGGAGGACTTCCCCTTATGGCTTGGCCCTAAGTACATACCGGGGGGGGTATGTGTTAACTGCCCCTCGTTGCATGACCCTGAGCACATGTGGGTGGGTGGGAATCACCCCTTGCACGGTCCTGAGTACACGGGGGGGGGGAATTACCCCTCATTGCATGATCCTGAGCACATGTCGGGGGGAGAATCCCTCCCTGCTGCACCGTCCCGAGCACCTGTGGCGGGAATTACCCCTCGTTGCACGGTCCTGAGCAGCTGCGGGGGTTAATTAATTCTCCCTCCTTAGGCGCACGGTGGGCGCAGGGGGG
>NW_009260402.1:211474-218060 GCF_000687185.1 Egretta garzetta | reverse complement strand
TCCTAAAAATAGAAATACAGAAATGTTATTCCCCCCCCCCAAAAAAAAAAACCAAACCCAAAGCACAACCCCCAAGGGTAACACTTTTGTCTTCAAATGGGTTCTTTCTTCTTACCGTTGCAGTGCGTTCCAGGGCGATGAGGTCCCGCAGTCCCAGTCCCCACTGCTGGCATGGCTTTCATAGAATCATGGAATGGTTTGGGGTGGAAGGGACCCCCAGAGGTCACCCAGCCCAACCCCCCCGCAGGAGCAGGGACACCTTGAACCACATCAGGTTGCTCACAGCCCCGGCCAACCTGGCCTGGAATGGTCCCAGGGATGGGGCCTTCACCCCCTCTCTGGGCAACCCCTGCCAGGCTTTCACCACCCTCATTGTAAAGAATTTCTTCCTCAGATCCAGCCAAAATGCTCTGAGATCGTACTGGCGCGGGGGTTAATGTTCTGGCCCCGCTCCAACAGCTCCATGTCCTCCTTGTGCTGAGGGCTCCCGAGCTGGACGCAGGGCTCCAGGGGAGGCCTCCCCAGAGCAGAGCAGAGGGGCAGAATCCCCTCCCTCGACGCTGGCCACGCTTCTCCCGCTTTGTCACCCTCTGGAAGGAGCCGTGTGGGTCACCCCATGCGGGGCTCAGGAACAGCCCCCTCCAGCCCAGGGTTCACCACCGAGCCCAGTGAAACACAAAGAGCCTTCCCCCTGCCCCGTGCCCCAAGGCTCACAAGCAGTCAAGAAATTGCAGATTTGGCCCACTCCTCAGCAACCTTCCAGAGGTGAGGCCTGCAGAAAAAGTTAGAGGTAATGTGTTTGGTTTTATCACCACATATGTGAGGTGGAAGCTCTTGGTGTTGCAGCTGGCAGCCGCTGCCGACATTCAGGGCTGTTGCACGAGGAACAGGAGGAGGAAGAGGCTCCCTGGGGAGGAAGGAGACACATCTGCAACCTCAGCAAGCTGAGGAGGTTCCAGTTCGTGCCTGGGCCACGGCTGCCTTTTCCCTGCTTTAGTATGACTATAGCCCTGCCGATTTTGGACCAAAGTCGCTTCCATTTGGCCGATCACAGCCGCTTATCCTCTTACGATTAACAAATACAACCTAAAAAGCCAACCAAGTTCTCTAAACAAACTTTCAGCCCTTCATTTCAGTCACTGCTCGCTGGATTCCCTGTACCTTGGCAGGCAGCTGTGCTCACAGAACGCACGTTTTCCCCGCGCTGTGCCAAAAACCTATTCTCGGACACCCCCGTCTCCCCCCCCCTGCGTGCACGGCTGGGCACGGCAGCGGTTTGGGCCGCTTTGCTCACGTACGGCGGAGCCTCGCCGGGGCTGGGGCCGTTCTGCACCTCCTCTCTTGCAGCGGCAGCTCCTGTGTTCGCAGGGAGGGCTCCATAGCTCTGCGCTGTCCTGTAGCATTGCCCTAGATGTGAAGGTTTCCCTCCAGTAAAGTGGAATATCCACCGCTGAAAGCCTCCACTTCTAGCAGTAAGCTTCGACTTTAAAGATTTTTAAGATTTGACTTGCAAAGTTTGTCTTGACAACCGCCAGGTAAAACAGTAGCAACAGCCAGGTCAGTACCTCAGCGGGAAGGACTCATTAAAAATATATTCTTTGTACCCAACAAAAATATTTCACGTGGGGAAGGGAGAAGGAATGCACAGCAGAGAAGATGTATTGTAATCAGATACAGTTTTATTAAAATGTACAGAAGTTTACAACTCGACCATTTCTTCATCATGATTACCAGAAACACAGACACTCACACCCGGAGTGCAAAACTCGACTCCATCAAACCTGCAAGTCAGAGGTGCTCCCCAAGAGTGACCTTAACGACAGCGCGGTGCAAGCAAAACACCGCTCTTAGGACACGAGTCACCGATCGTCGCCGTTAGCGGAGACCACGGATGCTTCCAGCTCCGGCTTCCCGCTCCATCCAGCAAGAAGAGAGTTTCTTTCACCGCCGGGCTTGGCGCGGAGCGATGCTCTACCAGCTGCATCCTACCTCGGAGCAGGCACCCTGCCCTCCCCACCCCTGCGAGCACTTACTTCTCCCTTTGGAGGGGAAGGATGGGGAGCGGTGGATCATCATTATCCCTCTAACTTCACAGAGGAGTATTTCTAGGTGTGCGTGACGGTGATTTACCCTACCTACAATGGAAACTACGGGCCGTGGCTTATTTTTAGAAACACTAATGCAGCTTGATCACGTTTCAGGAATGTGTTTCAGAACGGGAACAAGATTTCACTGTCAAAGATACTACTGTAAAAATGCTTTGGAGTCTTCCGGTGTTCTGAAAGGCCTTGATTTAACACCATGAGGAAAAACAAAAAAAAAAAACGAGAAAAACAAAACCAAAACCCCACACCACAAAAATTCAACTCCCCAACACAAGAGTCTTTGGTGGAAGCTGAGTTAAAGTAACAGATCACCACTTTGGAGTGATTGAGAGTTCAGCAATTGAACGGATCTCGCTCGGGCTTGCTTAAGCCCCGCTGAAGACGCGCTTCAGGTGCTGTGCGTCGTGATTGCTTACACGGGGTTTGCTGTTACGAGCTTAGTATCACCTACGTGCTCCATGCATAGTGTGCATTACAGACGGAGTGAGCGCTGGCTTCGAGAGGCTGAGGCTGTAAACTTAACACCACGTATGACGAGGACCGGGCTGGCTGGAAGGGAGAGGAGATACGGGGAAAGTCCCCCAAAATCCTGCAGCAGGCTGCGGGAAGTGCAGGTTAAGACCACAGCAGCTGGTCCCGTACGTGCGCTGTACAAACGTCACGGCAGTGAGGGACAGGCAGCCAAGCCAGCCGCCTTTCTTATTCTTTTTTCCACGCAGAAACTCTGATTAATCACTTTGAAGAGAGACTTTTAAGTGCACTCAAGCTGAAGTTGGCAATGGGTAAGAACCAGCCCCTTTCCCAGCACAAATCTGATTGTCGCAGGACTGCAGCGATAACTGGGGCCCTCTGGCTGTGCATGAGGACCCAGGGCAGTTAATAGAATTTACTACAGCTTGAAAAAAAAACCCAATTAAACCAGTGGTTCTGTTCAGAAAACTGACTTCGAAATGCTGCATTGAGGCCGTACGGGTCTTATTGCATTAAGATTGTGTGGCAAAGGAAACAATTAGCATTATTCTTCCACATTCATTAAAAACAGTAAGCTTCAGAGAGTACGGAAATAAAATTCCCACGTACAATTCATCCCGCTGAGGCTGCGGTACTGGCAGTGCAGGATTGGGAGGAACACAGGCTGGAAATGAGAAGGATATCAGACTAACAGGCACTGAAATTCAGTTTTCTGACCGTAACCGAAAGCCCCATTAGTTTATAGGTCACGTGCAGAGCTTCAAACAAGCTGCCTCCACCCCCCAAAAGAGATTTAAAACCGTTTAAGCGCTGGATGTGCGCCGGCAGGATCACCAGCTTCCAGGGGCACGGTTAGCTTGCTCTTTGTGTAAAGTGCTTGAAGAACATCAAAGCTGCCCAAAGGCTAGCTGGAAATTCAGCCTGACCCCACCTGAATCAGGGCTGGAAACGAGCCCGCACACCGTGCTGCGCCTCGGTGCATTTTCCCTTTCTCCCTTGGCAGGCAGGGCAGGACAGCGAGGTCTGAACGACGCGCAGCTCATCTCCACCTCACCGACACGAACACGCCCGAGAGGCAAGGGGCTCCGGTCTGAGCACGAAGGGGCACGGGCTAACGCTTCTCCGGCATCAGCTAAGCGAGAGCTGGACGTGGCATTGAAGGAAGTTTCACAGAATTATCCAAAAGCAATTTTTCAAGTAAAAATGAAGGAAGGGAAGGAGAACCTGAATCCAGTCAGCAGAGGTAATACCCTGAACCCACACCTTATTTATGCACGGCACCTGCTTGCTCCAGCGAAGCATCTCCCTGTTCCACGGATTCATCCCTGCACCGCCAAGGCCTGACCTCCCTTCCAGCAGCTTCCCGAGCGAACTGAACAGCTCGAGGCCAAGTTCCGCCTCCGGGCTGCATGCACGGCCGTGACACGGGTCGCGTGCTGAATGAAACCTGGGCCCTCACGCTCAACCTCCTCGGTATCCCTTGAATTCACAGTTTGCTATTGCCGTCATTCTCAGCATCTCTCGCTGATCCAATCCAGCAGCAACTGCCTTGGGGGGGAGGGGGAGGGTGTATTTAAAACAAAAATAACCCTTGCCTTTCGGGTATGTATTTAAACAGAAAACTCAATGACAACAAAACACAATGAACAACAGCCTCAGCTTTGCTGAAGAAACATCTCAAGGGAAACCCAGAAATTTCTTTACAGTACTTCTGTTTTCAAGAGGTGGTGATGGAGGACAGAAAAAAAACCCAAAACCACCAGTATGCACCAGTATTACTTAACGCCAAGCATAGCAGAGCGGGGCAGAAGGCTCCCAGCTCCCCACAACACGACCTGACCTGGGCTCATCAAGTCACAATTCGCCAGCAACTGGGCTGTGCAAGCCCACGTAGCCTCCCTGTTTTCAGGTATTCTCCCTCCCAGGGCTTTAAGACCTCGGTCTGAAATTCTCCCTCTCCCTCCCAGGCCGTCCCCACGCCGAGCACATCCAGCAGAACGTTTGGCTCATCTCTTGCAACCGGAGATGTTTTGGAGGGGAACTGAATCCGGGGAGGGGAAAGGAAACGCGGAGCAGTCGTAACTCCTGTTGGCAAATGCTTTGCTAGTCAGCCCCTGGCATTCAGGGGGTTTCCATCCATCCTCCCCCTATGCTGCTGGGTTTAAAAGTCAGCAGTGAGTCAGCCCTGGACCGTGCAATGCTCTGCTCTAAGCAGCCTTCACGTGCATTTTTAATGTGCCTGTTGCATTCCTTCAATGCTTATGCACTGCACAAAGCTATGTACTGGAGGTGCTGTCGGGTTCTTTTTTCCGCAAAAACTCAACTCAAGTCTCATTTTCGACTGCAGCAGCTCTCCCGGGTGCGACTCCAGTGAGCCAGGAGGAGCTGGGGCTGACCCTGCCCTCTCAGGGCGACAGCACTCGCGCTATTTCCCCTCCGAGTACAAAGACATCAGAAAGCGGGCAGGGCAGGAACCTGCTCTGCATACGACTGGTCCTGATCTCAGCAACCCACCCATTGCTCCAACAGTCCCCCTCCAAACACCCAAAGACCTCAAAGCCACTCGGGGGAGACCCCCAAATGCAAAATATGCCCCTTACCCTCAGCGCAAGGCTCCAGCTCGCACGATAACACACAAACTCGCCTGGGAAATGGCCACCACAAGGCTTTTAAGAGACCTGGCCAGACCCTACTGGAGTCAATGGGGATTTTTTCCATAGATGTCAAGTCCTTAAAAATAAAACCACCACCATTTTTTGTCTTGGGAGACATTCTGCTGTACCAAGGCCTGTTAGGAGGAAGGATTAACGCACTGCAAGGATTCATCAGCAACTGGGAGCCCAAAAAGTCCCTGCAAGTGGGTATTTTGAAAGCCAGTCCACGCTTACAAGTAGCCTTTGCAGGCCAGAAATAGCAGATCCAAGACAATTTATGCAACCGGGCATTATGCAACATAACGATGAGAGGTTTCACTCTTATCTCTGCCTTACATTACTGAAAAGAGAGGGGAGCAAAGTCTGCTTTTGTATCTGCCCAGCTGCCAGCCCGGGTGACTTTTCCCCCAAACGCTCTATTAGGATTCACGACATCCAGGACTGCCCAAGCAATAAGATGCCCTTCTCTTTGGGAATACGGCCGAAAGCACAATATTTCAGAAGCAGAGCAAACATTACCAAAGGAGTGTGAATGGATTTTGTTCAGGTTCATCCTTAACCAACAGGAAAACAAAAGGCAGAATCTACAAATCTATAGAGTCAAGTTCTCTGCGAGTATAAATCATGCTAACGGGGTTGCTGAGTTACGCCACATGAGGTATGTAGATCAGGACATCCATCGAGTTCTTTGCATAATAAATTTTTCCGTAAGGCGTATTTTTAATACTGTAAAAAAAACGCACGGCGCTCTCCTTCACGACACCATACGCAAATCTCTGGGTCCTACGCTTTGGCATAACCCAGCCAGGAAATACAGGTGTAAAACTCAACGCTCTGCCTGATCGTTCCATCTTCCGAACAGCAGCGATAGTAGCAGCCTGACGGATTGCTTGGCTGACGTTCACACATCTGAGAGTTTGCAAGACAAGCGACTGAAGGCACGGTGAGTCCTTCCACTGACTCCTCCGGGCTCCGGCACGGGACCCGGCCAGAAGCACTTCCACTTACGACACGCCACGGCGAGCAAAAAAAACCACCGCACGCGCGATCCCACGGCCCTGCTAGCGATAGTAGCAGCCTGACGGATTGCTTGGCTGACGTTCACACATCTGAGAGTTTGCAAGACAAGCGACTGAAGGCACGGTGAGTCCTTCCACTGACTCCTC
Source organism: Egretta garzetta (assembly GCF_000687185.1). Lineage (NCBI taxonomy): Eukaryota > Metazoa > Chordata > Aves > Pelecaniformes > Ardeidae > Egretta > Egretta garzetta. The sequence goes on along the minus strand of NW_009260402.1, from coordinate 211,664 downwards.
CGGGCTCCGGCACGGGACCCGGCCAGAAGCACTTCCACTTACGACACGCCACGGCGAGCAAAAAAAACCACCGCACGCGCGATCCCACGGCCCTGCTCGCGTCGGCGCTGCGCAAACCCGGTACCAGGCATCGGCTGCACGGCTCTCGCGCGGTGGGTGCCCAGCCTGCGAACGCCGACGACCGAACCCC
>NW_009260402.1:201635-211417 GCF_000687185.1 Egretta garzetta | reverse complement strand
AACCTTGCTCTCTTCCCCAAGTCCCCAGAGAGGACGGGAGTCGCAATAACGCTTTAACCTGTGAAATCGCTTCCTTTCCAGAGCACTAGCAAGCCCCGCTTGACTTGCTCTGTAATTAATAAACCTTTTCATTCATCTTATAATGCATTTCCCCAGCCAGGACCAGACAATACAGAATATTACTGGTTTGGAAAAGCATCTAAAAAATAAATGGGGGGAGGAGGACAGTGAGAGGAGGAAGGTAAAAAGCAACTGAAAAGGATATGAAGATCCTGAGAGCCAGGCATTCAGGCTAACATAACTTAAAAGGGTCCACCTATATATCACTGCAAATAGAGTTCTGACCAAAAAATAATAATTTTTTTTTTATATATATATATATTGCTATGTCATTCATTTCAGCTAAGAGGTTCCAGGTCCTGTGAGAGGTGGTCCTACGGGAAGCAGACGTCCCAGCTCACAGCAGATTAAGGCTTTTGCTTTCCCGCTTTGGAAGGGAAGGGTGCTGAAGCAAAGGGATCCGCGCCAGGCAGCTCTGTAGTCCTGGAAGACAGAGGGGCAACGGAGACAGATCCTGCTATCGCCTGTCTGTTGGTCTGAGAAACCACTTTGTAAGCAGCTATGGGCTTGACTTCCAGCCCCTGCCCATCTTCTGGACTGTAGTGACGGGAATATTTTGACAAGGATTGTGGACGGAAAGGCTTGTTAACGACGGAGCCCAGCACGGCTTCCTGGGGCAGCGCGTGTCCTCCTTGGTTTCTCTCGCCGGGCACGCCGCCCTGCTCTTGCGGCACGCCTTTAGAAGGGATGCTTTCCTGGGTCTCCACGGCTCTTACGGAAGAGGGATGCTGAGTAAACCCGGTAGAGGGATACTGAGATCTCGCCGAGGCCATGGACCCATGCATTGCTGGATCCAGGCTTGGGAACATCGGGTTAGCTCTGTGTGGGACATCGCCTCCTTGACTTAGGAAAACGGGTGGTGCGAACGGTTCCTTAGACACACTCTGGGAAGTCAACTCTTCCATGCTTTTCTTTTTAGTGAAAGGGGCTCTCAGAAATACATCCGCTTCTTCTGGATGTCTAAGAGCCACGTTGCCCTTGCAGATAAAAGGAGCTTTGGTAAAGACATCCACCTCATCAGGCACTTTTCTCGAGCTTCGAAAAGGAGCCGTGGCAAAAACATCCGGTTCGTTAAAAACCTCCCCGGTGTGCGACTGGAAGGCAGGAAACAGCATCTCCCCTGCTCTCGCCTGGGAGGAGTGGGAGTGGGGATCTTCTTTGGAGGCCTCACGTCTTTCCCTGGGCGCAGACTGCAGGAACCCCGTGCACAACTTGCAGGTTTCCTCCTCCTCTTCCGAATCCATCAGTAAAGGCCTGGAGCCGCTACAATCCAAAATATCTCCTTCGTGGTCCGTCCCCTCTCCTTCGCTACTGTAGAAGGAGCTGTTGCTTGAAGGACCGTCTCTCGTTAAGTAGTCTGACTCTGCGTTGCGCTGCGTTTTCACCTCCAGTATCTCAGACTGACCCTTGTACAAAGCGAGTCCATCGCTGCCAGAAGGTCCTTTACAGAGTTCAAGAGCTACCACTGGGAATAGGGACGGATCCCTCTGCAGACCTAAAAATGCAAGAGAAGAGTATTACTCAACCAGCTCCACCTCCTCAGTCATCAATAAGAATGAAAGGTACTCATTACACAAGAAACGTCATGCCGTTCTGATTTAAGCCACCATCACGCATGGAAAATGGAAAGGAGAGGGAGGGCAAATAAAAGAAAATAAAAATGCCAGGGAAAGAATTTACGACACACACAAACCGACACACAACTCGGCGCTGCCTCGCAGCTTGGGGACACCACAAGTACCAGTTTTCAGAAAGAGATGGAAGATGTTTGACACACAAATGGGCGCACCCAGCACTCTCTCAGCACCATTCCACAAGGTTTTCTCTGCCACCCACGACGACGACCACCACCACGCAGCAGAGAGGTTTTCACTTCGTAATGCTGCTGCCTGGAGTGAGGCCCCAGCAAACAGACAACTGTCATTTTGTTCTGCACCGTTGTTTATTGACTGCCCTATGAGCAGATATACAGCTTGGCATAGCCTCTGTTTTTGTGAGCCGTCCCACGGATACGTGGAATCACACTCGGGCATGTAAAATACGCAGGGATGCCCTACGGTCTGCTAAAATAACATACACATTTCAAAGAATGAAGGACAGCCTATAGCTTTTAACGAATCCTGGTAACGATAGCAGCATTATTTTAAGCTACTGCAAGACAAATTATTTTTAAACAATCCATACCATGACTTCAAATCATCCAACAGAACTATAACAATCTGGCTTGCTTCTGCGTTAGCATAACGAGACAGTGCGGGGAGAGGCTTGCTGTTCTGCTCTGCCCCGGGTACAAGAGCCCACGGTGGGGTTGGGTTTGCCTTACGACTCACACAGACAGAACAGAAGATATCTTACCTTCAAAGAACTATTGGCAGGTTGGGAGTATGTCATTGGACTCATGTTAGCAAGAGGATAGGAAAAAGGCACGTGAAAACTAAAGCAGTACGAGTTGCAGGCAGAAGGAGGAGGGTAAGGAGGTCGTTTGGTATCCACCGACCGATGGACAAGCGAGGTACGAACCAACCCACCCTGCTGTGACAAAACAGCATCGTCGCCTCCAAGCTCTGCCCAGGCGAATCATTCACATTCGCACACCCGTCGCAGCCCGCGAGGCACCGTTTCGTGACCAAGCCTGTGGACGTGTGCACTTAAGCCACTCTCAGCCACTTCTCACAATTAAAGACACGGTAGTCGTTCATTAGGCATCAAAATCGGCGTTTATTGGGAAACTGTTGACTTGGATACATTACACTGCTAAATAAAGACAGTGTAGATATGGGAACATTTGAAGTTACTCTACAAAAATACTCTCTCTCTTTCCTGAAGCCTGCGTTGTCAGCACTGGTTTAACCTCAGATGCTACTCTCAGATCACAGGAACAATACGTCTGCAGTGGTGGTTTCTTCCACGCGGCTGGTTACATATTTACCAGGTATTACGGTGAGATTTTGAGAGTACAGGCTGAAGCAGGGCAAGACCGGTTGCCACATCGTGCAAATGCCTCCGAATTACCCTGTCCTTACCGAAATACAGCGTACAGGGAAGCAGGAAAGGAAAAAGGCGTTTATCACGGTGAGCACTGCGCCAATGCACACCAGCGACCCACCTTGCACAACGACAGCGCAAACAAGTCATTGGATCAGAATTTTCTTTTTGAAGTGTTACTTGCGTTAGGAGGTGTCTGTGCAAGCGATGACTTTTAGGACGGAGTAAGAGAGTGGCTGACAGGATATAAACCCATTTGCTTAGGACAGGAGCAGCACGCGTCTCACGTTGGAGGCGCTGTATGACAGGCAGAGCACTCCATTTTTGGAAAAATGACTTTTTCTAATGCTTTCGTGCTCTCCCTGCCCGTCACAAGCGAGAAGGGCACTGAATGCTTGGAAGCGGTTTTCTCCCTTGCCAAGGCCAGTAAAGGAGTTGTGGATTACTCCGAGAGGAAAAAGTGAAGCGATGCTCAGGTAGGAACTTGTTCCGGCCGTCAGTTAGGAGCTGGCTTCACTCAAAGCTGCGAGGCAACACAGCGAGAAGGGAAGGGCCCTCACAATTTGAAAACAATAAAAATGGGCACAGCAATATTAAAACGCAGGGGTTACCTGAGAAGTTTGGGGGTTACTGACAAGAGAGCAGCGCCATCTACACTCCCACGTTCTAGTTTTCCGATGTCGAAGGAGGAAGACCTGGCTTCCAGACACTGTCCCACAGTAACTGAGCTCAGGCACCTTTTCTTTCCCGCGTTCTTGGGTTCCCTCAGTTTGTTTCCTTTGGCAGAAAGCAAAGGGACAGTCCCAGAAGGAGCTAGGGCAGCACCGCTACAAGAAGGAAGACAACATCATGCCAGCACTTTACTTTAGCTAACATCTGGGTGTGCGTCTAACTAGACGGTGGCTGAGACATCGCCTCTCACAGTTGTTCATCTCGTATGTTAAAAAAGGTCTGAGCTACGCTGAGACATCACAACGCACAATCAAACCAAAAAATCCCAACCCCCAGTGTGTGAAGGTCAGGTTAGAGCTAAGAGACAAGGCCACTGCGTTCCCATAAGCGGCCACAGCTACAAGCTTTGCAGACGAACGTTTCCGAGGCGCATGCTGCGGAACTTTTAGGACAACGGAGAATTTAAGTTAGGCAGCGCCGATGGATGCTTCGGCAGGTCTGAGATCAGACCAGCGAGACCTGAGGCGCTCGAGGGACTGTTTCACCTGAAAAGGCAGGGCAGTTTTGTTCTGCGTTACAGTAGAGAAAGGGGTCACTCACTCCCCGAGCTGGTAAGAGCGTGAGGGTAAAGAACAGATCTCATTAAATAAAGACAGTGCCTTTTTGTTTGAAGCCCTGCCCCTTCTCTGCGATGTCTGGGCTCCCGCTCCCACCACGGGCGCGCTATGCAAGAGGCCTGAAAAGCCAGAGGCAGATGGTTTGCTGGAACCGACACACAAAGCACCCACGACCCCTCATGCAAAAAGAGAAGCCTCTTCTGCAGAGGCAGCATTTCCTAACATCTGCCTGTGCCGAGATGGACACCGGCGACGGGCAGCTGCCTCTTTTGTCCCTGCCTCCTCCGGGCTCCCGAGATCTGTGTGTTGCTTTATGCAGAAGCATCCCTTACATTTTCAATTAACGCGCAGGTTTAACACATGCATGCTCCTAACAGCTGCAAGCTTTACAGCATAAAATCTTTACAGAAGCTTGAGTTTATAGATAAGGTTTCTCTCTACCCCTGTACAACATCCCTGTATTTTTTTTATTCCAGGTTCAGACACACACGCTAAAGAAAAAATTCCTAAACCACACTCAGGCTCCCTTCTTGCAGGGAGAACCTTAGGAATAAAACCACTTATGCCTTGGTCCTCTAGGAATACACCCTGTGCGTATCGAGATAGCAAACCGAAGAAAAGAGCATTTACCCCTGAGTTACAGGACCAACACGTGGAGTTTCCCCATCTTTTAAGGAAAGTCCTGAAATAACCGACGGAAAAGCTAGGAAAGATTTACTCTTTACAGGGAGCTGCAAAGGGGCAGAGCCGTCACCACGACGATGAGCTCATTGCTGGAGCAGAGCCCGAAACAAGAAAGTCAGGGGAGACAGAGGTGTTTCAAGAGTCTAACGCTACTCCTTCCACCGAATAACGCCCCTGGTTTCATCAAGCCCAAGTCAGGATGGTCTCAACAGATGGTAACGGGTAGCTAAAACCCAGCACAAGTACTAGTATGCAAGATTACTAGTTTGGCATTTAAGAAGGGTCAAGAGACTTCTCATGCCTTCCTTCTTGAAGGGGTAGAGTTTTCCCTTGCGTTCTGATTCCTCGAAGCAGTATCATTGAACAAGAGCACAGAACACAACACCCCCCCCACTGCTTTCAGCGGGGAGCTACCAAAGCAGAACACCAAAGGTCAGCATTGCCACCGCTGGGGCACTGGACAATTTGGACAGCAGAATTCAGCATTTCTGCCCCAAATCACTGCACGGTGGCAGATCTGGGAGCAGATCTCGGGTTCTTCGGTTCCAGAAGATAAGGAATTTAACGTTGCCGTTTTGGCAGACCTGTCCAGCCATCATTTGCACCATGCAAAGTGAGACGGGGCAGGCGTTAAACGCACCAACCCCTCAGGCCACATCCCAGGAGTCCACAGAGGGGACTGACAGCATCGTGTGGTTTTCCCCCCACTTGTACCACGCGCCAGCCGAGTGGTACGCGAGTCGTTTCTAAGATGCAGCCTGCGACCATCTAAGAAAAACATAAGGTGAGTTTCCAGGGGTTAAACTCCCTCCTGCGCAGGGCAGGAGCACAAGTCTCACGCATCAGTAACGTCCTTACAACAACCCCAGCCAAGCAACCCCCCCTTCCTCCCGAGGCACAATCAGACCCGATGCCGTGCGTGGAGCCTGCGCTCCTGGGCGTAGGCACGGCTGTCCCCAGAGCACAGCTTCTGTCAGTTACCGAAATAGACTACACAGGAACAAAAAATAAATACAAAGAAAACCTTCCCCTCCACCCCCCCAAGCCTACGTTTCCTTCTGGAGCAAGGCAGTTTTAATGTGCAATGCCCACGCACCTCAAAGAGAACTCACGGGAACTCATCTCGCCTGATTATTGGTGATGAGGCGACCGATGAGCCCCATTCATCAGAGCACTCCCCCATGTTACGTTCACGCTTCCCCCACATCCACGCCAGCTACTCCCCAACTCTTTGACGGCTTCTTCAACTAGAAAATGCATTGGCTAAAAAGAAAATAATTGGCTGCCTGCAGGCACACAGACCCTTCAGCTGCTACTCCGGCACGCCACGTGCTTGGTGACATTTTCTGGAGTCAGAGGCCCACATGCTCCACATTTTATGTTCGCTTGGATACTCCAAACCTTGCTGGACGCTGGTCTGAACAACATCTGAACTTCCGTTGCAATAACATACTTTTTTTTAAATCCATTTTTAAATAAGGTGGGTTTGGAAAGTCCCTGGAAGCAATGTCCTGCGAGCTTTCAGGCCGAAGAACGCCATCATCATTCATTTGCAAGAAGCTCCCTCTGAAAGAATTTTGCTCTACACAGATATTCAATCAAGCTGCCGCTTGCTTGCGGTACATGGGCTGTCAGGGGATGCAGAAGGTCTGCCACAAAGCCAGCAGCGCTAAGATTCTTCCACCCAGCTCTCAGAGTTCTCCAGCAGGTTGCACAGTGCCTGCTGCCCTGGCCAAGTCCTTCATACTTGGCCAAATCCCAAGGAACCCCATGAAGACTTGGGCAGCCAGGATTGAGGAAGCTGCAGCACCTTCTGGTTTTGGGACAGATGCTCCCAACACAGTGGATATTGTCAGATACAACACAAATTTGCTGATCTCTGGATTGCGGGTGCGACACTTGTGCTCATCTGGTTAAAAGATGAACCAAGGAGATTTCCAAAGGCAGAGGCAGTTCAAAACCCAAGCCCCCCTCAGAGTAAGCGAGAACCAACATCTAAGTTCCAGCCATTCCTCTGAACATCTTGACACCCCAAACACAGAGTTTATTCTTGCATCCAAAGCACAACCTTGACTGGAAATTGCTCCGTGTACTGTGGTTGCATTTGCAGTATCCTATCAGGAGGATCCACCAAAATAATGAATGCCAAAACCACTACTACAAGCTTCAGCCTGTTGGGGCAGCAAGGCTCCTCTGTCGCCCCAACGGGAGCGAACGGCACACGCGGGGCAGAGAGGAGAATCCCTCTGCTGTGATTTTGGTTTGAATTCTGTTCCTTAACAACACCTGGCCCTACAACCCTCAAAAGGGGACAGAAACATCTCCCGCAGCTCCAGCCATCGCTATAAGAGAGAATCATTCTTAGCCCATCTGGGGAATGCTGGGTACCAAACTCCTCCTTGCGGGCACTGCATAGAAGTTCAGTTTTGTTCCTTCACAGCAGCAGCTTTCACACAAACTCCTCAACTTTTGAGCAGCATGCCAACCCTAACCTAACGCCTGTAGGGCACTCACATTTTTTGGAGAGCTCAAGATTCATCCCAAATATCCACTCATTTAATCTCTCTCGCATTTTTCCATTCATTCCATAAATAAGTGGCAAGTACTTTCTGATGGAGGAGGTCTAGATAATAGACAACTCTAAAAATGTACGCTTCCATTGTATCGTATTTCCCACCCAGATCCATGAATAGCTACTTGAAAAAGCAATAAACATTCACATCTGCTTATTTAATAGCATTATTAACAACCCAGTGCATTTATAATTTTTTTCCAGAACCCTTGAACAAGTGCCATTAGATTTAAAATCTTAAACATTCTTTAAAAGTACTTTAATTCACAGAAATCTTTGTTTCTAATATACAGTAGATGGTTACTTTTTAAAATCCATTCTCTTTTCATATAATCTCAGTATCTGACTATACAATAACTTTCTATCTATAGCGTCTTCATGTTTTCCAGTCCAGCTTGCCTGTGCTTTAGGAATATAAAACAAAAAAATAATAAAGTTCTATCCACAATTTTACTAAGGTCATTTCCATAGTTCTCATGTAAAGCTTCTCTTGGAAAGTGCAGTATACACATGTAATGATACAACACACTTAAGCAATACTTTTATTATTAAGTGTAGGTTTTAAAAGAAGAGTAATGTAGAGCAGACACAATTGATGGCAGTTCTATTTACAGAATTTGTTAAACTAAGTGTCGGGGTGGGGGAATAGCAGAGAGACTGGAGATGGGAAAGGAGTAGTCGCGGACTTTGATTTCTTTCCTTCTCAGCGAGAGGTCAGTACATACACGTTTCAGTCGTTCATACTTTCGCACGTGGGAAACTGCACTTTTACTAATACAGCTACATACACATACACAAGGTTAGCAGTAAGCTATTAATTATTCCACTACAGAGGAAGAGTCCTTCTGTTCAGAAAGAGCTTTCAAATACAAGATAGAAATTCCGGACTTCATGACCGTAAGCCAATGAAAACAAGTTTAGCGTACCCAGCTAGTCGACAAACTAAGCGTGTGAAGGGGAAAAGAAAAGGTAAAACCCATCAAGTTGTAGCAGCACTTTTTTCAAACCATCTGAACCAAGTGCATGCTTGTTCCACAAAGCCTGAAGAGTGGAATAAAGTCCACGGTAATCTTTGTCTACTGAAACAAGTGGTTCCATACTTAACTGGTTTGCACTATATGCAGTTACAAGAGAAAACGGGGAACCCAGAACACATACCAGATGCTTGACTAAAACCAGGATTAAAAATAGACAAACAACCGTAGGACAATTTGTTTCATACACAATTTACAGTAGGTTGGGGGGGAATTTTCATTTTTTTCCAGTCAAACACAGAAAAGAAGTCACAGAAAATACATCTGCAGCTGCCACAATGCCCTTTTCACCCAAAAAAGGTCAACAAAATGCTAGTCACAGCCATACTCACATGTGTTTGGTACAAAACCTTGTTCTATTTCACTTCGGGTCATTTTTGCAGCTTTAATGATCTGTTTTGGTTTTTTTTCTTTTTTTTTTTTTTTCTTTTTTCTTTTTTCTTTTTTTCCCCCCCTCGCCCAAGGAAGCGCAGTTCATTCACAAGCAGGATTGTTAAACAGCAAACCATTAGGTGGGGGCAGTCCGGAAAACTCTCTTCATACGCACCATCACCAAGAGGTACTAGGCAAGACTACGTCAGAGGAATTCGGTGCTCTCTCCTCCTCTGAAGCATATACTGGCAATTTAGAAACATCAGCTCTCCTCACCTGTATTCTGCAGGAGAGGGACGTCCCTACCGATTTCACCTGTCCCCTTCCTCCTGCCCATTCGTCAGAAAACAGGAACAAAACAAAAACCAACCCCCAAAAAACCCCCCACAAACGCAAAGATTGAAACACAGCTGTTCACTCACTACTCTAAGGAGAAAGGAGTCTGTGGCACGCAGGGATCATACATCAGCTACGATTATCTACTTCATTTACAGGTAGGCTTTCCATGGTGCTACGTGTACATCTCAGCAGGGCGGCTAAGGACGGTGCTCCCTTTAGACACAGGCTAGCAGAGAGAGGTGCAGAAGGAACCACAATGGGTTTTTACCAGCTTTAGAGAGGACTACTGGGAGAACTGAGACAGAATCTTTCCCAGGGCACGGGAAGACAGGGAGGAAGGTGGGTGACTGTCTCCTGTTGGCAGATTTGTTTTTCTTTTAATTTGGG
>NW_009260402.1:200884-201580 GCF_000687185.1 Egretta garzetta | reverse complement strand
GGGGGGGTGGACGGGGAGGGGGGAAGCAGCAAAAAAGAACCACAACTGAAGGTAACTCTTCTGGAAATGAAAACAGAGGATTAGGTACGTTACAGAAACTGCGTCTGCTACTGTCTCACTGCTACAGGTCTATGAGCTGATCCACCAGCAGTAAAGACCTGGCTATGTTGGGAAGACTGGACTCAGAGCTTCCACTGTTGTTTCTAGAATGCCCACCTGAAAGTGTGAGAGATAGGAATTCAGTATTGAACAGGACACACACACACGACAGTTTCAGATGTTCAAGAGCAAGCAAACGAGAAAAAAAAAGTCAAAGCAAAACAGAAAATTTGCTCAAGCTCTTCTCATTACTTGCATCACGATAGCAACAACATTCCCCTGCTTGCTGTTCCACCCTCTCCCCGCCCCCCAAACCTAGCTCGCTAGACTTGCATGGAAAAACATCCCAGCACCCAACAAATCTCTACAAACCATTTCTTTTGCCCAGGCTTTACATCCAAGCTGCAGAATTCTGTCCTTACTAAAGGACCTATACAGCAAGAACTCCCGCAGCCTAACAAAGGGTCTGTTCAAAGTTTTAAATCCTGAAAATTAGTTGCTCTTTTAAGAGCACCTTTGAGTTGCCAGCTACTTCAAGGAGAGTTGCACTATCATGTGGCTTTCTATAACCAGTGCTTCGACACTGAAGGAAAGACG
>NW_009260402.1:200301-200815 GCF_000687185.1 Egretta garzetta | reverse complement strand
AGAGTTTCTAATGTCTGAGAACTTTTTCTAGTGAGTGTCAGTCTTTGAAAGCTGGCATCGGATGCAGAGCAGGTTTACAGCACGTTTACGCTGTAAACAAAAAAAGGGAAGTCAAAAAAGTTCTACCAAGCTAAATAAAAAAAAAAAGGGAGCCCTGGAGTGTGTTTCTAAACCTGTGCTAGCTGATCAAAAGCTGTAATCAAAACCTTTCAACAGCCTGGCTCCAGAGAGAAGACCGATTTGACTGACCAGACTGCAAAACGCTGCCTTACTTCTGTCCCTGCAAGAGCTACAAAATGCAGCATTATTATTGCCTTCAAGGAAACAGTGCGGCTTCTTAAACTTAACCCTACATAAGACTGAAACTGTTTGCAAAGATCACATTAACGTGACCTAGGTCACAGCGATGCTGTGAAAGGAGAAACTTCCCAGTCTCTGTCCTAAGGACCCTGACTGCTCAAAGCTCTTCAGAGGAGGTGGGTACCGCCTGCCAAACCTCTCGCACTCAGTTCCC
>NW_009260402.1:195865-200241 GCF_000687185.1 Egretta garzetta | reverse complement strand
ATAAGGGATTATCATCGGCTCCCTTTCTTGCGCCCCATGCCAAGTTCACTTAAAAATCAAAGGACCTCCTTCCACCAGCTTGAACAGCAGATAAGAACGCTGGAGAACGCCGTTCTCCACCGCACGTTAGCCACAGAGGTAGCTGTGTGCCCTGCCTGGCAGGCTGGTTGAAACTAATTCACGGGACCTAAAGATGCTTGCACATCTATAATCTTTTTGGACATGCAATCTTCCCACAGAGAATCTAGAGACATTCCCAGGCCAATGTAGATCAGAGAAAGACTAAGCTCACTAACTACTACAATGATACTATCTTTCAGTTTACTATCTGAATTACTTCACATGTGCTGCAGCATCACTGCCCCAGAACTAATTTATGGTCATTGTTTTCCTTTTTTCCTTTCCCTTTTTCACCCCCACATCCTGGCTTACCTTGTGAATTTTTGGATATCAACACTGGAATTGGGTCAAACTCATCTTCTGTCACTTTTTCAGAGCCCTCAGGAGCATCAAAGCCTGATATCAGGTTAGTATCTTCTGCAGCATAAAGGAGGAACAGCAAAAAGGAAAAGAAGCAAAGATAGCAGAGAAGGCTGGTTAGAATGGCTAAAAAGTGTTAGAACATCTCTACGTCTTAGGAAACAGGGTTTAGAAGCAGGAGTTTCACTTAAAAGGTGAAATAAAGTTGGTAAGTCTCTGGTAAAGAAGGTAAGAAATAAGAGAGCCGATTAAATACAAAAGTGGAGGGGAGAAAACCAAAACAAAACAAAGCAAGCCAAGTCACGAGAACCAAAATAAAATTTGGCCAATCCTGAAGGCTTAACAGTTGGCATAGTTCAAAGCTGTGGTAAAAGCCTCGGGCTTAAGCTCCCAAGGGCTGAAGGTATTCTTTGTCATCAGCCAGGGGCTGTCAGACATCAGCACAGTCTGAGAGCGCAATCTGGCTCTCCAGTTACCAGCTCTCACGCCCAGGGAGGAAAAAAAAGGACTGGAGAAAATAAAACACCACAGAAGAAATTCCAGCCATCTATGCAAGACAAAATCCCTGAGCTTCCACCTACAGTGATAAAACAAGAAGTGAAATATGAAGTCAGATTTCCAAGGAGTTTAAATGCCTGAAGACGTAACTAGATACCAAGAGATACTTTTTTAAAGGCCCCTAGAGCAGTCCTGGCACATAATTCCATTGATTTCAAACCACGTCAACTGCAGTTAGACACTTGGTGGGAGGCACTTTCAACAACCTCCACAGTAGAGGAGACATTTATCTGCCTTACCAGGCAATTACACACCTTTAGGGACTTACACACTCTTGCTGTGCATCACTACGTGTTACTTTAGATACCTAAAATACCTTCCAAAATCTGCTTCTCAATTACTACCTGGAATATTTCTGAAAGCCTAGCAAGGACATGGACAAGTCGATGGTTTCCACGGAACAGGCACGTTCCTGTTTGACTCCTATCAAGAATAATAGCACTTAACCAAAAGCTGACAAATACGCTAAGAGGTTTGGGGTGAGATTGTGCAAGAAACCACTTGTGGAAATACACTGTCCTCTGGAGTATTAGACCCAGAAAAAAAAAAATCCACAAATTTTAGAGAAGACTAGACTATAAAAGTATCAAAGTACAAAAAAACGGAAAGGCTCGTCTTGTCATCGCTCTGTCTCTGGAGTTATTCATTTGTGGCTCTTCTCAACATACCTGGGAGCCTTCGCAAGCATCCTATTTCCATTTCACTTCATTTACACCTACAACCGCTCGTAGCTCTGGAGCTTGCTGCAGATGAAGAGATTGAAGGAGCGCTGCTCAGTTATGGAGTAGCTTTGCTAAGGAGAGGGAAAGGCTGGCGAGTGTCCCCATTTGGGAAGAACTTCAGAAGTGTTTGGGTTCACCTTAATGACTATATATCACCATAAGTAGAAAAATATTCCCCTCTCGCATACATGCATCTTGGTGCTGCATTCAGCAAATGTAAATTAAGGAATCCTGAAGGCAAAGCAAAAAATTCAGAGGCCAGAAAACAGCCTAGCAAAGCGCAAAGGAAAGGATGCTATGGCATGGCTGGAGCATCAGTCCATGCCCAGGCCACGGCTGCTTTGCCAAGGCCTCCTGGTCCCACTGCAGCGTTGCAGTTCCGCAGGCTGATCGTTCCCATGGACAGTGGCGTCTGCCCCACAGGTGCTCTACAATCACCAAAGCCAGGATTGGATAAACAAAGCAAACAAAAAAAGACTGAGATGGAGGTACAGTTACTGACCACACCCAGAGCTATAAAAGCAGGGTTTGAAAAGAAGCCACAAATGAGTTTTAGAAGATTTTAATATTTTGCCCCCCTATACGCAAATAGAAGTCTCACTTCCCTCCTCAAATGTGAGCCTTTCTCATCCCAGAGGGAACAGCAGGGCAGCCTGGGAGAAGTCATGCAGGAATCTGTTAATTCGTTTTCTCATTAAGTCACACCAACAATGTTTTGGCTTTGCTATGTTCCAGACATGGGGTAATAACTGCTCGACATACATTTCAAGCCATTTACTCAAAATAAAACGGCGTGGAAGTGTATTATAGCAATGAGCAATTAGAACAACTGCTCGTTTAAACCCAAAAGCTCTATGAAAAACACAAACTCATTTTGAAGTGCCATCAAGTGTAAAAATTGATTACAGACTCTTTTTACAGAGATTCCTCAGAGGACAGATCATTTTCTGTTGCTATAGGGATACTTACCAAATGAGCTAAGCAAAACCCATCGTCGGGGGCACCCAGGAGTTGTTCATCTTTGTGCCCTGCACCTCTCTTTTCAAGGCAATAAATAGCGCAGGAGCCCTGGCCTCCCCCTCCCACCCGGGTGGATGTGTATTACCCAATATTCACTACAAGCTTGGCTTACGTGACACATTTGGCATTGGCCCCAAGGGACACATGCACTGTTCACAACTGCTTTAGCCCGTAATAGGGATGGGCCAGAACAGAGCAGGAAAAGTTCACTGTGCAAGTCACGCTCCAGCTGATGGCTGTTCCAGCTATTCCAGTGCCACTGCTCCAGCCACACTGCATAGAGAGGGCCCACATTCCAGCTGGATGCTCTGCAGCTTGGAAAAAAAAAAAAAGCCACCTGAGTTAGGACCCAGCTTCCTGGAGTCCTCTCCTCTTGCTTGTTAGAGGAAAGAAAGCAGGACTCTGATCACTGCACAGTATTTCCACAGTTCCACTCAAGCTCAAATATTGACGTGCTGCAAGGGCTGATCTGCAGCTCTTAAGAATTTCCACACGAGGTCTACTTCTCTTCTGCAGCTCTGCCTTTTTGTGTTACTACGAAACTCTTCCATTTTTCAGTGGGATATTGCACTCAGACTCTCATTCATGGTTGCTGTGACACTGCAGTGTGACTCAAGAACCTACTCCTGATAACATCTAAAGAAGGAAACATTCCCCAGCTCTGGAAACGCTCAGTCACATGCTATGGACACTAACTCTGAAAAAACAACAAAAAAAAAAATTCCTTTCCTTTTGAAAACCTGTGACACCAGTATAGATGATTGTCAGGCTCCCTTCCAGAATAAAAGATGCAGCATAAAAGCAGGTCTTCAATCCCACGTCCAGAAAGCAAAACCAGAGCGTGTTGACTTACAAACCTGAAGGGCTGCATACAAAAGCCTACCCTTTAAGCCTCCCACATCCCTGTTTCATGGAAGATGCCACCGGTCTTGACAAACCTTGTCTTTACAGTCAAGCTGAATACTTTTATCTGTATTTTTCTCTTAGCACTTCAACATGCATCCCAAGTCTCACCAGCTTGGGAAGAAAACAAAACAATGGCTTGGAGGGAAAAAAACCAAACGCGACCAGAGCACAGGTCAGAGCATCTCGTGTAAAGCAGCATCAGCTTCGCTTCACGACAGCTAGAGAGCGAGTCCCAGGTATTAGAGACAAAGGGACAGTTTACCTTTGTGAGGTTGAGCTGCGAAAGCTACGGGAGCAAACTCATCCAAGAGGTCAGCAGCAGGGTTAGAAAGCAGAGAACAGTCAAGCAGCGAGTCTTCCCCAGTGAGAGAGTCTGAATCCAGGTTAACATCCGAAGGCCGCAAGGCAGCATTAAACAGGACACAAACACTGGTAAGCTCATATTCTCACATTCCCTCTCCCGTCTGCTTCGGGTACAAAGAGAGCTTTGATGCAAAGCCAGCACAAAAGTTACCATTTTTTGTGATGGAAAACATTTCTTATCACTCTGCAACATAACACATTCTCGGGGGCTAGCTGCCCTCTACATCCGAGGGGGCAACAACAAAACCCCCCACAATTGACAGGTTAAAAGGAGAGGGAGGGGAGGGGAGTGGAGGGGGGGAAAGAGGTGAGGCGGCTGGGCAAACC
>NW_009260402.1:174415-195846 GCF_000687185.1 Egretta garzetta | reverse complement strand
CTCTGAAAAGACATCAAGTCTGTCTGCTGCAAAAGTGGCCAGATCAAGGCCTTCACGGTAAGAAAGGGACAGGAATTGCTTACTACCACGCCCCAACGGAACAGACAAAAACCAGTGACTGCTCCAGATTTCAGAAGCGCTTCATCGGAGCAATGCGCTGGCACCTACAGATCTGTAACGGTGGGCTGACGGAATACTGTACCGTTCCAAGGAGACGGGGAACACTGACCTTCAAGGAACCATGCAGCACCCACTTACAAGACACAAGCAAGCCCAGTTTACAGGGGTGGGAAAAACCTGATGTTCAAGCAGACAGCGCTTTCTGATTTACACAGCCCGCGCGGGGACGATGCATCCCTGCCCCCCAACACCCTCCTGCCTCACCAACCTGTTCTGTTGGAGGCGACCGACTCCGTCTGTGACACAAGGCGTTGGGGCAACGGAGCCTCGAGGCCCGGTATGAGACTCTCGACAGCTACATCAGGTTTTCCTTTCCAAATGTGCAAAATACCAGA
The DNA here is from genome assembly GCF_000687185.1 of Egretta garzetta. NCBI lineage: Eukaryota > Metazoa > Chordata > Aves > Pelecaniformes > Ardeidae > Egretta > Egretta garzetta. The sequence continues at coordinate 195,331 of NW_009260402.1, read as the reverse complement.
GCAGAGAAGAAGCCAGAGGTTAGTTTGCAAGACACAGCATAAGTAGGAACCAAGGCGGCAGTTGTCTGAATCCTTTAGTGGCCCTTAAATAGGTCGGCTATGCGGGTTGCAACGACCAGCTGCAGTTGGATGGACGTTACAGGGAAGACTGTAACGCATTAGTGTTTGTTGGGTTTGAGTTCTTCCTGTGTTTCTATTTATTTTAATTTGTGCAAGCCCAATTTGAAATATCCAGTGGGTGGAAGAGGAGGTTAATAATGCCTGTCCTGCAGCCTGGGGCTGGCCAAGTAACTACAAGCTTTTGCAAAGATCCCCTTCCAACAAAAGGAAAACACTGACCTTTAAGGAGTCCCCTTGCATTAGAAGTAACAGATCATTAAAATACCTACTGGGGAGCCCTTAGCACATTCCCAGTTACCTCGTAAAAAGCCAAGACCTGTGATTTTTTTTTTTTTTTTTCTTCCCCCCCCCCCTCCATTTTGAGTGCCCAGCAGAGCAAAGAGGCGATAAAGTTTTGGAACAAAATGTCTTATTGAAAACACCAGTCCTCATTATCGTCTAACATTGACGTCCATTAGGTGGATACAAAAGGAGATGTTTACGAAGGCTGTCTAGAAAGATTTGTTTTTATAGAAACCGTAAAGGGGAGGGGGAGAGACATGGAAGAACTGTCACAGTCATACCAGCCAGGTACAATGCTTGTCTGGGCCTCTTCTTCAAGGGCCAACCAAGAAGTTAAAGAACAAGGATGCACTCCTTGCTAGGATCAGAAATGGTCAACCTAAGAGAGATTAATGAATATTTTTGTTTGCATAGCAGAGCGGGTCTGGGATTTGCAGGATCGTTATCTAAGAGCATTCAGACAACTGCCACAAATTGCAAAAAGGGAGAAAAAGTCTTGCTATTAAGGTGACTCATTTCCTACATTTTCTGTTCAAAGCTACAAGGTTGCAACCAGCCAGCCAGGGGACCCTGGCTGGGACCCAAAACCACAAAAGCAGCTGATTGCAACTAACAGTAGCCTGCAATTATTAGTCCTTCGTACATTTGGCAAGGAGATTCAAATGTGACTCTGCAGCGCTCCAAGATCTTTGTACAACCTGGAGCCTGTTGCATCTGGGCTCATCGCAGCCTAGCAGGCTTATCCTCAGCGTACACCCCAGGTCAAAGGCGTCCTCACCCTGCTGTGGGCCGATGGAGAGGCAGGCTCAGTGCCTGGGTCGTGGTTACACACAAAGCCTTTAGCAGAAATGGAGGGATTTTTTTGCATCTTCTCCTTCAGTCAACAATTACCTTTCTTCCACCAAGACCACACGAGGCACAACCATGCCATGTTATTGTGCCAAATCCATAAGCCCAGATTTTAAATGCAAATACCAAGTCTTTGCTGTTCAGATGCCAGCCTCACGGGGAAAAGGCAGATCTGTCTCAGCATAATCCATAACTCCCTATTCCACTGCGTTTCACCAACATCAGCAGCTGTTTGAGAGCCCAGTGGGGGTAAACACCAGAGTTAACATGCGGGACAAGACATGCCACGTAAGACAAGAAGGGAGGAGGTGCCCTGAGTTTATTTTTACCATTCACAGCATCTGACGTGCTACCGAAGGGGTCAGCGAGAGGCAGGATATCAGGGAGCAGAAGCGCAGTCTCAGGAGATTTGAGTCCCTCAATCAGTTTTTCTGGGTTAAGTGGGAAAAGGAGGAAGGCAGGCAACGGAGAAAAAAAGCAAAGAAAAAAAACAAACCAAGAAAAGACAACATTAATCAGGTGCTCAATTCAGTCCAGCGTGTCAGCCTCAGAAGAGCATCTGCACAATTCTGTGTGCAAATAACTATTGCTTAGAGATATTAGAGGGCAGCTATTCACCAGCTGGCCACGGTCATCTGAGGCAACTCAGGACATCCTCACCCGCTGTGCGCTGCTCTCCCTAAGGAGCCACTGTTAACATCGCACGCAGTTCTTCCACTCCCACCCAAAGCACAAAAGCTTAGCATGGCCAAGTTGAAAACCTGCAGCTTTTCACCTTCCTACACCAGGGAGGTCTTTGTTAGTCTTTGTATAATGAGAAGAGATGGAAGAGATGATCAGAAGCCCCAGATGCTAGAGCTGGGTACCCAACACCTATTAATTCGCTCAAGAATGGAACACTTAGAGCTCTTAAGAGCTTAAGCAAAACCAGAAATCATTGAGCCACTACAGCACCAGCCATCGGAACTTGCCCTTGGGTTAAACAGCTGCCTGGTTACCAATTAACTGGTTCGACTATCAAGTTTCAAACCTGGTGTCATTCTCAGCAGTACAACTCCTGCGGCTCCCATCACCCTGCACACAAATTTAGACAGCTTGGGCAAAAAATTCGTGTCAATTGTTAATCTGGTGGATGAGTGGTTTTGCAATCATAATAACCAGGTTTTCAATAATGAGCTGAATTTAGCTTTCACCGGGGTTTCTTCACAGAACAGGAAGATAAAGAACATTTTCAGGACTTGCTAGAAGTAATCACCTTCAGTAGGACAGCACCGATAAAATTTCCTCCATGCGGACAAATCTGGCCATTTCAATTTGTTGAAATGACTGCACTTGTAATCTAACGTTAGAAGGAAGCTGTGGCCCTGCCACAGTTACACCTTCACAAAATTTTTACACCTATATTTTACGTTTGAGTTCAAAGGCTGGTGTTATTATTTATTATCCAAAGAAAACGTGCTCATAACTGCACAAAAGCACAGGCTGTACAAAGGACTTACCACGCTGAGAACGCCAAAGAATAGCTTAAGTTGCACTGTTACATAGATGGTAATAATATCAATCTTTTTTATTGCCCTATATAAATAATAAAATAGCCTAGCAGCTTTGGAACTATTTATTCAAAGCAGCGCAAATTTACTCCCCTTGAAAAACTTCACAAGCCAACACACTAAAGCCACCAGGAGGGGAAGGAAAGCAAAAAAGCAACCCGAGAGGCAGCTGTTATGCCATTAAAGGTGGTCAATTGAAAGGAAAAACCTGATGGGAACAGCAGCCTTGAATGTACTTGAAACCTTCCCACCTCTATGAGGAACACTCAATTTCAAAGGTCAGATCTGCCAAAAAAAAAACCAAAACAAAACAAAAAAAAATGCACCCCAACTGCAGAGGCATCATCCTTGGATGAAGGGGGGATTTTTCCTTGGGTGAACGGAGAGGCTGGGAGCAGGGGCGCGGTAACAAAAGAGGTGTTGATGCTATCAAAAGAGGGCTAGAAAGGATGGAAGTGACTATAGTGTGTTGGGAAAACATAACACAATACAGGAGAGAGACTGGGGACAAGACGACAGCAAACATGCTCAAATCCTTTTCCCAGAAGCGGTAAGATAACAGGTAACTGCCCAGAGCGCAGCTGACTTAAACAGCGTTTTAAATCAGTTAATCCAGATAGCAAAGCACAGGACACAACCGTGGGAGAAACCATGGATTGTCTCAGAGCCGGGCAGTTTCAGATTGGGTTTGGCTCCTACTCAGAGATGACGTTTGTAAGCTACAAAGTGACATGTACGTACATTGTGAACGTATACCCATTTTAGAGATTCAGGCCTCAGATCATCCTTCATAGAATCACAGAATCGTTCCGGTTGGAAAAGCCCTTTAAGATCACCCAGCCCAACCGTTCCCCTACCCCTGCCATCCCACCACTAAACCCTGTCCCTAAGCACCTCGTCTGCCCAGCTTTTAAATACCCCCAGGGGTGGGGACTCCACCACTTCCCTGGATCCGATTTCAAAGCGGACTCTTATGGAAGGCCTGCCTGCCAATGCCCAGCTCTTCTCAAGGCACTAACATCAACCTCTTCCTTCCAACGCATATATACATATAAATCATTACTTCTATGAACCCACTTCCAAGTGTCTTGCTCCTTGAAGTCTCCCTCCTTCAGCCTTACCTTTCCACTTTCCTCCTTTTTCATTACTGCAGGTTTTCCATTTAACACAGTGGAACTGCCTCTTGGTCAGGTACTAGGAAGTTGCCCATTGAGCTTAGCCACACTTTTTAAACACAGAAATTATGAGAATAATCATAGTGTTCTTCTCCCTACATGTTAAGTTTTCCCTCCTGCCCCCTGGGCTCAACAGGTTTTACCCAAAGCTTTAGACCCTCAGAGGCTTTTTGTCTTATGTCTTATCTGTTACTTGTCTCACAAGATCTCCTTTCTTGTTTCCTTCATTGTTGGCGCTGATCTGCACGCGCTGTTACAGGTAGCCACTGCCTCTCTTAGGGCATGATTAAAAGGAACTTCATCCCTTTGGAGTGAGGCTGAGAAGTTCAATAAAAACAAGAAGGCGTCAGGATGAATGGGAAAGAAGGTACCAGAAGTAACAAAAAAACCCCAGATGCCTCAGTCTATTTTGAGGCCTAGCAGTTGGTTTCCCTGGTTTCTGTTTTGTGTTGCATCTTGCACTAACCTGTAGGAATAAGAGATAAAGGAACAGCAGTCGCTTTAAGTGGTGGCAAATTCACATTCAATTAGGAGCGAAGGAAAAGTTAGCGATGGCCCAGCAAAATCCACGGTTCTGCATTAGTTAGCAGGAACACCTTCTCTACAAGAGTTAGGTTTGGTCTCTCTAGCATGACATGCTTATTAAAAAACCCACAGGCGTGCTGAAGGAAGTTTTCCTGAATCCACGCCAGAGATTCAAGTCCAAGAACACTACGTGCCTTTGCAGTGGCAAATCAACCCAGCTCTTAAGCCTCTGCTTCACCACAGCTCCAGTGACCAAAGCAGCGACTCAAGGAGCGCATCTTCTGCACAGCAGCCTGTTCCCCTGCGCATGAGCATCAGGCAGCTGCAGTTTAACTATCTGCAGACCTAGAAAGAAAAACCAAGTCTCTCTCCTGATACAGAACTGCACTTTGGGTCCTGCTACCAAGGGAATTCTCTAGCAGAAGTTTCATTTTAATTTCCGAGAGAAAAGCTGCTTCACCTGCAAGTGAAGTCATGGCTGAGATGGTGAGAAGCCAGTAATGCTAAGTAATGTGAGCAAGAAATACAGCAGTGCAAGAAGAGGAAAACTGGGATAATCAGTCTCATTTTTCCTATCTGTACAAACACAACAGTTCCAAGTCACACATATATGAAGGGATCACCAATTGCAGAGCAGACTCCACCAATAAAGCAAACGGCACGCAGCACGTATCTGCCATTTGCAGGAAGAGATGAAGGCTACAGCCTCAGGTACGGGTGTCTCTAGAACACCCTCTCCCATCTGCCACCCCCTTAGCAAAGATCTTCTGCTGGAGGAAAAAAAAAAAATAAATGAGAGAGATGTTTTGCCACTACAGTGCCCGTTTCTTGTGACTCTCCAGGCATGTGGGCACGCAAACACAAGCTGCGTTTTAGAAGCGGTCGTGATGGCAAAGGAGATCAGTTATGCAGCAAACAGCAACGGAACAAGAAATAAGCAAACAAATAGAAGCTTCAATGCTGCAGCTTCAGGGCCCGTTGCAACTAATTTTGTGCATGTATAGAGCTCAGACTGGAGCGTGACAGGGGAAAACGCATTCTGTATCAATCACCATGCAGTTAAATTCAGGATTTTATAGTAACAGAGGTCCTTCTGCCTCAAATCTAACAGACATATCCAGATTATTCATATGGGGACATATGAACAAGCCCAAGGATAAAAAAAAGTTAAGAAAAATGTAACCCAATAAAAAGATATTTTAGGTCATACAGCTCTCAAGGGCTTTCAGGAAGGACTTTTATCAAACTCTAGCTGGGAAACGTGTGTTTTAATTGCTAACTGTGCTCCCACATGAGGTTGCCTCTTGGAGGCACCCTCTTCCCCAGACAGCCTACTGAAAATCTGCCAGATGCTTTCCAGGTGACAGAGGAAGTAAGCTTGATGCGGGTTCAGGATTGATCTGACCGTTGGTATTTTATTTTCTGTTACTTTGCCCATTTTTTGTCCTGACAGGATGGCAGCAAGTTTGCTATGGCTTTGCATCAGCTAGTAAGGATGCTGCTTGAGTAAGCAAGATTCATTAACAAGGCTTAAGGTGTCTAAGTTTAAAAGCATGCAGGGGGGATTAAGAAGTGCCCTATCAACCCTTCCCAGAGCCAAGGCCCAGCCACATACTGCAGCCTTTAGACAAATGTTGCCCTTTCTTCCTAAGTTCCCAGTTCCCCGCAGTAAGAAATTACTGATTGTTTCCTGTTATAGTCAGAGTAAGCAGAACGCGTTGCAGAACAAGCAAAGCAAGAGCCTACAGCTAACAGCTCCCAGAGGCATTCCCAAATGGCAGATGTTGGTAGCTTTGGAGACTGGAAAACCAAATCACTTCCTCCAGGAATGAAGCAAGAGCCCATGCTCTGATTTGCACCAACGCAAGAAGGAAGCGATGCCATTTAGCACCAAGAGAATTAACTACGGATTTGTATTATGGGACAAGAAAACAAGATCAGTCATGTGTAGGTTGAGGAGCACAGCTTTGGACAATCCAGTGAGAAAATTTTGACCTTCTTCTTCAGATCCCTTCTTTTCCAACGCATGCAGAAATCTGATTTTTGAGATTTACAATTAGTCAATTTGCCCAGACTTTGCGTCTGCAATACCACCGCTGCCAAAGACTACAAGTTGGCATGCTGCATTTATACTTGGCGATATACCGTTAAGCGACAAAGTATAAGCAGAAAGCATTTTAAGAAGGACTAGAATTATGAAAAAAATCTAAATCAAGAGACAAGGGAGGCAAATGGGGGTTTAGTTAGAGCAGGCTATTAGAAAGAATAAAAAGAACCCTGAGAAACTTGCAAGTTAAAAAGGGAACAGAGGGCAAAAATCTGTCACACGTGGATAACGCAGTGAACAATCAAGATGCAACATCTCAAAGCCAAAGAAGTCCACCAGCCAGGCACCGCACACAGTAAGACCGTTACTCACTCATGTACTGCGGAGGAATAGCAAAAAGAAAGACAACTCAATAGAGCACACAGCAGAGTTCTTTTCTTCGGATGTCAACTGAGAAAGAAAGACAAGGTTGTAAAAATCCTGCCAAGTCGGCTGTGCTGCGAGTGGGAGGGCAAATTACCAAGGCAGGTATGGATTAGTCACTCAGGAAGATTTCTGCCTATTGATTAATCAAGTATTAAAGATTAAAGGAAGCCCTGCACAGTATTCAGCAACAGAGGACTTTGACTAATCAAGGGAAGGCACTGGACTTTAATTTTCCTAATGGAGTTTCTGTCAAATGGGATTGTTTCTCATATAGCACAAATAGAAAGAGAAGAAAAAGAATAAATACAGCAATTGGCATGCTTTAAATACACACGCACGTGACTTTGTCAACACCAGAGAGACTAGCAGGACAACATTTAACAGTGGCTCCTTAAGAGATCAAAGTCAAACAATCTTAGTTTAACTTTCAAGATCTCAAATACTTGTCAAATAATACCCCTTCAGATCAAACTCAAACGCCAGGCAGAAACAACGCTAGACACTATTTACACCCATTTAGCTGGGATTCCAGTGGGCCATGGGCTCTGTTGCTCCAAACCATGAAACCACCGTATTGTACTCGCAGTTAATAATACGGCAATTAATTCATCAAGTCGCTAGATGAGTAATTCCCCTTTTGCATTTTCCCAACTCAAGATGTAAACTCAGATCGTTACTACACATCAATGTTTGTGCCTGCCTGCGATTACTTCATCTCAGCGTGTCATCTTGTTACAAACACAAGTTCTTATTAGAAATACAGTTTTTCTTTTACAGTTGTTACACCCTGACATAGGCGGGCATAGAGTTATCTTCTCAGAATTTACGGGCCTGGGGTAGAGCTATGCTGATGAAATCACATTTCATCAAGTATTTTGTGCCAAAAAATAAAGGAGCCCTCCTACATTAGTAATAGTGGCCCTGTTAAAGCAGCCAAACTTGTGTGTTTTGACAGGGATGCCAATGATTTGAGTCCTAGCTCATGTTTCCAGGTGCTCAAAACCGCCAGCTTCAGCAATCTGATCTCAACGCTTCATGATTCTTTCCCACTTCCAGTTCTTCAAACGTTGCGATAGCCCGAAACTCACCTCCAGCTTGCAACGCTGCTGCAGCCCCCTGCAGAGAAAGCTTGGAAACCCAGTTCCTGAAGGCCATGCATTAGAATACAATGAGAAAAATCCATTTTTGCTTAAAACTCCTGGTTTTGAAGCCAATTATGTTTTGAACAGGAATGGTTATCAGGGCCATGCATTTTTGATAGCCAGCTCTAGAAACAGGCCAAGGTGTGGATGCATTTTGTTTTGAAATTGCACTGCAAGTTACCTCCTTCCTTAGCCCTTACCAGCGTCCTCTTGAGCAAATGTAAAAACACACAAGTCCGTGGGTATTTGAAGGAAATAAAAAAAGAAAAAAAAAATCATCCTTAAAGTGCTATTTAAAAGCCTCAGAGAACTCCAACATGATAATGACTCTTTAATAAGCAAGACTGTTTGCCTTTTCATCAGAAATGAGAATCCAGTGTGTGCCCAGATGGCACAGACATGCTTTCTTGGCCTGCGTTTCCTTCCCCAGCTATGTCTGCGTGTTTACTTAGCTGCACTGGGCATGCAATGTCTCTTATCTCACTTTCTGTTACGGCCAAGACAATGTCGCAGAGGCCACTTGGTGTTGCTGTTCTTCAAACAAATAACTACTCTAAAGACCTATTTGTCTCTCAGCTGTAGCTAAGATGCTGAATTACTGCAGGGAGTAAATGGTTGTGTAAATTCGCAAAGAATGATCCACTCTGGTTTGCAAGGGGGGGGGGGGAAAAAAAAAAAAAAAGAAAAGATTGACTCATTGTGCAAAGACAGCATTGCACTCCATCCTGCTGCAGAGAGGCCACCACCACCACCACCATCCTGCACGCTCGCAGGCTCAGCCTGCATGTGAATCAGCACCGTGCCATCCGCAGCATGGGGGAGTTTGTCCTCCATCCAGTAACAGTGCGGAGCAGAGCTTCTCTTTCTCAGCTCTTGCACCTCAGTTGCTGCTGCTCAACAACTTCTTGCTTGCTCTGCTGCCAAGGACCCACACCCACCACCTCATCTCTCTCCTCTTCTGCAGAGCGGAGAGGATAAGCCAAGACTGCTGATAGCACAGGGTTCCTGGCAGAAGAATATTTATCTGGAACTAGAGCAAGGAGGAGGCACCCCCCTGCCACCCTAAACCAACCCACCCTCAAACAATTGGAAAGGAATATTTCTGGCAGTATTTCAGAGGGCATTTCCCTGGGTCCACTCTTCACTTACTCAAAAACTTGTTTAACTGAGAAGATGTTTCTAGAGTCAAGAGGATAGATCTAAAACCTTTCCTGACCCTAAGATGACTCTTCCTGACTGAAGAGCACGGGTAACGACATCAAGACAGCACTTAAGCAGTTCAACTTCAGCCGTTAACAAGGGTCATGGGCTAAAGCAGAAATATTCACATGCTCTGGGTCAAACCTCTCATTAAGTACTTGTGCAAAGCAGGTTTTCCGAATCAAGTCTGAAGGCCATCCATGCCAATGGAAATGGAGTCAAAAGAAACTAAACCTACTGTACATAACAGGCATAAAAACCCTAGACTTGGACTATTCGCAGAGCGAAGCCTCAGCGACAACGGGAAAGATCTGTCTGGAAGCTTCATTACTCATTTCAAGTCTCCAGAATACCCTGTGCAAAATTTAGCCTCCCATGCTCGTGCGAGCTAAATTCATACTGATAGACATAGCCACACGTAGCAGAAAAATTACCATTCTGATCAAATACTCCATTATGATTAATCAGCAGTGAAGCCTGCAATAAGCTTATTAAGAAGAACTTGGCTCGCTTTCCTACACATGCACAAGGAAAAATGTTTTCAGCATAAATATTTAATTCTCCCTTATTTTAACAGATGTTTTGCCATATTTTTACATCCCTCTTGCCAGCTCCTCTTACTAGTTACAATTCCATTAAGAATTGCAGCCATTACGCATTGGAGAAGGAGGAATATACTGGAAACCGTTCTACTTCCAGTTGATTATTATATTTCTGCCTTCCGTAGGGTGCTACGTTACCTCCTCTCTAGAAGCACCTACCGAGAAGCTTGTTACCCGCAACAAGTGAAACCCAGCCTCCTCTAGGATATCACGCACCTCCAGCACCGTGACCCAAGCAAACAGGAGAGCCTGCCAGAACCTGCTTCCAAGGTTTGTCTTTGCTGTACAAGTTTAACTGACTGCACAGAACCAAAAGCGTGATCTCGCTAAGCCTACGAGCGAGCGGTCGTCCTTAAAGCCACATCTGTTGGCTGTAGCTCCACGGCAGCGCGCTCCTCCATTTGAACACATTCAAGCTGTCTGGGGATGCACCCTGTGGCTCTTTATCACGTGTTAAGCACAATTTACTTGTTTCTCGAGAATCTGCGATAGAAAGGCTCGTCCGTCCTTCTGACCATATAGAGGAAAGGTGGGAAAGCCCAAGGAGGTCTCTGGCCAACACTCAAGTGATGCCACCTGCACGCTCAAGTGTCAAAGGGAGCAAGTTTGTGGCTTAAGCAAAAAAAGAAGCTGAGCTTTCAGCCAGACCCTCAGCTGTCACAGGTTTAGAGCACAGAGAGCCGACAAAACCAGCTCTGTATGACAAATGGGGAAAATACCAAATAAAAGCCTCACTTATGCCTGTACTGAAAGCCTTCCTGAACAACACCGCTCTTGTAACCAAGGGGTAAAGGCTCATGCTTTTACTTCTGAAAGGGCTATGCATGCTCCCAGTCTATAAAAAGATGAGACGTAAAACGTTTTCAAAGCAATGAGGTTCACTATCAAGGTTTCCTCAGAAATAAAAATATTCCAAACAGAAAGCAAATATTTAGCAAGCATTTAAAGAAATTCAGCTGCTTCTGCACAAAACTAAGGCAGCTCGGAGATGTGCAACTGGCGATACTGATATACGAAGAGACTAAAGTCAGTCCCAGCTCTACTGACCCAAGGGGCACACCTAAAAGAATGCCTTTCACACGTAAGTCAGCACATCCCTCACATCCAAGCCCTCTCTGCTTGCTGTGGGGAACATTTCTGCACAGGTAAGGCAGGCACAGAAGAACAAAGACGACTCTGTTCTGCATGATAGATGCATACATTGAAAACCTGAGTCCAAATCCAGGATTTTTATCTTTTCTGTTGAATTTACAAGCACAGACAACCCCTTTCAGTTTTCAAAGCAAAGGATAAGTCTGTAGCTCTGGTGCTTGAAAACGTTCCTGAGCTCCTGACCTCACATTTTATGTTAAGAAAAAAAAAGAAAAAAAATCAGAGATGTCTTTGCAGGAACCTGCAGGAAGCCAAAGCAGCCAGATCTCCTGCATGCCCTTGCCCCCCACTTTGCCCCCACGGAAGAAGATCCACTGAACTCAAAAGGACCAGACACATGCAGGCAGACAGATTAGAGAAAGAAGGTTTAGCACCTGCCTGCAAGGATGCACAACCCATCAGGGACAGATCTGCGGGACGAGCAACCCGGCACCACAAAAACTGCAGACAACTCCTGCTCGGATTATTTACACCCAAGGGCAGGGTGGAAAGGCAATTTATCTGCAGTGGCTTTTGTACTATAAAGAATTTCAGACCTGCCACAGCTAAGGCTGCAACTTCTGGTTCGTATGGTTGTGCTATACTGAAATGCAATAGGCAATAATGAAAGCAACCGCTTGGTGTACAACTGCATGCGTTAAGCACGCTGGCAGAGAATTTAGTAGTCTGGGCTGACAAGACTTCAAGTCAGGAAAACCAACATTTCCAATAGCATTGGGGGGGGGGATGGGAAGAAAACCTGCAGTCATCTGCCTTCTGTAGGTTCTCTTCAAGTTATAGCTGGGCAGGTCAGCTCCTGGCAAGCACTCGCATAGTGGAAAAAGCCCCTAAGTTCTGCTTCTATTCTTGAACTGCAGCATTTATGAGTAAAATCACTTTTGAACCAAAACACATTTTTTGGGCTCTTTGAGCATCAACCAGAACGAAGACAGTTCTACGCAGTTATGGAAAAACAAAAGGTATTTCTTTTTTCCTGAATTGCTTAACTTTCCATGGAGAGATGCCATCTTTACAGGCACATTGTTTTGGAGCTTGGGTCCTCTACTGTCAACCACCAGTGGTCCACAGCTTGAGCTGAGGACAAGGGTGAAAGCTGTAACAAGCACTTGTCCTCTGGGGCTAGCTGACGAGGGACCCGTCACACACATTCACCAGAGGGCTTAGAGAAACTCCGAGATAAAAACATTCCCATATTCCAAATCCCACTGATTTGCAAATAAGCTCCTAAGCACTTATATAATCTTGTGCTAAAAAGTGTTGGCTGCTGCAGTCAGAAATGTGCACGCAGGAAACACTTTAAAGTAGTACTGCAGAGTAAATAGAAATTGCTACCAACTGCACTAGAAAATTTAGCCAAATCAGAAAAGGTTAAACGTGAGCTTGTGCTTCACACAGAGCACGCATTTGCAGTAGACCTTGGAAGGCAAAGACACACAGACTCTTAGGGGGAAAGAAAGATTAACAATAATAAAAACTACAATTTCAAAGTTGGAGAGCAATTTGAAAATGGCTCAGGTCAGAACAGGTAATTACCCAGCAATTATTTTTGGCTTTGAAAACTGAACCTTTATAGACACCAACATTGTTGGCATTAGACACAGCGTGATAACCCTACGGTCTGCCACGAGAACTAAGGGCTGTCGTGCTCAGCACCGCTCGCACCACCACACAGATATTCAGTGGCAGAAAGTGCCACACATCATTGCTACCACTGAGTTCAGAGCTCGTCAGCGCCCAGCACCATTGACTAAGGCCCAGGATTTCAGGTGTGCCTAGAAATAAAACTGGAAGATTAAGAGTACAAAATAAATGACACATATCCCACCCCCCCCCCCCCCCCATAAACTCAGTTCCAGTTACCTGGCGTGTCAGATAATGGGAGAGGAATGAAAGGATCAGGCACAGTCAGAAGAGGAGGGCTAGTGTCCAAACTCAGAATGTCTTTCGTTTTTTCAGCTGGTAACCAGGAAAAGGCAGAGTGAAACAGAGAAGAGAGAAAAGCAGAAAGCATTGAGCAAAATCTCAGCACAGGCACAGCTCAGTATTACAGAGTCCAAGCTATGGCCTGACGAGAACAACGGACACATGCACGCTCAGAACAAGTTACTAGTGAAAAGGAGGAAAAAAACCCAATCCAAACCCAACTATTACTACATAGCTCTCTAATACAACCTAATCCACAGATCTCAAAACATTCCTTGAAAGGGAAGTACTATTATCTTGCTTACAGCGGCACAAAAGGTGAAATGCCTTAACAAAGGACACGCAGCAGGCCAGCCCCCACGTTGGGCCTCTTTGTCTGAAATAAGATACAGCATCTTGCATCAGACAGGCTCAGACAGGCTCATATCTACTAGGAAAGAAAAAGAAAAAGGCTCAAGTGCCCAGCCCAGTGTCAGCACCGAAAGAATCTCCAAGACACCTTCCTATGCCAAACCCATAGGACAGGAGAGTCAAGGGGCACATTTTAAAGACAGCTGCTAGAAGACTGGAACGTGCTACAGCACCCAGAAAGCCCAGAACATGCAGATGCTTCTCGGGCTTTGCAGAAGGCACATTACAAGTGAATCTGGAGCTGCTGTTACTCAAGATGACTCCACAAAGGCTGATGGAACATCACAAACTGCTCACAGGCCGCTGAGCAGCTGGGCAAACTCGGAAAGCAACCTCCTAGAGCACTCACATCATGGACTTCAACTCCTTAATTCTCAGGCAAGAGCCAACCACACCAAGCTCAGTTATAAGCTCCTCTAAAGCTCTTTTTATAAATAGAAATAAGCAGAAGTGGATTTGTCACTTCTCGCCTCACACAGTGTTCTTCAATCTCTTCCCTGGACTCCGCTCACCAAGGGTTGGTGCGCTTCAGTGCGGAAGCGTCAAGCAGCTGCATTTGTCACCAGTAACGACGGCTGCATAAGACGGGGCAGAGGACTACTTGCATTTAGGGCTCCTGGAAGCAGTTTTCCAATACCCTGCTTGGCAGGTCTCTGCTGCATTCAGTGAGAACTGATGCTGAAGAACTAGGGACAAGCAGCGACACTCACTGAGTTTTTTCAGCACAGAAGGGGCTGCTCGTGGCAAAACCTTGGCACCCAAGTACAAAAAGAGACCTCAGACAAGGTCACGCATGCAGGGGCCTCTGTAGAAAAGCTCCTTAGGACCAGCCAAGGACTCCTGGCTTCTGGACCCGGACAGCACAGCCAGTACAAAACTTTTAACCATGCTCTCCTCTAAGGATTTTCCCTGCTGTTCCCTGCCTCTGCTATACTCCTCATTCTGCAGCAGAGACGTTAACAACCCTGGTCTTCTCCTCCATACAACAACATAACAACAGCAGGCAAGGAATATCCTCCAGCATCTCTGCCAAGTATCTCCGAGTCCAATTCCTTTATTGCACGCTGCATATTTTACGTTTAAGTATGAGCTGCATGGAACTTCAACATGTTAAGACAGCTTCTTGTGAACTTAACAGGTTCACTTAGTTTCTTCCCTCATCAAAAGCCTCACCTCTGCCTATAGATGGTGCCTCCTGTCTCTACTAGCCAACCGTGACAAGTACACGTGCCGTTCCTGCCTTCCCCTCTTTACTGAGGTGCCAACCCTGTCCTACAGTTCTCAGTGCCAAGGCCCAGCTCAGTTTGGATCAGTTTTACCTTCCTTTTGAAGGCGCTCTGACAAAGTTGCCACTTTTTCTGCAGTCCAGTCCAGGGCATTGCCCTGTAGGACGTATTCACAAACTCACCTGATCCAGCAGTGAAGGAAGAGCCACCAAATGCATCTGCCTGGGCTGCAGATGAAGCCGGCTGGAAACCCGGAATCAAGTTCTCTGTGGAACTGCCCATCTTTTCTGGAGCCTTCCCTGAAATGCCAGACACAGATTTAGGGGAAAAACTTCCATCCTGAAGGTTCCTTACTTACCTAGATTCTTAAGACACTATTTCAGTATGTGATTTAAGTCCCTTCCTGAAAATCACAACTTGCAGAGGAAGCAGAGTTTAAACTGTAGCTTCTACAACCAACTGATCAAGGCCACTTTAAGAGCAGTTAGTACCTCTCCCTTTGAGGATCATGCTCATTTAATCGCAGGTGCTCAGCAAAGAGGACAGGGACAGAGAAGGGATACGCAAGGATTTAGCGCCTAGAGGCACAGAGGATCATGATAATACAGGAGGACCCCAGCAGCACCTGACCAAAAGCATCATCATTCCATGCCACCTTCCATTTTGAGAGCAGGCTGGTATTAAACCATCTCCATCAACCTACCGTCACCTAGCTTTGCAAAGTCCTTGTTCAGCAGCTCCTCGGCTGTGAGTTTGGAGAAGTTATCATCATCAAACGGATTCCACGTGGAGACATCGGGCGGGTTATAGACATTCTGCTGTGAGGTCCTTGGGGAACCCGAGGGTGTGGTGGAAGCAGATCTGGATGTGATCACCCCAACCAAACAACAGTCATTAATAACCCATCTGAAATCCTCTGGCCAGCACTACGAGCTGGTCCAAGCTACTGCATTAGAATTACTCCCTGCTTAAAACACTCAGCACAAGCTGTTGTACTTGCATGCCCAGAAATCTGGGACCAGTTAGCCTTATCTACTCGTCATCTAACCAGAGCATCCTGATGCCAGCGATTAAAACAAGCATCACGAGAATCCCATGTGAAACAGTTTTCTGCAATGCCCACATGGAGGCTTCCTGCCTGCAGCCACTATAAAAGTGAGCTGGCAAATACTCCTGGGGAAGCGCTGATGCTAAGCGGCAAGCGTGAAGCATGCACCAGGGCTACTGGTGGAACAGCAGAAACGACACTTGCTTTGGTAATCCAGAGGCAGGCCCTGTTTGCTTCGCTTCTGGGGAGCACGGAAGCACTCAGGAGGACTTCTGCACTTGAGGAGGTTTTTCAGTAGCTTTCTGCCAAGCCCTAAACTGTGGCTGTGGGAAAGCAAAGACTCATTTCGACCACAGAGTTTGCTACCTACCTTCATCCCAGAGCTTTGCCTAGGTAACCTCTGAAAAGCCTCATCTACCCCCTCCCTCTGTACCCTTTGACACCAAGTGAGCAGCCACTTACTTGGACTTGTTGAGGCTGGCTTCAGCAGCCGCCGCCTGCAGGAGCTGGGTAGACTTGCTGGCTGGAACCCCAAAAACCGCGCTGTGGGTCACATCGCTCAGAATCCTCCTGTGTCCTGCACGCTGGGTCTTGGGGGAGGATGGAGGGGTGAGAGAGCCCAGCTTCTGCCCTGGCACTGCTGGGGGGGGGGTGGTTTGAGGTTTTTGCTGTTGCCTCATTTGTGCCTGCATCTAGGAGAGAGAGTAAAATTGTATGTCCTTGTTCACAAACAACAGCCATGACGAACAGAGAGCTATATGCTGGAGGATCTGACCTTCAAGTCATGGACTGGGGGGAGTCTGGAGGGGAAAAAACAGAGCAGGGAATTTGATGATCTGTAGCACTTCAGGATTAGTACAAATGCACAAGCAGAGACTTTCTCCCCTTTCCCTCTTGCTATTAAAGGCTAGCTGGTCTCAGAAACTTGCTCCTGGGTGAAGAGGCTGAGACCCAGGGCAGAGGTAAAACCAGAAATCAGATCATAGTGCGCAGGATTCTTGTCAATATGGACACACGGAGTGGGGCAAGGTGGAGAGCAGCACTCCTTCCAGCAGATAATGTGTGACTGGGGTCAAATCCCTAAAGGAGTACAGGTCATCTGCAGAAGTCTCATGCAAGAAGCTTTCTTAGCTTTCCCTTCCGGGGGTGGGGGGGAAAGCAAGGACCACAGATGCAACATTTCTCATTACAATCTGGAGGAGAAAAACAGGCGTGTTTGGTTTAAGTGTAAGCCAAGATAGCCCAGCTACAAACCCCTTGGAAACTTCCAAGTGGTTTCCTCAAACTGATCTTATTTTTCCATTACCTCAGTCTTGTGTTAAACTCACAAACCCATAAATACTTGAAATACTGGTCTGTAGTGTTAAACAACAGCATCACTTCCAATTATGTCATTTTTTTTTTCCAAAATCTGTCTGTCAGTGAGGTATCATAGTTGGAGTTAAAGCAGGAAAGCCAGGATGCAAAGAGCAGAAAGCTGTGCACGTCACCTCCACTGCCTGGGCACTAGGCTCCCTGTTCCCCACCCTGTATCATCCCAGGCCCTTTTCAACCAAGGAAGACAGATCAAAGACTTGGAAAGACCTAAAGGGGCAGTGAGAAAAGAGTCACATTCCCAGCGTGGTGCTTAACGACAGCAGGGCAAGGCAAACAAGTGGTTAGATGTCTTGCTTTTCATCTGGCATTTTCAGGCAGACTAATTCACTGCGGCTGAGAAGCAAGCTGACCTGACTGCTGCTGATGCACCCACCTTACATCTCGCTATATAGGTCACTGCAGAATGGTACATTTGGTGCTGAGAAATAAAAGGGCAGTGCCAAAACCTCCACAGAAATGAACACAGAGCTTATTAAGCTGAAGGTCTCACAACGTGAAAAGGTTTTGACAGGTCCTGGCTTGGTATCTTCTGCTCAGAGATCCTGCTCTGCAGAGACCGTGTCTCTCGATCATTTTTTAAATGAGTCGACCACTGCTTTCCCCCTCCTGACTGCCGCAGGAGTGGAAAAGAATCCAGATGTGTCATTTCTGATCAGCCTTCTGGGGGGGATAAGGCTAATTTTCAATGTAGCTGATTTAATAAAATTAAGACTGTTTTTGTGCTAGTGAATCACAGCAAAGCTCTTTAGAGATGCACTTCAATGCTACTTTTGAGGCATTTCTCCTGAACAGGGAGAAAAGGGTAATAATGGGCCTCCTCCAAAACCTGTCTGCATATACTGGAATTCTCCCACCAATTTCAATAAACTGACTTGCCCCAGGTCATTCAGCAAAACAGTAACAAGACCAGGAACACAACAGCTCCAAGCTTGTCACCTACCCTAACCACCAGCTTAGTACTGAAAATTAATATAAAAGCAAAAGGGGGTGGATACATCAGAGCCTTGAGACACAGCAGAGATTAACAAAAAACCCCAATGCTTCCCCAGCACTGCTCAGGTCACTGGCTTATGGAGTTTATTAGTCAAATTAGTTCCTGACGTCACTTCAAAAGGAAGCACGCTCAAGAGATGAATTAAATCCTGAACGGCTGCTAACTCATGAACAGGAACGCACAAATTGGCCCTTAGTTTGGACTCAAATATCGTGTACCTGAAGTGGTTTGATATCTGATCCTGTTTGCTTTGCACACGTGCAACCTGGCACAGCAGAACAGCGGGCTGCTTCCTCTTGCCTGGTGCCTGCGCGCGCTTTCTTTTCCAACACACAGCTAGAGTTAGGGACATCCCTTTGAGCTCCCAAAACCAAGTGAGAGCGGATGGGATTGCACAGGAATGGATGGGATTGCACAGGAACGAAAACAAAAGGCACAGCTTCCTCCCATATGTACTGCAGAGACGCTTTGGCAACGGGGATCCTGCCCTCTGGCACAGCTCCCCTGCCTTTAACACTACGGGCAGCTGCCTATTTCCCTGGTGCCGACAGACGTATTTTCCATTAAGTAAAGAACATTTATTTTGGAGGCACGTTCAGATGATTAGTAAAGTGGATGATTTATTGCTTTATTTTTAGATACGGTGCTTTGAAAAGTCTCCTTTCCATAGTATTTGTTAAGGAAAAAAAAAGTTACCCCAACGCCAGAAACAACCGGGAAGGCTGCTTGCACCTTCCTCTGCATCAGAGCCCCGAATGCAAGATGGAAGTTTTCCAAACAAGCAGCAACATAAAGTTGTTCTGTTGCCTGGTGCCCATCCTGATGTGTTAAGTACAAGTTTTAAAAGCATTTATCACATGTCTTCTAAGGCAATGTGACAGGGAAGGGATAGAGAGAAGCTGCATTAAGCATCGACTTATACCTTCTCATCTGCTTTCTGCTCATCACCTACTCATCTTCTTGCTATGGACCCAGAGCACAACTCCAGACTGCAGCATCCCGTTGGAAAGTGGAGCCCAAACCATTGCACACTGTCTCTGAGGCAGCAAGGTTAGTGCTGACATCTGCAACTCAATAATAACGCACCAGGGGCCAGCAGACCCTAGAGCACCGATTACCTGGGCTCTGGGGGTCTGAAAAGCCAGCTGCCTCGCTGGGGCGTTCCTGGCATATAGGACCTGGCAGGAGGGCTCTTGCTGCTACTCCAAATCCTGCTGCCCTGCTCCTTCCCACAAGGCTCTTACCACTTGCTCCTGCGCCGGCGCCGGCTGGGCCGCGCTTTGCTGGGCCTGGGGCTGCGGCGGCACCGGGGCTTGTTGCTTTTGCTGAACTGCTGCTACTGCTGTCTTCTGCTGCATCGCTGCCTGCTGGGCCATCATCTGCTGCTGCTGTTGCTGCTGCTGGTAATAGTTCTGCATCAGCTGCTGCTGTGCTGGCGCTCCTTGCTGCATCACTGGGAACTGGGAAACAAGCAGTTGTTGAGCCACTTGTTGTGCGGCCGGGAACTGGGGTACCACCACCAGAACCAGGCCACCCACGGGAACGGTTACAGCCACTGCAAGTGGCAAAGCAGTAACATGCTGCGACGGCTTGGAGACCACCTGCAGAGGAGCCGTGGAGAACAAACTTCTGGTCTAGCGTTAGATCCTTTCTGTGTTACACCTGCCCATACGGGGCTCCCACAGCACAGACTGTGGTCCCAAATTCTTCTCTCCATTTTTACCAATTATAAACCTTTCCCCAGCATAGGAAGATTCACTGGCCCTTTGCTTCCACTTTTAAATATGCTTCAGCAGAGATCTGTGCTGCTATAAACACCTCAGCTAAGCACACAAGTCTGTCATCTAGACGCATCCCGTCTAACACATCATGTGTTCGCAGGCCTCCTTACTGCTGCAGTCTACCACAAAAACAGACCTGCACCTTACCGTTAAAAAGGCATACCAGGCTTCTTGTACCACCGAGAGAGCACGAGAGAAATTGCACCCCTCGAGCTCATCAGTTGAGCATTGACCTCGAGACCCTGAAACTCTTGGAGCTGTAAAATCTTAAGCAGCACTTGGTTATTTTACGCTTGTACATGATAAAACTGTCTCAAGGCCTTCCACGCTGACAGTTAAAAATGCCAGCCTTGCGCAGCAAAAAAATCTTGCTAAATAACTGAAGACACATTGGAAAATACCCAAAACCTGCATCTATCTCCCCCTCAAAACCAGAAGACTTGCCACAAATGCAAAGATACGGCCTCGTGGGCCTCTAGCAGAGGAAGCATGCAACAAACACAGCCGTGCACACCGACCTGCTGAGCTTGCATCATCTGCTGCTGCTGGTAATAGGCGGCCTGTTGCTGCTGCTGCTGCTGTTGCAGAAGCTGCTGCTTCAAGAAAAGCTGCTGTTGATGCTGAGGTGTGGCTTGTGGCTGAGTAGAAGGGACCTGGGGCTGCGCCTGCGAGGCCTGCTGCGGAGCGGGCACCTGCTTGGCTTGTGGCTGTGCCGGAGTCTGTTGAGGTGCTGCTTTTTGCTGGGGGACGCTTGCAGGGAGTGAAGGCTGACTGCTGCCCAGGGCAGCAGGTCCTGCAACTGGTAGTTTATATATATATATATATATATATATACACACATGCAGATACATTAGATCAACGTGCACCACAGCCCTGCGGAACACAGTGCCTCGCAGGAAGACACGGAACAGAGGGTATCATTTCACCTTGTGGCTGAATGGCTGCTTGGGCCGTGGGTCTCTTCCTAGGCGTCAGGGCTGGCTGAATGGGTAAAATTCCAGGGTTGGGTTGTGTCTGTCCTGCTTTAGGTCTCTGGCGGGGTGCTATGGAAGGTTCCGTCGTAGGGATGGGGTCGGGCCGCCTAGA
>NW_009260402.1:167852-174118 GCF_000687185.1 Egretta garzetta | reverse complement strand
ATATATATATATATATATATATACACACATGCAGATACATTAGATCAACGTGCACCACAGCCCTGCGGAACACAGTGCCTCGCAGGAAGACACGGAACAGAGGGTATCATTTCACCTTGTGGCTGAATGGCTGCTTGGGCCGTGGGTCTCTTCCTAGGCGTCAGGGCTGGCTGAATGGGTAAAATTCCAGGGTTGGGTTGTGTCTGTCCTGCTTTAGGTCTCTGGCGGGGTGCTATGGAAGTTTCCGTCGTAGGGATGGGATCTGTCAGCCTAGAAAATAAGGTAAGGAATAAATGGAAGAGCAGTAAGAGCACAGTCTGACAGTTGGTGCATGCAACACACAGTACCGGTTTAAAAACTCATCCATACTTTAGCGGTACGTGACCGATAAAGGTGTGGGCACACGTCAACTGTTTCCAGAAAACTGCAAGCACAGTAAAACTTAACGGATGCTTTCACAACAATTAATCCAACGCTATCGTTTTGACAACTTTGCCAATTGTGGCATCTTCTCCTACTGGACAGCTGGAATTTGTCAAAACCACTCAACTCATTCAAATATTTGCTACAACATATTGTTTAAATCCACTTAAGAGTTCTGGATGGGCAGATGAAGGGCACAACAAATTAAGAGCAGCTGGTACCTTTGGGCAGAGTTGTCTAAATTGCCATCTTTAGAAATACCTTAACTTTAGTACATCTATCCTGGAACGAGGCCATTGGACCTCTTTGATCCCTGCTCAGTATTTCCCGAGCTCCAAAAATGCATAGCAAGAGTCAAGAAGCCAGACACTACCCCGCCCCTCTGGATACATTTGCTTGTGAGAGATCAAGTCATTCTACTAATACGAGGGTGACTGCACTCAATTATAAAAACGAAGCAGACTCCTGGGACAGACAGACAGGAGACAACAGGCCCTACTTCTGAAGCAAACTGCTGGGTTTGGAGTGCCCACTGCTGTCCCACTCACTTTGCAGTGAAATAAGACACAAGCTTTGTCCAACAGAAGTTACAAGCCTTCATTACAGTATCATAAGCAGAGCAAGCAGCAGCGGGAGAGGAGAAAAACCACAGCAGTACAGTGGTTTCCCCACTAATTGGGCTCCTCAGATGGAGACTGCTTGGGCTTCCATGTCGCCGTCCCCAGAAGAAATTAGAGGACTCTTCCAGAAATCCCAGCAGTTTCACACAGCGATTACTGGGTGAGGTTATCATCTGCTGAGGGTCAAACTCAAACAGCAATAGTCCCCGATGCGGTTTCTCCGCAGACTGGCGTTCTTTGGGCCAGTTCCAGCCCCACTGCAGGCCAGCTGCAGTCTTCTCCTGACGCTGCTCTCAGGTACGCTGGGTACCGCCTCCGGAGGGATGACACAGTAGATTCATCTAAGGGCATGAACCTCAAGCGCTGCTGTCAAGCAGTGTCTTCAGAACAAAAAGCCAAGCTGTTGAGTCATCCTGAGCATTGCCTGAGCCCCACCCCACGCAGAAAAAATTCCCCTAATATCTGCATTTTCTGCCTTTTGGATCAATGGTTATTTATGTCATTGAAGCAGAAGCCTCAGGACTGCAGTGTTTGTCTCCACGTGTAAATGCAAGCCCCCAAGGAAGCAGCTAAATATACCAAGCATCTTTCCTAAAAAAAAAACAGCAGAAAGACAACAGACAATAAAATGCAAGAGGGCTGAACATAACGCAGATTTGGTTACCTGGCCTTTGGCTGACTCTTCTTTGCAGCAGCTTCACTTGCTTTGACCGGATCTGGGAGTTTGGCGGGGATTGGAGAGTTCTGCAGATCCCAAAAACACTGAGTTTTATATTTTGAGGGCAGAAAACAGAGTCCAAAATAATTTGCAAAAAACATCCCAATGAAACGGGGAGATTGGGGGATATCCAAAGCAATTATTCCTCATGGTGGACACAGGGCAAACTGCTCAACATCAGAACCATGAGGAGACAGTGGTTTGGGAGAGTCTTTACCAGGGAAAAATACGGTTCAGCTCTTTGACCATTTACTACAGGTGGAATCTGAGCACAAAGCTCATAGCACAACCTGAGTGGTTTTTAAAAGACAACAGCAGCGATGTTTATTAATACTGCTATAAAAAAAAATACAGGCATAATGGTAGCGAAATGATGTCTTATTCGTAAAGACCATAACTAACCACCTGAACATGGGGGAACTGCTGTTTATATATATAGCTATATATATAGCTATATATATAAACAGCAGTTTATTAATACTGCTATAAAAAAAATACAGGCATAATGGTAGCGAAACGATGTCTTATTCGTAAAGACCATAACGAACCACCTGAACATGGGGGGAAGGTTGTTTTTTACCTGGAAACAACAAAATAAAATGTCATGTCACAGTTGTCCATAACACCGTAAGAAAATACTTGTCAACTCTATTTTTCAACTGCAGCCTATAAAGATACACTAGGAAGGGGCAGATGGTTGGGTAAGGTCTGATGCAGTTCAAACGCAAGTTGGCTAGTCCCAGCCAGACGGCAGACACAGAATTGCTATGTTTAAGACCAACTGCAGCACAAATTACACACGCTATGATGAATGTGCCTGGAAATCAAAGCGGTTTCACAAGCATGGCCTGATTTTCCATGTTCACATGCACAAGATCTCTTGCTTGGCCTCACACTGGTAACTGGGTGAGGAGGTAAATTGGGGACAAATAGAAATAAAAAACATAGGAGAAAATACCCTGATTCCTGCCCTCAACCCCCAAAACCACACCCCAAAACAGAGCTAATTAAAAAAAAAAAAAAAAAAAAAAAAAAAAAAAGAGACCTTCCTAATTACAGAACTGGGGAACAACCAACAGAATATGGCAGAAGGCTCAAGATTCAGCAATTGCCACCTCCAGCCTCTGCCCACAAAGCCCTGCATCAGTCCTCTCCTTTGCTACTCACCTGGACGTTCTGGACTGGGCATTCCTTCTTTGCCAGTTTGAACGCGAAGTAGGAGACCTGATAAATATCGGGTCTCTTATCGGGGTCTGGCTCAAGCATATACCCTTTAAAAGACAGAGACACTAATATCAGAGCAACAGAACAGACAGATGTGGCAGAGCTACACTTGGTAGAACCAGACGCTAACAGGGTGCCCTGCCTCTTTCCAAGCACCCAGTCGGTGGTCCGCAGGGCTGAGCTGATCATCAGGGCCAGAAAGGGGCGCAACAGTCAGGATGGACTAGGAGATATTTTCTAATACAGCTCTGAAGATTTGTAGCTGTTATTGAAAGCTCTAGGGCAAGGAGGGGAAACGCAGCTGCCTGGTCAGGGAATAGCATTGGGTTTGAGTTCTGCATTTCCAAGTGAACCCACAGTAAAAGAGCTTGATCCAGCCTCGGGGTATCAGTGGGGCAGGAAGAGCCCAGCCACATCTACCACAGCCTTTGCATAAGCAAAGAAAATACCAGGCTGCTCTGCAAACACATCCAACTCTGTGTTAGTCAAGATTGTGGCTAGGGGAAAGGAAAAAAAAAAAAAAAAAAAAAAAAAAAAAAATCAAATGCTGCGCTGAAAACAAGAGAGCAGCCCCAGCTTTGCCAAGAGTAGCGCATTGTACCCTTAATTACACATTCACTCTAGTCAGTGGGTTATTTATAAATCATTGCAGTTCTGTTTCTCAATTCACAGAAGATGAATTCTTATCACTAGTCTAAGTCACTGTGGTTCTTTTCAGTTCCTTATCCAAATAGATTTATTACTGGAGAAATACGTTTCTGCGTAAATAGGCTTATTGTGCAAGTTTCTGTAGGACTCTCAAACCAAATGGTTGTCTGTTTTCCTGCCTTTCCGCGGAGTTCACTACAGCCTAGCCAAATAGAAATCTCTTTGTCATAATTTCTTTCGAAGAGTGACCGCCTAAGCTACTAAAAGATCACTTTATCCACCCCAGTGTGCAAGCAAGTCTCTTAAAAGAAGAGAAACACCAACTGTTTTACTGTAGGAGCAGGGAATATAAGAATAAACACCTCCGCTATTTTTTTTAGTCCTGCGGAAGTGGATTATGCCACTGTCACAGAAACTCACGGATGAGGCAGTGCATGTCTTGCGAGTGCCGAGAATTATCTGGAATGGTGAAGTTGCCATCACAGATTGCCACCTGACTCTCCCCAAACGGCAAGGTGAAGTAACACAGCTTGTACAGCAAACAGCCAAGGGCCTGAAGAGAGAGAACAGAGCAAAGGATTTAACAAACGGAAGCAAAGCAGGGAATGGTACAATTCAAATACCGCTGTAGATAACAGGGAGCTTGTTCTACTACAGGGGTCACGCGTGACGTCAGGCCTACATTTTAACATCCCTGTGATCGTCTTGAAAACAAGCATAGTTATATGGGAAGATAAATCCGTGAAGAGCTCTCCCCTTGCCAGGCTGGGATACTGCAACCTGGGGGATCGTGCAAGTACCATCACCCCCCCCCAGCTCCACGTAGCGTAACCCTCCATGTCGTTAAACGGGCAAAGCCCGGAAAGAAAAAGCAAAGTAACAGCAAAAGGTAAATGGCAACCATCATCTGTAATACATTTATTCTGACAAAGAAAAATCCAAACTGTTTCCAAGCTTAAGCTCAAACCACCTTTCAACCGTTATAAATATGTACCAGGGAGAGATACACAGATAAGTCTGCAGGCTGCTAGGTTATATCACCCTTCCTTCTATTTCCGTGCTGCTTTTGACAGCAAGAACAACCACCTATTTCAAAAGAAAATACAAGTTTTGCACAAAAGGGCTAATTATGAAACCCTCCCACCATCTCAGAGGGGAGAGGGGGAAACATTTCCTAATCCTGAGCAACTCATCAGCAGCTTATATCTTTTGTCATAGGATTTCACAATTAAATTGCACTCCAGTTTAAAATAGCCTCGATGAGACTTAAGGCAAGGGAGGTTACAAGCAGAACAAGCGCTGCGGCAGGCCCGCAGTCGAGGCCCTGCACACCACCACACACCCGGTTGGAAGCGCTCAGCAGGTCACTGGAAGTGAATTCGTTCCATGCCAGGAAGAGGAGAGCAGTTGGGGCCTTTGGGTCTCCGCCTTTCCACATTATCACAGGAAGGAGCACAAATCCTAGGTTCTCCTCTGGCTGCCTTTGAGGCCCCGAGAGTCTTTTCATGCTGTTACAGCTGTGACCTTCCTTCTCCGGGTTTCCAACACCAAGGTGAGCGACCCGGCACTGGTACAGGGCCTGGTTCTACAAATCTCCTGCTGATTGCAACAGCCCCACAGGAGCTGCTGCTGCATTCCTGACTCTGACTGGAGCTCGCAGAGAGGACGGAGAACTCTTCCCAGCAGATGTCAGGCCAGCAATTTTCCCTCTTGTATATGCAGATGCAGAGCTATTGAGGATACATTAAAACTCTCCTTATACTGCTTCTGCCTCGTTACTTCCTAGCTCAGGGCTTCAGAAACCATACAAACAGGCGCTGAATTAGCATTTTAAGCACAGCCCATTTGCTGAATTGCCACTACAAGTCAAACAGCATAGACTTTTTTTCATCTCCATCCCAACTAAAGGGAAGCCTTCCATCCTTGACCAGGTTAACCAGTAACAGATTATACCACGGTTGCGTTTTGCTCTCGGTATGAGAAGCGTGGCAAGCTTGCACCGATCATTAGAAACAGCAATGCAAAAGCTTAGTCTTTGGCCAGGTTTGACAACTCGGACCCATGTTACACTGTCCAGGATAAGCATAGCGTTGCTCCTGAGGGAAGGTCTATTTTCTCAGTTTTCTACTGAATTCTGACCAGTGACTTTGATTCCACGTGCCTGCAACCCACCCCAGGCACATGAAGTCACAATACTCGGAATTTTCCGTTTTAAGATACAAAAATCAGGTTTGCCCTGTTCAACCCTGGCATTTCATACATCTCTAAATTAAAACCACATGGGAGGCAGCATGCGAAGAAGTGCGCGTGTTTTATCCACAAGCCACCCTGCTCAGCAGTAACTCATCAGAAACGTCAAGCGGAGCAACTCTTTATCCAGAAACTGTCCCGTCTCTTATGGGAACTAGGTTAGCCCCAGCCAGAAAGTTACCCTGCCATTACGGTAACGAAAGCAAGCGGCAGACGGGTTGTATGATGTTAAGTGGTTTTTATACATACCCATATGTCTGCTTTTGTAGTAATAAGTTTGCCACTATACAGGTTGACCATTTCTGGTGCTCTATAGGATAACGTAGTGTACCTGTAGCAGAAAGATCCATCAGTGAGTTCGAAAGGGGTATCAGATGCATTTT
>NW_009260402.1:149477-167799 GCF_000687185.1 Egretta garzetta | reverse complement strand
GAAATGGATACTAAGTACAACACTCTCTTGGAAAAATCTTTTAACAGCAGCATCTGCTACACACCTCTGATAATAAAAGACTGCAACCCTGTGAAACCAAAGCAGTAACCGAAATCCTTTCTAAAGCAAGCAGCTCACAAAACTGTACAGTCATTTTAAGACCTAAGACAGAAATATTCAAGGATTCAGAGTATTAACAAGGTCAGCAGTCAAACGTCCTCTGCAATGTATTCACTGCTGGGGCTTTGGCCAACAGTATTACAACGATTGTAACTGGATACGTGGCTCCTAATAAATAGGCTTCCATACCAGGACTCCTGCTCAGAGTCATTGTAAACAAGGGAAAGGTTATTTCAGACCTCAAACTATAGCCAGAATCTGCCTCATTTTAACAAATCACTACAAACAGAAGAGCTGGAAACTGTGCCACAGTTTAAGAGACTCTTATGATAAGATTTCCTTATCAGTCAGTCTCTAATTTCTGCCGTGGCACCTTACGTGCTGTTTACCTTGATCACAAGAAAGCACTGCTAATGGCAAAGTTTTTGTAGCCTTGTTAATAAGTATACAAATAGGGCATTCCAAAGGGAGTGCAAAGCCAGACTAGGAGCGCTCTAAAAACTTCAGTCAAGCAAGTCTAGGAAATCCATGCAGGTATAATTGCACCCTAACAAAAAGGAGGCATTTGTGCACATTTCTAACATGTTGTTTTCTAGCCAGAATATTGTATTAACAGAACTGCAGCAGTGACGTTGTTAAAACTAAAGCAAGACCAAGGGCCCAGAGCCTGCTCCATTCCTGACCCAGGTCCTACTGAACTGCCAGCTAAGGTCCCTGTATAAAAGCATCAAGGTGCACCCAGTCACTGTCGCTACAGCTGGTGGTGCGTGGGGCAGGAGAAGGAGCCAGATAAACACCTCAAGGTCCTTACATTTTCTATGAAGAGCTGAGGAGTTAGGCCATGCATTCCCTTAATCACTGCAAGGATTTATGAGTGGCCTATGGAGGACAGGGATTTTGTCATCTGCTGTACTTGCAGTTCACAGAAGCCAAGACAGATGAGGGACAGAGACAGACTGACCCCATGCATAACAGAACCTGTCACCACCTCGTTAAGGTGGGCAACTTCTCTGCATTAGCACACTCAGTCATTCAGGTCCAAAGCAATTACATCAAGCCCAATTTATTGTTTCACCTTCCCCCCGGCACTTATTTACCTGCAGCAGACACCTCTATGCAGCAGCATCCAATTTGCTGCAACAGGCCCGATTAAAAGTTAATCCCAAGTACAAGAAAAAAATTACCCTTCAAATACAAACTATGTCTGAGTTGAAAGGGAAAAAAAAAAAAAAAGTCACGCTTACTTTTTGATCTCCTCCTCCACCGCATTCACCCCTTCTGTTTGAGGGTTCTGGAATTTGTTAGTAGCACTTCCAAAGTCACACAGGACATAGTGGCCACGATCATGCAGCAGGATGTTTTCAACCTAGGAGCATCACAGACAAATACAAAATCACTCAGACAAAAAACCAAAAACCACACATTCGTTTCCTTTAGATGAGCCAGGGGTTTTAGTGCCTGAAGACATATCAGACATGTCTGACATAAAAGCGTAACATGACAGCAGAGAAAATATGCATCACATCTCTGTCACATCTCCTAAAATAGAAGTCAAATCACAGCAGCATAGTCGTAACGCTGCCTTCCATCCTGCCACCTCTCCTTTCGCAAGCACATCACCTTGCCTCTACTAAGACTACTACGTGCTTCAGGACAAGAGCTGTGTCCCGGTGTCTCTAGTGCTCAACTTCCCTGAGCTACTGTCACCCACGGTCTGGCAGCTGAATTTTGGGACAGCTAATACAAGCTGTCCACAGCTTTATAAAGGGCTATACCCCCTCGCTGGCTAAGCGGGGTGGAGAGGAGGCAAACGGATGGCAGTGCACGCACGTCTGTACCTTATGAAGTTCGAATGCACCTCCAGGTCTCTGCCTGCATTTCACCTGCCACTTCAGGTCTCATTCAAAACAAACCTCAGCTTATGCTCACACTTGGGTCATCAGATTGGTATCAGAATGTGCTGGGTACCCCATACTCCCTAAACAGTGGTTGTATCAGCAGAGGTTCCTCCAGGCTGCTGAGAAGATGATGCCTTTCTTTCAAATATTATTTGGTAGCTTGAATCAGACAACTGAAACAAATGCTGAAAACACACACCTGGGATAGCTGAAAAAATATATATATATTTTAAAAAAAAAAAAAAATCAGCAAAGTCACTGCCCTTTCCCTGAATACTCACACTTGATCATGCATTAACAAAAAATCTAGCTTGCATCCACTTAAAGCTGTCTAAATGTTACGACACTGACACAAGATGTGGAAAAACCTGGGTTCAGTTCCTTGCTTTGGCAGAGCATCCCTGTATTCCAGTTCCTCATCTGTACAGCAGCATTAACAGCATGTTCTCTCAAGGGAACACACACAATTTTTAATGTATTTATCTTCAATGTCAAATGCTCAGATACGAGAGAAAACATGCTGCTCATATATTTTAAAAAAATCACCAGATAAGGGCTCGCTAACAAAACCTTTTGGAAGTAGACCTCCCCATCAAGGATGATCTTTGCAAGAAGGAAAGAAAAAGAAGGAGTCAGCATTTTAAGGATCAGAACACGCAGCCAAATTAGAGCAGCTGAAGGGGGAAACGCTGGCTTGAAACCAAGGGTTAAACAACGCCCCTTCCCCCCTCTGCTATCCATCTGCTTTGAATAAAGCATTGCACACAGATGTTCTCCCTAGCAGATCAACACTGACAGCATTATTCCCTATTCCCTGCAAATACTCGTCAAACATTTCCAGAAGAGTCCTTCCACTTTATCTGGCTGTGAAGTCCGAGGTGACTTCTTATTGAAATATCCTGCAATTTGTTAAACGTCAGCACTGGACTATCCAGCAACCAGGCTTGCTCAGTAACTTCCACAAAAAGACAAAAACAAAACAAAACATGCCGCAAAACAAAGTACCTGAATTACTACTACTGACTGCCAGGCCAGAGCAAACTGTCTCTTAAACAGAGTACGGAGGTACCTTCTCCCAGTCAAACACTCAGAAAGCTGCAATCCAGTTTTCAGCACTGCTGAGCGCTTACAACTCTGGCTGCAGTCTTGGATAGGCCCAAAGTCAGATTTAGACCCCAAACAAAAATCTTTAAGGGGAACTATGAATTGCCTTAAGTGTAGTTAGTTACAGAATGTGGCTAGCTTCTCTCTCTACTCTCTGAAACAAATGCCCTTCTTTGCTAAAACCAGAAGTCATAAAAACACTGCACAGACACAGACTGGCAAGGGGTAAGGAATAAGGCTTTCTTTAACTAGCAAAATCAACGCACATTATCCTCTCCTGAGAGCAATGGCTTCTAAGGCTGGCATTTGGGAGGGATGCACAACCAAGGGACACTTTCTGACTGCTTTCCAGCGACTTAGGTCTCTTCAGAAATGTTTAAGCTTCCCTTCCTCCCCTGGCACCATTCACTATTTACTTCTGAAGGCTTGTTTAGTATTTCATAGCAAAGAAATTAATGCAACGTGACACCCAAGAACGCTAACTGATTTTGGCACAGGCATATTTTTAACACGGTCGATACAAGGGTTTACCATTAGAGGACTGAATGATTTTACATATCCCACACTGAACACAGATCCATCCAAACAAATTCCAGGCAAAGGCTTGTTGGGCATCGGGGCAAGACTTGGCATTACAAAGAAGGGTGACGGAAGAAGGCCCAGAGGTAACAGCAGCACAGTGTGACTGTCTTATCACACCTCAGAGAACTGCAACACTGGGAGGACTCCTGCTAAAATGAAAGAAGAAACTAAATCCTTATCGTGAGAGCACAACCTTCTGGTTATTTCAGAAAATCAGGAAAGGAAAGAAGATGTTTTAATCAACAGCATCCTCTGGGTTGACTGACACCGTATTTTGCTGTATCCTGCTGCGTGTCTACTACAAGAAAATTCAGCCGCTCATCTGCAAGCCAGTCATCTCCTCCTGGAACCAGATGGGTTCAGACTGGCAGCATCATCACAGGTAGAAGTGGGAAACCTCTCACTGCAGAAGGCTCCGATCTGTAGAAATCAAAGTTGGCTCTAAGCTGGTGCTTTGAACTACACACATTATAGTGTGTGAGACTGGAAAGACAAGGTTAAACATAAAACAAGTTATGCGAACAACTGCCACTAGGTATAGAGTAGTCGTATAAATCGTGATCATCAGCCCTAGATAGATTTTCCCCTCCCTCCACCTCACTAAATGCTACTCCTCTGGCATCTGACAGTTACAGTTTCTCTATAGATTCCAACTTAGAAGCAGAGACTTCACAGCCAGGGTAACATAACACATAGCCATAAGAAGGTCTGGCCATTTATTCTTCGCTGTTAAAAGGCTTAACCTAAAGATACAGGAAGCGTTCTTACTCCAGAGAGAGAAGAACAAAACCAAACTTTTTAGGGAATGCCCTGCAGCAGCCTATGAACCCCGAGGGCGAGTAAGATACCTGCAAGAGCAAAGGTAATCACGCAAGGGAAGCCTTCTGCCCCGTAGGCTTACGCTGCCTCTGCAGGGGTCCCAACCAGGGCAGAGGCAGCACATAGAATCACAGAATCATTTGGTTGGAAAAGCCCTTCAAGATCATCAAGTCTAGCTCTTCCCGTTCCCCATGGCCAACCTCACCCTGCCCTGGCACAACTTGAGGCCGCTGCCCCTCGTCCCATCGCCCCTTCCCTGGGAGCAGAGCCCGACCCCCCCG
Source organism: Egretta garzetta (assembly GCF_000687185.1). Lineage (NCBI taxonomy): Eukaryota > Metazoa > Chordata > Aves > Pelecaniformes > Ardeidae > Egretta > Egretta garzetta. Next base: position 162,995 of record NW_009260402.1, on the reverse strand, counting down.
GCTCCCCCCTCCTCTCAGGCAGGTGTAGGCAGCGATGAGGGCTCCCCTCAGCCTCCTCTGCTCCAGGCTGAACACCCCCAGGTCCCTCAGCTGCTCCTGAGGGTCCTCCTAATTTTTAGGAAAAAGTAGCATCAATATATGCCTGTTTTTATGGCAGTCCATCAAACTAAACATCACACCCTGTACAGCACAGCATGCAGGCGAGAGCGCACAGGGACAGACTGACACAGCAGCTGAGAGTTAACCACCTGATCAGGAAGGAAAACCTTAACAAACAGAGCCATGACACTACTATCTTTTTCGTGGCCTTTTTTCGTAGTGTGATGTCCACTTTTGCCTATAGGCACGCTGCTTAAAGGTGCTGTTGTCCCCAGCTGTTGGTCACTTCCCACCAGTTAGAGACTGTGCCAATACGAGGCTGTTCTGCTTCAGGCAGAGGCTGTTGGGTTTACACAAAATCACAGCCACAGGCCGCTGAAACCGGTCCAGCTGCGCTTGTCTGGAAGGGCTTAAAGACTATTCACGCCATCCCTTCTGCTGGCAGAGCTCTCTGGGCATGAACCTCCAGTGTTAGAGCAACATCAAAGAGCTGGAAGGCAAAAAAAGCCTCCAGTCTCCACACAGCTGTCTGCAAAGTCAACATCTGCCCACTCTTCAACAGAGTTACGGTCACCCCAACACGTCCACCTACCCAGTGGACACCTTTCCTGACACTCAGAACTTGTAGAAAACTTTTCTGGCCCTTACTGTCTCTTGGAATTGCAGCTCTCCCTCCACATTATTAACTTTGTACTCAAAGTGAAAACATATCTAAATCACTCATTTTGTGTTAGCACTTAGATCCCCAATTGTGACTGGAGCTCCAGAGGTCATTGAGACAGAAATAATACAATATTCAACTGGGAAACACGTCTCCAAGCAGAGAAGAACCAACTCTCTGACCTTGGGCACAGCTTACCAACCTAGAGCCAGGCCTGGCAAAAACGTTACGGATCCAAGCACACATCAGACTGCAACAGTCTGTTTCAATTGCAACTCAGCATAGAAAGTAACATTCAAGATCAACTCACTAATCCATCACAGATGTCCCAGGATTTATTCACATGCCACACAATGATTTTGTTCTTTGTTAAAAAAAAAACCAAAACAAAACAGGGATTGGCCAAAAAAGGTAACAGCAGCAGTTAGTATCAACGGTAGATATTCCTGTTCCTAACAGGATCACAGAATCATTTAGGTTGGAAAAGACCTCGAAGACCACCAAGCCCACCCGCCCCCCTACCCCTGCCATCCCACCACTAAACCCTGGCCCTAAGCACCACGTCTGCCCGGCTTTTAAATCCCCCCCGGGATGGGGACTCGACCCCTTCCCTGGGCAGCCAAGCCTCGTCCTCTCACACCAGTCTTCCTTACCTATATAGACCCCTGCAAGATGCCCACAGACCTTAACAGCTTTAAATCCAGGCCTCGAATTTATCAGACTCCACCCATTTCACTCTAGAAAAAACCATATGTCAGACTTGTTCCATATATTCAAACTGACTGAGCAGTGGGGTCACAATCATTTGACACACGTTCAAGCACACCAAACCCTGAGGATTTCCCCCCCCACACCCCGTGTGCTACCTGGCTCATGTGGCAATCTTTTCCTCCAATAAACCAACGGCCGGCGGCACAAAACAAACATCTGTTGAGGGCTCTGAAAACAGAACCTGACCCACAAAGCACATCTGAATTTCAAATGTACACAGGAGCCTCCTTCTTGGCTGAATATATTATTCAGGCGGTTTACAAGCTGGTTGAGAGGAAAGGGAACGTCTTTTTGATTGTTTGTTTGATTATAGGCATGGGATTTTTCAAAAGCTCTCCCCGATGGCCTAGCTCTGTTCCCAGCTAAGCACACAGAGTTTTACAATGCCCTTTCATGGTCAACAGAGTTAGAGGCCAGTTTCAAAAGCTTCTAACGACTCCTGCCCCAAGGCCAACATCTCTGGAGGGATCCTTTTAATGTGGGTCTAGGAAACAAATTTGCAGCATGCTTTTTGTGAACTCCCTCACAACATCAATAGTGTTTCAGGTGGTAGAAAGTCACGGTGAATAATTAATCAGACACATTCTGGCACATCTGTGCAAAACAGAACTATTCACAAACATTTGTGGTTTTTAAGTAGATCTATAGTTGGTAAACATATGCTAAGCAGCAATGAGAGGCTCATTTCTTTTTTTACCTTCCAATAGAGAAAGGTATTTATGCCCCCTTTTCCTCATTACTAACAACAGAAACACAGTACCAGCATTCAAAGCCCGTCTGCCATGGCGTAGGCAGCAGACAGACGCGTCAAGGAGGACGCACGCTCCCTGCTGTATTACCGAGTCCACATCTCACCTTCAAATCCCTGTGGATTATTGGCGTTTTACACTGATGCAACCTGGCTACGGCTTCGCAGGTGTCGCAAAAGATCTGCAGGACCTCATTCTCCGTGAACCCCGTCTGCAGGCGTTGGTTCATGAGGTTCACCACTTGACCTCCTGAGGAGAAACAGACACCAAGAATCACAGCAGGTACACAAAATAAGGTCTGGCCTGGTCTAAGCCCCAGTCCTACCAGACATACCTTGCCTTAGTCAGCTCCCCGTCAAACTGCCCGTACAGTCAGCGCACAAGAAGTTCCCGAGTTCACATTCAAAATTCGCACCAAGCCTTCCCCAGAGGCTTTTTGCAATCTGCTTACTCATCTTGTTTCATTCTCATTTCCTCACTTAAATCCCAGGGAGTTTTGCATATCTGCTGGCCGGCGTTACATCTCATCTCGTCTTTGAACAACACTTCAAGAGCAGCAAGTTAGCTTCTACGACCCACATTCACCTGGCTGTGTTAACAGTCAAATGTGATTCTGACTAAGCCGTATCTTCTTCAACATAAGACTTCTGTCAGACTAGAGGAATAAAAGGCTGAACTTGGGGCACCCACAGTCCACAAAATAGTTCGCCACATGTAAGCAAGAGGAGGGAGAAAGAGACACACTCAAGAAACCCATACACTACTAAATGACTCGGCTAAAAATCACTGACTGGCAAAAAAATTAAAAATCCGTCCATAACAAGGGAAACTCCAGACAAACAAAAGCAAGTTTTCATGAATGAGTCCTGAATTTGCCCCAACTTTGAGGTTTTGTTGCTGTTAAGGCCTTTTCAAAACGATCCACACAGAGGTTCTTTCCCCCCTCAAAACACCCTATACAGGCAGAGAAAACAACTCCTTTCTGGACCTTCAGCAAAGGAAAACTCTATCGTTTCACATCACAAGTGTCAGAAAACTTTATTTTCATGGTACAAAAGAAAAGCTCAGCTGAGTAAGTAGTACAGCTGTGAACATTTTGCACTCAAAAGGAGTGCAGTTCAGCACACAAAGACACACTGATTTCGTTTGGAAGCTCTTTGACACAAAAGGAAAGTAACAAGGGAAAATCCAACATGTAACAGCAATTCCTGTGCTTCAGTCTGAATGTTGGGGCCAAGAGGCAGGTGTGCATCGAACAGAGCATCTGGCAACAGAAAGCCACATGAGGAATTCCACCTTGCAGCTCTCCTCCTTTCAGACAGAAGGAAACACCTTAGAAAGATGGATTTTACTCCATCAGCCCAAAATTTGGCATAGAGGGGAGGCTAATGCAGCTGGAGGGAGTGCATTCTGAACTGCTGTGGTTGGTACTTCGCTCCACAGTGGGGTCTGCACTGTGGAGCTCAGTATGGATTTACTACCACTGCCAGGCCTATTTCTTACAACACTCCTTGTTATGTTTAGGTTTAAGCTTACAGAGAACTTTTGTAATGATTCCTTCAGCAAAGCTACACATAAGGTTCTTCCTTTTACCAGCAAACAAACCCAATGCAAGTTAGTCAAGATTCTTGCATCGAAACAAAACAGCAGAGAGGGGACAGCAGAACAGAAAGCTGTACCCTACGTGCTTAAAGGCATTTTAGCACCTAGTTGTTCTGGCTACAATGCACGTGGCTTCAGTTAAAAGCCAAACAGTCCCAAGAATACCTATTTCCATCAGCTGCCACCATGCAAAACAGCCACAGACTTCTGAAGTCACCTGGCCAGAACATTATTTTTGTTTAACACTATTCCTGCGAGAGGCATTTGAGCACAGCTCATGCGTCATTTTCCAAACACCACATCCTAGCCACAAGAGATCAAAGCTTTGGGACAGCTGGAAAAGACTGGAAGAGCCTGTCTAGCTAGAGACAGCCAAGCAAAAAGGTCAGAGGTAAAAGGAATACTTTTTTGCTTCATTTCAAGATTCTTCCAGAACAATCCCAAGTCAGGCTGAAGTGGAAAAAGTTTGCAATATGACATAAAGTGAAGAATTTCATCCCACAGCCTGGCAGCTTTTTGTCCACCTTCTTGCGTGGACCAGCCCATGGAAAGCAGCAATATGTATTTAAGGGTTCTCCTTCACAAGAGGAAGGATCTAGAACCACCCTGGGCAGAGGCAAAGGTGGTACCAGTCCCACTAACAGGGTCAACACAGCCTCACGAACCATCCACTTCTCCACACTTAGCTTTGGCTTTGCTTTGTTCAGAACGGTTCCTTGGTAGCCAAGGAAGGACCAGGCCTAGGAACAGGTCTGGGTTTTTTAAAGGAAGATGATGTGCAAGTTTCCGGTAAGCACCAAAAAGGGACAAATCTACCAATGAAGAATACGTTGAGCCCACACTCACCTCGACAGAAGTCCATCAGTATCAGCACTTCCCAGACGTCGCCGCTGCTTACTGAGTTTATACTGGAATCAATGTACCCGACAATGTTCTTGTGGCCAGATAGGTCCCGCTGTAAGATAACCAAAGTCAAAGCATAAACCAGCCATACCGAGTGAGCGACATTTTAATCTGGTTCCTCTACACTGAACAGCCTTCCTAGCTATTCTCCTACACAGGCACAAGCTTCTGCCGCTTTGGATTAACCGTCATGCAAAACTTGAACAAACCTGAGATCTGTCTCTACCTGTTTTCCTTCCAGAAGGATTTGAGACAAACAGCAGAGGAAGAGCGAACCTGACAAATTAACTTGTCCAGGCATCGGTCCAGATTTTTGCATGTTCCCCTAGATGGCCCAGGCCAAGCTACATGGAGCTGCTCCTCTTTTAAACAGAAGGGAGAACAGGGCAGATGTTTTGTGGTGGTCACGCACAGTACGTGCTGTCCTTACTTTTCTCATCTTCTGCTGGCAAATAGCATCTCAAACCTTCGCATGCTCAAAAAACCCCACTAGGGCAATAAAATAAATTTTAACCTCGCTTTGAGAAGTACCTCATTTTAAGTAACTCGATGGGTTAAAGCACAAGTTCTCATATCAGTGACTTATCCATGACACATGCTAAACCTGCAGGGAAAAGTCATTACTTTAGGACTGCCAGTGTCACACACACTCCCAGGCATGACAGCCAGTCCAGTTCCATGTCCAGCTTCACCAGTAAAAGAAATCAAGATTCTGCTGGCCACATTCTGCTGTAATGCTGTAGGGTTGCAAAGGTGCAGTGAAGTTTAAAATAATTCTGTATTGCACAAAAGCTAGGAAAGAAGAAAATATTTCTTTTTAGTGACGTGCTGGTTCTTCGGGACAAAGATCAGAGCTTCTGATAAGATTCAGTACAGGCACAAGCGGGCCTGCCAAGTGAGAAGGATACTTCATCCTCACTGTCCAGGTTAGCCATGCATTGCAAAGAGGCACCAAAGACATGGAGACAATAGAAAGCATCAGCAAATAAAATCCAAGTACGCTGCGCTCACAAAGCTTGTTAAAACCTTTGATGTAAGATCTAATCTCAAATTTTCCTATGTAGCATTAGCTACAGAGATGACAAAGCATGCCCAAAAGCTTCACTACACTATCGCACCAACTCCAGAAGTTAACTTTAAAGGTATTAACCTAATTAAAAGCTACTTCAAAAGACACACCCAGAATTGCTACAGGTAAGAGTTTCTGATGTGAAGATCATCTACCCCGACCTATACCTCTTGTTGTCAATTAGCAGAATGAGGGTTTTATTTTTCCTTCCCCACCTCGCAGTTCCTCTAAATGTTCATCAATATCTTTGAATAGAACTTCAAAAGTGGCACTTCCCGTGTTTACCAGGCTCCAAACAAGACTAAGCAAATCTATTTGGATCATCTCCATTTTTTTTTTTTTTTTAGAGATGCTAAGTTTAAAACAGCTATTAAAAATAGCCATCATACAACCCCTCGTACCAAAAATCTAGAGAAACATCACAGTGCTAATTATAAACGCTTCCTTGTTTTGAAAGCCCAGGCAGTAACTACCCCACAAATACTGTTTTAATCTATCAACCTCACCGACACCGAGATAGCCTTCATGCCAACACAAAACATTAGAAGCTATTGTGATACAAATTCATCTCAGGATGGAGGTCTCCCATTCATGCACTGATTTGAGTTCAGAGACGGTTACATCAGAATCATCAGCTTTTTCTGATGACGTCTAAAAGGCTCCAGACTCAAGCCCTGAAAATTGTTAGACTTTGAAGAGCTCGGCAATTCCCTCTCCCTTTAAGTCATGGCGTTGACACAGGAGGTTTTTTCCTCCCCTCATTTTCCTGAGATTCCCTCTGCTTTTTCAGCTCCCATGTTTTTCTTGTCCATTGAAACTGTTTACATTTTAAATAATTCAATACAAGATTTTCACACAGTCGCATAACTCCAGGAATTAGGTCTTTCCAAAAGAAAACCCACAGTTTGTGACACGACACTTCGCGGATCACCGGCAGAAGGTGACCAGGCTCTCACACCTTCCACCCCCAGTCGGGAGCCCCTGTAGAAAGCGGTGACTTACCATGATTTGGATTTCTCTTTTGCAGACTTGCAAGTCATACTCGTTATTGACGTACATCCGCTTCAGGGCACATTTCATCCCATTGTTAGTCCTCACAAGAAAGACTATTGCAAATCCACCTGCAGAAGACACAAAATCATCCTATTCATTAACAAAGAAACCTCTTGGCCCTTGCTTCCAAGCCTGTCCCTGCCTCCATCCGCCTTCAGATACAGTCAGAAGAGGGAGGGCACTCAGCAGCGACCAACAGAGCCGGGGTGGGAGCACGCCTTATGTGTGCTTAGCTCCAGAGCTTCCAACTCAGACAGGAACTAAGAGGAATCCAAGGGGGTAAATCTTCAGTTGGTAGAAGCAAAGTTAACATTTAACACCTCTGTAAAACCAAGCAATTACACCAGTTACTTGTCCTGCCAGACAGTCCTTCATTGCTCCATGAATTTCCCTTATGAAGAAGAAAGCTGAAGTATAAACAGCAACGTTGCCTTGGACAGAAATCAGGGCTACAGATCACCCACTGAATTACTGAAGGCCTAAACTTAAAAGGCTTCCCAACTTCTGAAGCATTTAAGTTGCATTACAAAGCTGATTTGTGCAAGAAGCAGAAGAAACCCATCTCCCACACATGGTTTGACGTTAGTGCTTTAAAAAAAAAAAAAAGGATAGCAGAACGAGGGGGAAAAAAACCACCCACACAATTTATTTTGTGGTCATTGCTATTAGTAACATCAGGACTCCCAGGACATACTCAACTTGTTTAGGATGAAAGCCTTTCATCTCTGTTAGCAATGCATCAAAATATATGGGCTCTACATTTGTAGTCCTGGACAGAAATACGAAGCTGATTGAGGATGGAGGAATATAGGCATCAAAGTTTCACACCTGGCTCCCAGAGATCAGAATGAATCAGAACAAAGAGTCGCCCGGATCCAAGTAGCCAAGAAGTGCTGCACAACAGTAAAAAGGGAAGCGCGATGACATTGTCGATGCCACAACCTAAGAGCGCTTCATTTGCTCTCCCTTACCTTACATTACAGCACATATTTCTTTTATGCTTAAGGATTTCTAAAGGATCAGCTCAACAGTAAGTTATGACTCGGTGCTGCTGTAGCCTTCAGAAGTCCCACAACGCCAAGGGCTGTAGTTACACACCATGAAGAGCTAGTCACATCCCAAAGAAGTCTCATTTTAAAAGTTTGAGCCCCTTGGTGATTCCCATTCTTTACAAGCTGCCAGAAACCACCAGATCAACAATACATATATAGTTACATTTGACATGTTTGGACATCATTATTACTAATGGTTATTTGGCACTTAAATTGAGTTCCTCCCCATCACATAGAATGTGACAAGCAAGAAAGCCACATTTGGGTAAAATTTAGTGTTAAAATAGGTTGCATTTGACAGCTCCAGTCTTGCAACAACTGGTGCTTACAAGCTGTTAACAAACCAACCACCACAGCCAAAAGGCCCACTAAAGCTTTTACTAAAACTGGGATTTACTTTTACTAAGAAAAGATTGAAAAAGAGAAAATGATCAGACAATGCTGTGGTATTACAAATTATAACCCCCCCAAGCTTGTTATTTAACAGCTTTTATGGCACCCATCACAGCCCATCTTCCAAAACAACCCCAGAAGAGTTACCCATGCAAATAACATGCACCAGAGCTGCTAAACAAAAACTTCTCTTAGCGTGCAAACCCCTTACTTTTACACATCATAGTTTGCCATAGGAACTAGACCAGGTTTTCCAAGGACGCCACGCTGACTTTTAGGAGCAGAAGTAACAGGTAGCAGCCAGAGAGATGTTGCACAAGATGCAACAGAAAGAAGACGGGGTGGGGGGGGAAGTGTCAAGACTTCATCTGAAGGTCTTGAAAACTATAAGCAAGCTGCAAAATGGATATTCAAATTCGGAAAAATGGGACATGGCCCTGGGATACAAGAAGCCATACAGATGCTGCTCACTCCTGCCAGAGAGGGTTTTAAAACCCTTGCAGTTCTAGAGGGCCTCGTTTCTTCATAGTGCTCAAACTCAGACACAAAAATAACCCCAGCTCTCTCCCTTAAGCTGCTTCAAGTCGAGGATCTCAAATTACAAGTCATTTTTAAGACCTCCTAAACCCGCAGCGGTAGCCTTATTGTTCTACCCTAGCCACATTTGTCTCATTTCTGGAGACCAAATCCGCACACCCCGCTGTGCTATCTTTAGCCCAAAGGATGTCTATGTTGAAAAAAGCAAGACAGCACTCTACTGAATTTTTGCCCCCCTCTTATAACCCACAATGGATCAGTAAGAAATAAGGGACCCATAACCGGCATCGCTTCCCCAATCCCTATTTTCTTAACACATTACGGTTTTTAAAATCATTGGACAGATTGGGTTTAGACTTATTTTTGTAGTTTCTGTACAATATTTCCATGGGCCACAGATAAAATCTAGAGAAAACATTATAAAAAAAAGAATTTGTTTGTTTGTTTTACAGAGTCTCGGTCATCATCAAAACGGTAGCCTTATTGTTCTACCCTAGCCACATTTGTCTCATTTCTGGAGACCAAATCCGCACACCCCGCTGTGCTATCTTTAGCCCAAAGGATGTCTATGTTGAAAAAAGCAAGACAGCACTCTACTGAATTTTTGCCCCCCTCTTATAACCCACAATGGATCAGTAAGAAATAAGGGACCCATAACCGGCATCGCTTCCCCAATCCCTATTTTCTTAACACATTACGGTTTTTAAAATCATTGGACAGATTGGGTTTAGACTTATTTTTGTAGTTTCTGTACAATATTTCCATGGGCCACAGATAAAATCTAGAGAAAACATTATAAAAAAAAGAATTTGTTTGTTTTACAGAGTCTCGGTCATCATCAAAACTTTATGGGAATCACAAGACTTCCCCCCCCAAATGATAAAGTTAGAAGTCATCCATCAGAAGGCTCTGCTGCTCCCCAGGGGTTCAGTTCCCTTCCCCCTGGAGGCCAGTGGGATGCTTTATCTCTGTTTATGTTACTGTGCTCAGCAGAAAGAAACACAAGCTGAGCAGCAAAAATAGATCAATTAAACTTTATTAAAAAAAGCAGAGCCACTAAATCCAGGGAACAACTTCTAAATCTGTGCATCAGCTGAAGCGGGACTGGTACCCCTTCAGACCAACTGCTAATGTCTCATTAGCAAACTTGGGCACGGTACCCTTCCTCTAGTCTGGATCCTGTGCAAATTAACCAAGTCACTCCTAGAGCACCCTCGCTAGAGTACGAACATCACGCTGTTTTGCTTACAAGCAACCAGGGCCAAGTGGCAAAGAAAACTCCAGTCTATGCAACGGGGACCATAGCTAAACCATCCCGAGAGTTTGAAGGAAGGAGAAATTGAGAATCTAAAAAACAAAATAAAAGAATTAAGTAAGTTAATGCTTTCTGGTACAGGACTGCAACATCAACACATAGGGACCTGACAGAAATATGGCCCAGACCATCTTCGAAATGGAGCAGCAGGAGAGGAATACGTAAGGTGGAGCTGCCTCCAAGGAAGAAGCAGCCTGCAACATCTGCAGAGTTGTCCCAGTACTCACACAAATCGTAGGAAAATCACATCCTCGTGCCCTTCTCTCTCTTACCTTTAACTCCTGCAAACTTCAGCTGACGACACCACAAATGGAAGCTGTGCAAAAATCATTTAACTTATTTTGTCTCCAAATACAGCTACCAATTTGGTTACGTTATTATTAAACTCCCACTGACTGCAGATTAAAGCACGACAATTTTGCTACTAGTAAAAGCAGCATGCTTCTCTCCAGAGAAAACCAGTATTGATGTAATCAGGGTACATACAGCAATTTTTACACAGCAATCTAGAGTAAGCGACTTTGCCATCAGAGAAGCAAAACGTGACGATCCACATCCACTCCAGAGAGGATGCAAAGTTTTACTTTCTGAACAACTAATACATCATCTGGTCTGATTGCTTCCATTAAAGCAGACCATAATATTCCTTCCAAAGTAGTTTACTGAGCCCAGGTTTTGACTGTACCCAAGATTTCGTCCAGAAAGGCACAACATCATCAAGAAAGTCTAACTTCCCTCAGGTAGTCATTCCACTTTTACATCAGAAAAGGTGTGGAAAATGCCACCCTAATTTGAATTTCTCTGCATTAATTACACCTTCTGCTGCTAATTGGCTTCAGCACTCCCAGTTTTGCACGCAGAGAATGGGACTGTGAAACAGTAAGAGAGCAGGAGGCTGAGGGGGGTGGAAAGCGATAGAGACAGAGCACAAAGAAGAGCTACTTCTTGCCCCACTCCTCATACTCAAACGACTCTAGCAGCGCAAGGCCCGAGCCCGCTAGCAGGACGGACCGGCCAATTTTAACACCTGCAGACTGGCTTCCAAAAGAAGCAGCAGGTGCACAGGCAGGGCAGAGAAATCAGGCCACCGGCTTTCATGCATCGCACACGTATTTACAGAAACGGGGCTTGATCACACCCACGTGCCAGAGCACAGCCGAGCTACGACAGGAATCCTGCTCCTTCCAGGAGCGTTTTGGGCTGTAGGTCTTTCCAGGCCAAGGTCAGCCCTATTGGTGTATCTGCTTATAGGCTTCTCACACAACCACCGCTGTATATCTGAACGTCTGGAAATGGCAGGGATGCCTTTAGCGGTCTGTACCTAGACCTAGAGAGATTTCCTTTTAAGTCTCTCATGCACAAGGGATGATTTTGGAGCTCTGGGCCCATCCCTCACCTGCCAAGCCCCGGCACATTTATCCCTGTCTGCTCACAAGCTGCAAAAGAAAACAGCACTGGCCTGAAACTGTTGCATTGCAAAAAAAGGTTAGCAGTAACGCGTCATCATCGTTTTAAGGTTAGGGATTAAGGTGCATAAGTAGGTTACTGGCTAATACACTTGAAGCATTTTGAAGCACTTGAAACCTTTTCATGGGCAACTGTGGCCAACGCTTCAGATTCATGCTAAGAGAGCAGTTCCAGAAGGACCCGCGCTCCTACAGCTACCTCAAAAGCAGCACCTTTGTTGGTAAGCAGCAGACATAAAACACAGTACACATTTTTCAGCAAGGTATGACAGAGAAGAGGGGAAGGAGGACCCAAATAGATGGCTGAAATGTTCACTTGGCAGCATGAGACAGCCCAGAACAGCGATGCTGTTCAGCGCAGCCCAGGAAGGGACGGAGCTATCAAGCACCTGGACCGCAGCCAGTGCTAACGAAGACTTGCTAATGGATTTAAGAGTTTTCTTTCACCTACCACGCAGCGTTATGCAGTAGAGGAGGGACCTGTTTGCAGAAGCTGAGGGGTGTCTTCTCCTATGGGTCGCAGGGGTAAGGACGGGTGCTGCCCAGCTCTTGCTGTCTGCCTGGTCACCGCTGCACTGAACAAGCGGGTTTTGCTTTGACAATTCACCCGGCGCTCATTGGAACTCTGATGGTTTTTCACAGCGTCCATGCTGAAATGGATAACTCACTTTAGCCTTGAACTACCTTGCTAACAGCTGCTCCCCGCTGGTTAACCCTTCCTCCTCCCACACTGCGGATCTACAGCATTGCCACTTTGTTAGCCTCAAGGACTACTTTCAGCTTCCAGAGCCTCGGACCACAACCAGTTTCTCCTTCCTTATTCCAGTCCAACCCCCAACTTTGCTAAATCTGGGCAAAGTTGAAAGGAAATAGATCAAAGACAAATTGACAAGCAATTACTATGAAGCACTGCCAGATGCACATTACGGGACCATTTACTTCTATTTTAGTGAGCGGCAAGTAAGACAACCCTTCCAGCGGCCAGAAATTGCCAGCTCTAATGCACTATGCCAGCTCCAATACAATAGACAGACATGCCAGGATTTGTGTAACTCCAAGCCAGCCAAGGTCAGCTCAAGAGCCTGCGCTGCCTCAAGTGAAGTTAGAGAGCTGTGCCACGCGTGGCCGGGGAGGGCAGGTCACACACAAGGCAGAGCTTAGGGGCAAAGCAATCCAGACACTAGGAACATCCTCACATCTTTGCCGGTAGAGCCTTTTTTTTTTTTTCCCCCCAGTATACATATGGAAAGTGAAAGGCAAGAGAGCAGTCCAGGCTTCAGATGCAGTAGAGCAAATAAATCCAGAGACTTTGCAAGCACCAGAAGGGAGAGAAGCAAGAACTGAGCCTGAGAGTCAGCTCAGAGGACGGCGCTCCTATGCATTTGTAAACAAGTACCTGTGACTGAGTTCTGAAGGAAATTCAACTCTTTTCCCATACGAGCCAGCAGAAGCTAAAATCCCCCTTTCATTCTAAGGCAGGACAAGTTATTTATATGCTCATCCTCAAGACATATTAACATTGGTGAACAGGTAGTGCTCAGTCAGTATTGCAATCAGCATCAGCTTCGAGCCAGCAACAGCCACAGGTCTCTTGGGAAACATCACTGTCTTTGGCACTTAGGCCTGCATCTACTTCTGCAACAGCATGGGAACACAGTTATCTTGCTGCACGCTTCTGGCCTGACTGTTCTTGCTAACTGGTTTTAGGATAACCTGAGAGGGAAGGGGGTGGGGTGAAAAAAGGGAAAGTTTCAGTTATCTCTAGTCAATACAGATACCAGAGCAATTTTCCATACAGGTTTGTGTCAGTGTACTGGCCAGTTCCCAGCACTGGTAGTTATATTTTCA
>NW_009260402.1:146117-149114 GCF_000687185.1 Egretta garzetta | reverse complement strand
CAGGATGCAGAACTCTTCACAGCCAGACAAGCACTTCTAAACTCGGTAAAGCCAGCCGCACAAAGCTGCACGTGATCCCCTCTCTCAGCTCCTCGCAAGGTAAGAAGATAGCACTCCACTCCGCTGCATTTAAGTCATTCACGTGTATTGCAAGCCTGGAATCCTCTTGCACCCAGCAAGTCGCAGGCAGCCAGCAAGGCCGATCTGCAAACAAGCACAAGATGCTGCTTCCAAGCAAGCTGCCCTAACTATATGCTATGGTGAGGAAGTTTACAGAGAAATGGGTTGCTCCTTTCATCACCCATTAGTGATAAGCTCTTCCACAGCTGCCTTTCACTGGTGAACGTGTAAATTAGCCAAGCTCAGTGAGTGCTGCCACAGCAGACGAACTGTACACGCAACGCTGCACACCTTACCCTCGACGGACACAACTGCCCTCCGGCACAGCCTAGGCCCACCTTGTCCTTCTGCAACACCACCATCGGTGGTGATGGTGGGGAAACCATCAGAAATAGCTTGTCCTGAGAACCCCCTTCCTACCAACATGATTACTGTATCTTCACACACTCAGCTGTTTGAGCTGCATTTAAGTTCTGCTCCAGATCTTCAACGCACCCTATCAGATAACGTTTAAACAGCAGAGAAGAAAACAAGGAATTACTGCAAGTTTCGTGCCTGCCAGACAACAGGTCCCCACAACAAGCCTGACTTGCTCATGCTGAGCCAAAATAAAGCAAGTTCAACCGTAGCCAGACAGCGTTTGAAGCACCAGCTCAACAGACCACTTCACCTGGGTTAATCATAGTCCAGAAAAAGACTGGCTGGACTCTGCCCTGTACACACAAAGTAAAGCAGGTTCGACTTCACAGGATCTGCAGGACCAAAGGCCTTGTCACAAGCCATTCGCATTCCCAAAACACACTGCGTTTTCTGTGTTACCCTGCTATGCCAATCCGCCACGCTCTGCAAGAGACAGCAGGAACGCCGAGAAAACAGAAACAGCTTCATCCAAATGCAATTAGACAGACCACCTCCGTTTAAAATCCACGCTGAAAGTACCTCCCGGAGACATCAAATGCTGTTTGCACAGGGGCAAACGAGACGTACAGCACAACGATCTCCCAGCTGCACGTCTGAGCTCTGCAATAATGGCTACAAAAACATCTCCACTGCATGGAAGGCTCTTCCCTCTGCAAACATTTTTGAGTTTTGTCATAGACCACATCCCTCATTTTTTTCCCCAAGGCCATGCTGGATAACCCAAAAGCAGCTAGGTTTGAGGAGGAAGAATCGCCCCTCTTTTCACTTAGCCAAATCATTGGCCTTGAAAGAGCCAGCTATCAAATCATCAATTCCCACTTCAAAAAAAAAATAATAATCACTGCTTCATTTTGGATTTTCTCCATCACCCTTCTACAAACAAATTAACATTATCTGGAATTACCACAGTTCCTGATAAACGTTCTGGATGCCACTAAAAACTTTGTTCTTCAGGGGTGAAATTCTTTTCTGAGCTGGAGAAACAATGCCTGTGGTTTGCCACTGAATTGCTTCCAGCTTTCTGTGCTTCAGCTCTATCTCATCCACCTCCAAGCTCTGCGTGCAAGGCAGCCCACCGTGCTTTAGTACTGAAGCTGAGAGGACAGCCAAGCGCTTTTCAGATGTCCCCAACAACTGCCCTAGGAATATTTAGCCTCCAGGGACAGCCAGCAAGGCATTTTGAGCTCTGCTTGTGCTAGCAGGCACTTAATTTTAAGTGCTTTGCTGAACCAGGCACAAAGCCACTCCTCATTTGCACAATCCAAATACTTATAGATTCTTATCCAGCAAGAATTATGTCATGTTTTGCCTTATCGCACAAGCCAGAAGAACTTCCTTAGCATTTACTTTCTTAAGTACAAGGGGCAGGCTCATTCGATTTTTTTAATTTCCCCCCGCCCTGCTATGTCAGGATGCTGTAATCCAGTTACAGGAAAACCATACCAACTCCCTTGCACAGGGTATTGGCAGGGCACCATTCCCAAAGCTTTTTTTTTTTTCTGGCACTTATTTTTCCCCATGGTCGTAGCCACAACCAGCTGACACACAGACACTGCACATTACCCATCACTGGACATCATCACTTGGCAACACCAGACCCATTTTCTCTATGCTGCTGGACTGAGAAAGCCACCCTGCACCCCTGACACCTCTCTCTAGCTGGCACAACATGCAGTCATTTAACAAACAAACAAAAAAGTTTTCCCCTAGTTGTATATGCACAAAATCATTCTTGATCATCAAGCACCAAAATATTGGGGCATCTTTTCCAGGGACAGAGATGGCTTCAGCAAACCTCAACTTTGGAACCACCCTTCGCCACAAGGAAAAAAGGCCCAGGAAGACACTTCGGTCAAAGTTAAGTGATGCAATCATCTGTAATTATTTTAGGCAACATCCACGTTCAGCTACCATTAGCATCAAGCTCTGCAAGTGCATTAGGGAGAACGCTCAGATGGGCCCAGTGCTTCTCTCCTACAGGGTGCCAGTTTTCAACAAAGGTGGAGGAATAACCCAGTCTCGGTTCTCCCCACCTATAAACCAAGGATGAAGATGGACAAGTGACTCATCTGTAGAACAGGGGAAAACCACCAAGGTGCCCTGGGATTCTCCCCTCAGACCACACTGGGGCTGCTAAGTCGCAGAGACCTTCAAAAAACTTCCTGTTACTGCTAGGAAGTGTTCTTGTGCATCACAACGTGAGCTTCTCTGTCAAGGGCAGACTCGCCCAGCAGCTCCTATAAAAAGCACCACACTCAGTCCCAAGAACACAGTGATAATGGGAAGGAAAGCAAAGGGCAACAGTCCCTTAGGGATCATAGAATTGTTGAGGTTGGAAAAGCCCTTTAAGCTCCCCCAGCCCAACCACTCCCCTACCCCTGCCATCCCACCCCCAAACCCTGGCCCTCAGCACCGCCTCTGCCCGGCTGTTAAATCCCCCCCGGGCTGGGGACTCGA
>NW_009260402.1:129258-146107 GCF_000687185.1 Egretta garzetta | reverse complement strand
GGGCTCCCCTCAGCCTCCTCTGCTCCAGGCTGAACCCCCCCAGCTCCCCCAGCCGCTCCCCAGCAGCCTGGGGCTCCAGACCCC
The DNA here is from genome assembly GCF_000687185.1 of Egretta garzetta. Lineage (NCBI taxonomy): Eukaryota > Metazoa > Chordata > Aves > Pelecaniformes > Ardeidae > Egretta > Egretta garzetta. The sequence goes on along the minus strand of NW_009260402.1, from coordinate 146,023 downwards.
TCCCCAGCTCCGCTGCCCTTCTCTGGACACGCTCCAGCCCCCCCAGGTCCTTCGGGGAGGGAGGGGCCCAACCCTGACCCCAGCACTCGAGGGGCGCCCCCCCCAGTGCCCAGCACAGGGGCACGCTCCCTGCCCTGCTCCTGCTGGCCACACCACTCCTGAGACAAGCCAGGATGCTGCTGGCCCTCTTGGCCACCTGGGCACCCTGCTGGCTCATGTCCCATGTGTGATGATCTTGTGTTACCCTCCACACAGATAAGTATTTGCTGCTTAATTTTTATACAGGCTTTTTATTTTAAGTATAGTGCCACTAGTCAACTATGATGGGCATTAGGATTATAGTGCTATTTTTGTCCCTATTAATCTGCACTAATATATTCTTTCTGCTATCTTTTATTCCACTCTTCCATTGCCCAGCAGGAGGGTATTACTGCAGCATAACTGCTAAAAACCATACTGCTTCAAATCCCATTTTTCCCCTTTTGATGCAACTTCTCCATCACTTCTGAGCTCTTTGTTTCCAGGGCAGGATATTTCACCCCACAGTAAGTTTTCTTCTCCGATATTACCAAATGTGCCCACAAACTGGGATTTGTATTGTGAAGTGTTCTGCTTTGATACATAACACGGAATCAGAATGGCCAGGATCACCACACGTTGTTTTTTCTGCTTTATGAAGCATCTACAACACCCTTAAAGTTAGACAGAGATGTCAGCATTAACACCTTTCAAGAAAAATACAACTCCCTCAAGATTTGTTTTTAAAGTGGTTCAAGGTTTAATTAAGAGGCCACAGGAACGAGGCAGACTTTGCATTAGGGCTGTAACATCCGCAATCACAGCTATACGGAAGAAAGTAAAGACAACACTGGCACAATCTACGATTTACGGAGTTCAACTTGGAACATTATCTCTGCTCCCGCTTCCTTGAAATGGAAATTGTCAGAAACACAAGCAATTTGCAAACAAATCCTCTGTTCTTCAAGTCATGGTCTTAAAGAAGATGCTACTAAGGCAGGAAAACCTGTGATTAACAAGAGGCAAAAAATTAAGAACCTGACCAAAGAATGGGTCACACATGGGTCAGCGTGACCACACGCTCCTCATCGCGGCAGCATGAAGCAAAAGCCCTGCTCACACAGCTCACGTCCCTGAGCTCAGCTTTGCAGGCAGGAGCTCTGCAGGCTGCCTCCGGAAAGTCAGTTTGTGCTGGAAGGGCACCTTCAACTGTCCAGCCAGGGCAAGTCCAGAAAAGACCCCTCAAACAGCAGCATCTCATAGTAAGAGACAGTAGAAGGCCATCCTAACAGGATGGGACTGAAGGTTCACCCAGAAACCCCTCTCATTACATTTTGGGTATGGCACAACATATTACCAACAGGAAGAAACATTTTTTTAGAGGTTTCCCAGTTACTGCCAGGTATCACAGAGGGCCCCGACTGTTGCCAAGAATCCAGTCTTAAAAGTGAACGTTAGGTCTGTTACTCACAAGCTTGCTGTGGTCTGGTGAAAGATTGATCACTGATGCAGTCAAACAGCGTTTCCTACACCCTCTGCTTTTTTTAGGAGGCAGTCTGCTACTATAAAGCCTGCAGGCAAAGGGGCAGTTTTCCCAGAGCAAAGACACCAGGCTCATTGCAGTTAAACAGGTAACTGCAGGATCACTAGCATGGCCTCCGGTATTTTCTTCCTTTTTCATGATCATCTCCACCTAAGCAGCATCCAAAAAGGTGAGCGCTTTGGGCCTTCAAACTTCTCTCTCCCTCCAGTGGTTTTATAGCTTCATGACTAACATAAAAATCTGCATTTTAAAAAAAAAAAAAAGAGGATTTTAACAGATTTTATTCTTGCCCCAGTGCAGTTAAACGTAGGTAGGTCAAGGATGACAAGATTAATGGACGGAGGGAGGCTTTCTCCAGCCTCGTTTCACCCTCTCCAAATTGCAGGAGTATGCGGTAAGCAATGCAGGGCTGTCTCACTGAAAAAGCGTGGCCCTGTGTCACCGCCTGGCACAGGATTTCACCTGACTCAGCCTCTCGCTTATAGGCAGGACTGACAATGTCACTCCTGACACATCTGTCTAACCTGTTCTTTAACTACTCGCACATTTTCCCCATGCTCTTCAGCAGTTTATTCCTGGCTGTTGTTACCCTCACCATCAGGAGATCTCACCAAACTCTCCACTGACCTGATTTCAACCCCAGGTTCTTACCCTACACGCCACAGACATCAGCAAGCTACTCCCAGTCTTTTCTGCCCAGCCTCCTCCACAGCTGAAGATACGCTATCCAGAGTGTCTTTTCCAGATTACCTAGCACAAAAAGACTAAAAAAAGACTAAAAAGACTTGAAGCAGGGGTGGTTGTATTCATGTTCTCCCTTGCGTTTGTGTTTTGTTGTTTTATTACTACATGTTGGAGTGTTGTTCATCATGACACTTGGGGTTTGGGACTTAATTAACACCTATGACTCACCCTCCCACCCAGTTCCATAATCCCCTGGTTACATTGGGGTATTTACACGTTATTCTATATCCATATAAGCAAAGATTATTCACCCCCAAGTTGCACACACAGAAAACCCATAGCCTGTCCCAGAGGCAGAGGCTTGCATCACGTCTCAGGAGTATGTGGACATAATTGGTGTTTGTTTCCCACGACACAGGCTACAAAATTAGGATTTTCTTTACCTAGGCTAAGATGTGTCAACAGCTTTGCAAGTTCAAGCACAAAGTAGTGACAGGGTGCGCTCAGCCACCAGCTGAAACGGAACAGGCTCGTACACAGAAACCCACAGCTACAAGCGTGACTTGAATGACTTTCTGAAGGTGGCCACGAGAACAGAGGGGCAAAACGCAGGAGATGCTGCGCAGACTGTAGAACAAGCAGCAGTCTCTGCGGAACCACGAAGGCCTGGATGTGGATCTCCCGGTCTTACTACACCCTAACTCCAAGCGACATGCGTGTTTGTGTGCGCACACGTGTGTTATAGACCAAAGAGTCCAGTTCTGAACAAGAAAACAAAACCCCCTTATCCCCTGCCAACAGACTCAGCTGAGAACAGCAGATAAAATGCTAAACTAAACAGGTCTACTCTCAGCTGAGATTCGCTACCACAAAGGAAATAACAAGCTTTACTTAGATGGTTTTGGGGGGTTTTGTTTGTTGGGGGTTTTTTTGGTGTTGGGTTTTTTTTTGTTTTGTTTTGTTTTTTTTTTAAGTCACTTGACTTATGCTAAAGTATAACAGTGCCAAGTTTAAGGGACTACTTCATTCTAAAAGGCCTGCCCCAGCACCTCGTAGAGCAGTATCTGGAGCAAGCTATTAAGATGAATTCTACATATCAGGAATACAAACCACTGGTCTCTGCAGGGTAGAAAGCAGGGCCTCTGCACAGTATTGCAGGGGCTCTCCTTCAGCTGGAGAGCTCTAACACGCAGACACAAGTCCTTATAGTCCACACAGGCCTAATTGCTATGAAGCAAACGAGACAGCAGAAAACAAAGTACCACGCTTCCTTTCATGCACAGGAGCAGCCCCTGGGAAGTTCCCTATGCTCTTTTCCAAGAGAAAAGATAGAGCGCTCAGTCTCTTACCGCATTCACCTGTACAGGGAGTTAAAACCCATTAAAACAAAACAAAGAAAATCAGTTTAGATTCTGGTTGGTTTACTAAGCTTTCAGTTGTGGGTTAGTCTGTTCCTTTGAGCTGCTTCCATTGCCCCTAAACAGCACTTTAAAAGGCTTTAGACTATAGTGGAGATAGAATGGCTCTGGGAAACTTATCAAATCAGATCTTGAAACGTCAGCCACCAATTAAATACTCTGAACATTTAAGAGTTATCTTGAGGGCAAAATAAAACAAACAAACCACTAACTCCAGCTGAAAGAGCTTCATCCGTGTAAGTAGCAATGGTCACAATCACTCAAATTTCATCCACGCTCTGACCATTTTAAGCAGCTGTAGGAGTGAATCAGAGCTTCAGAACTGTGGGGAAAGTAGGCAGCACCTAGATAAAGCAGAAAGGACACCTAGTATTCCAAAACAAGAAACCTGAAACAGGCACAAACATCAGGAAAATCAGCTGAGACCTGCATCTCCTAAGCAGACTGAAAACTAGCTAAGCAGATGTATTCGCAACAAGATCGGGAATTTAACAGTGACCATACTCAAAGAAGATTTTAACAGTGACACAACTGTAAAAAGTCAAGAGAGCTCAGAGTTACACTGAATTACAGGAAATGCAGCTTCTCACTTTATAAATATTTCTAGTGATACTTCAGCTAAAGAAACTATACGAGGAACATGGACACAGGCTGTGCGTCAAGCTATCCAAGGATACCATCCTCCTGGAATAGGACAAATTCCTGAGGAATATTCCAACTTTCCTGGGCAGCAGCCCCATAAATCACCAGCCTACCTTCCCTCCTTGCAGAGCATGCACGGACTGTACGCAACTCGCTTCCTCCTGGCAAAGGAGGGGGCTTCACAGGCTTGGTGCTACTGCCAGAGGAAAGCAGCGTTGGGAAATCAAGGTCGATTCTGAGTTCACTTAGTTCACATTCATACCAATACCAGTTCTGAGCAGAGCAGGTCACGAACTCACTTTCAGTCCTCTGTTTCACACAGACAGCCCGTGGCAGAGAGAATTACACATGCAGCCCTACAGCTCCGCAGGTCTCGAGGTTCAGGTGTGAGGCTCTGCACTCTTCCACCAAAGCAGCAAGAAATTCTCCACGCAGCTCACATTTGAGCTGGAAAGAATTTGGTCTCCACAAAGTAAATTTGCACATATAAGCAACGTGGTTTGCATGTTCTACTGGCTTAAAAGAAGAGGAGCCTCCATCGCTGGCCAGCAACAATCTGTTAGGCAGCTTCATGCTGAGCAAGTTCGCCGGGCACGGAAAGCCCAGCATCTGCGTCAGCTTTGTGCCGAATGCAAAATACAACTGCTGCACAACTGATTTAGTGGGAGGGGGGAAAGAAAAAGAAAAAATAATCTGTATCTCCGGAGTCATGCAAATCGATTAGACACCACACACCATCAAGGCAAAGATCTGCATCCAATATTGGGGAAAAAAAAAAAACAACCACCCACCAAGGTGTGCAGGTGAAGCCCTGCGTTTTGGGAACTCCTCTCACTACCAACTCAAGAAAGCAGTAGCTCTCACAGCCCCAGCTCTAGCACTGCTTAAGCTCTAGTCTTTAAATACCACCAGACAAACTTTAATAGACCATCTAGCATATCTAACAGAGCAAAGGACTTCTCCCCAGGTAAAACAAGGCTCAAGCTCATGTAGAGCTCGTGGGTCAGGTTCTCAGCAAGAGTAAAGCAGGGACATAGCCAGCCCTACGCAGATTTACCATAGCCAAGAATCCTAATGTGATTATCCAATATTACCAACATAACTATAGGGCCCTTGCTGCAATATCTAGGCCATGACAAGACAGATTTAGATTTACAGGCTCCACCCTCTTCTAGGTGCTTTTTAAATAGGCAGGGCGTCATAGTTAATGTTAGTGTGGCAGTCCTGGCCACGAGTGCCTGAATTGTGCAAAATAATACAATCAGAAACGTCACTCAACGCAGAACAGAAGCACGGTCTTTACCGCTCCTAATTTTAAAATAGGAAGACTGGCTGGCTAGGGATTGTTGTGGGGTTTTGGGGTGAATATTTAGTTCATTAGCTATGATGTTCACAACTGCAAACAGCCACAAAATATTTATATAGTCACAGGCATTTTCACTGCATTGATGACGTGGAAAAAGCTTAACCACCTCTTCCTCACCTCTCTGGGCTTTATTTTGATAGGTCTGATTTAAAGCTGTTCAGCTTCGTTTCTTGACATTTTTCAGGACCCTGTCTCATTACAGATCTTTAAGATCCACTCCTCTCCCCCAAATGACACCCCTTCAACTCCCAGCCAGTTCCATGGAGAAAGTCAAAAAAGGAAGCTGTAAATCACAATATAGCAGAGAAAGGATGGGAGAAAAAAGGGTGGGAGGTGAAGGAAAGAAATTAATCTCTGCCATGCAACAGCATTATTAGAAGCCTGAAATAATCAGTGGGCAAGATTCATCCTGTGCATTCCCTTTTCAGAAGCTGTAGTCCAAGGGCAGCAATAGCTCACCACACTACCCATCCTCCAAGAACACCATCAGGACACAGCCTGGACACCTTAATTTGTGGGTATTAAAGTCTCACAGTATTTGTGACAGCAATTTCAAAACAAATAGCAACTCACTAAAGGCTAGGGAACTGTACTGGCCTTCACAGCAGGAAGCACGTTTAGATATTCACATGGGTAGATCTGCCAGGCACGTGCTCCGCTTTTACAGTCTTGTGCATCCACTTGACTCCTCCCTGACAGGCAGACTTGGAAAGCCAAAGCTGATGGAGCAGTGTTTTATTGCTATGCAGCAAGATATGCTGCCTCCTTTTTACTTAGCAAAAGCAGATTCAGCCCCTCTCTATCGTGACAATTTTAGTCCTTGAACTTCCACTGTAAGACTAAAAAAAAAAAAAAAAAAATTAATGGGTCATGAATAACTCACAGCTTAAAAAAATAATCATTTATTTAGTTATCAGTCAGCCCTCTAAAAAGCAGATTTCAGCTGCTATTATTCCAAGCAGCTGCTAATAGCATCTGAGACCTCGTTCATCTCCTAGCAAAATTAGCAATGGCATAAACATGCTGTGGAGCACGACTGTTTTTGAGTGAACATGACTGGAACTGCAAAGCCAGCAAGAAGCTGCAGCAACTGCATGCAGCTGAAAAGCTTCACTGGAAAGGCAAGGAAGCAGTGAATCACATCAACAGGAGAGAAGAGAAAAAAAAAAAAAAACCAAACACAAAACTAGTTGAGCAGAGAGGAGGTTGTAGCTGGAGAGGAAGGAGAAAGCAAGACTAAGCTGGCCAGGGCTGGGACTGGTTTTTAGCTGGACTTGCTTGCAAGGGCCGGCAAGAACGGGCTTACAGGAGCCCTTAAGTGCTATGGTAACAGCAAACTCCATTTGGGAAGCAATTATGCAAGGATCCAAAGAGAGCTCATGGCAACAGACAAGTCAGACATTGAGGAATTTTGATTACTATGGTAGCACCCAGACATCCCAAAGCAGCATGAAAACCACAAGAGAAACCCCAATACATACATTCTAGGAAAAGCTCAAGCGTACAGCTAACACAGTACTGCAAGAGCTTCACGATAGTGCATGGAGGTTTGTGCCAAACAAGTTTCTTCTGCTTAAACCCAGGGATCCAGATTCAGCCTTTTCAGGTCTCCCATATACTCTTGAGCCACAGAAGTGCTGTCTCACTGAGTAACAGAAAAACACAACCCCATAATATTCCGCTGGAAGAGGATATGCTAATATAACCCCGAAGACATCAATGAACTTTTCAACTCCTCAGTACATGCCAAGCATAGAGAGAGGTATCTACTATCCCACCCAGCCACGCTCAGGGAATGCACACCACTAGGTACAGTCAGTACAGTATCCATCATTCAGCACGAGGGGGGTGGGGGCATTAAAAAAAAAAAATCAAATATCAGCCCTACATGAAGCAGGGCTTTAAGTTTTTCCACATATATGCAGGTGAGGAAGGAGAGACATATGAATAGGCATAGGCCTGTCTGTTCGTCTGTCAGATGTCCAGAAACAGGAAAGGGTTGCAGGGGTCCAGAACCTGCAGTCTTGTGACTATTACTCACAAACCCCATAGTTATTAGGGATTTAATTAAATTGAACTTACATAACTGCTTGAGAATCCCAACTTACATATAATATATCAATATATGCATTTCTAGCCTCCTTGGTAACAGAAAAAGCCTCAAAGGTACAATGTAAGTGCTTCTTATGTTAAGTTTAAAACAAAAGCAAAAGGTAGAAACCCACCATCTGTCCCACTCCAAAAATAGCATCATTTTAATTTTAAAAAAAAAATCCAATACATGTTTAATCCCGTCACATGTTCTGTCAAACACTGTGTGAGCAAGGCTGAGTTCATGTGTTTCCTGTGGTCTCTGAGTAACATCAGATCACTAGAAGATACCATGTGTTAATTATCATGTCATGATCAGCTGTAAGATTACAGCTGCTTGCACCCCGCGAAGCGTCTTTCTGAATACACCTCCCAAGGCGGCAGCACACGAGCGTATTTTGGTACCCAAGGCCTCAGCAGGCCCAGGCAAGGGCAGCCAGGCATCTCCCAGGAGCACGGACAGTCTTTGTTCTGCATTTGCATTATGTGACACGGGGCTCTAGTCCATGATAAAAGTTCCTCAATACTATGGTGACATGAATATTAATGACACTGTGGTTAAAACACCAGACAAGGAGTTACATTTGCATTTAATACAAGGCTTCATCAACGCTTTCCTACATAGCCCTTATCAAATTGCTACATCTTCACAGGCTTCAGTTTCTCATTTGTAAAATAATTTGATAAGCCTCTGCTCCACCGTCTGTTTGTCTACTTTGCAGAGAGGGGAAGGAGCACAACCACGCACAGAGCCACAAGTCGCACGACACCGAGGGCTCAGGGGTCTTTATGTTGGCTGAAGAGCAGAGACAGCACAACAGTTCAAACTACAACTGGTAGTCAGGTATAGAAACAGAAGGGTACACTCATATTCCCGTATCTGTAAGTACATCTTCTAACTCAAAAGTAACAGGTAAAGGCCAGAAGAAAGGCTCTGACTTTCAGCAGAATTTTTCTTGCCAGAAATAGGCACTCAAGGCACCCCCGGACTGAGTCTGACCCAAGTGCACACAGCCCCTTCCCTTCCTCTCTGCCATGCTGTCCCTCCTTCACCCTTCGTCACTCCACAATACACACATCAGTGCTGTGATGCATTTTTTTTTATTTCCTTACAAACATAATCAAGAAAAAAAAAAAAAAAAAAAAGAACATAGAACCAGCAGGATCTTACCAGCTGACAACTGGGGCTGACTCCTTGCGTCCTCTTAGATTCACCGACTTGTGAAAGGGCTGTAGTGAATATGCAGCCACCAAAGAGCTTAAGTCAGAACACACTCAACTTTGCAAGCCAGCGCATGCTGAAATTCCCAGGGAATATTCAGTGCACATCAGCTGCTCCCCACCACGGTTCCAAGCACCCTGCTGACACTATCTGTGCTGCAAGGGGGAACTAAGGCGCAGAGACGTCGGAGGAGTTTAGCAGGTACCTTTCAAGCGTGCAAGTTGCCTAGTGGGACATTTGCAGAACTCTAGTCAAAGCACTAGGGATCCAACGAAGAGAGAACCTTTCCAGCCCAGCCACTGAGCCACCCTTGCTTATCTCCTGCCCTTACCCCAACCCACTCCCCAAAGAGACACGGCACTGCCTCTTCCCTCCAGCCAACGTCTCCTGTCCCAGAGGGCTGGTTATTTGCCATTATCTACTCTCTGCACACCACACATATGCCTGACTAACGAGAGGTGCTACAATATCCAAAAAAGAAAGGCAGGTGTGTCAGGGCACAGGTATATGCACGCACACATGTGCTTTCACAGAGCCTTTCTCCTAACATAAAAGGGTATTTTCTTTAATAATTTCACCGTGTCTTTCATGCCACCCATCGTTTGCGTACCCTCTGCTATTACATACTGCTCGCCAAAGGTCACGGAGAGTTATTAGAGCAGAGCCCAAGGGTCCACAGCAGCCACAAATATCTTCATGTGAACACACTGCAGTCATAAGGCAGGGATTTCCTATCGATCCAGCTCACTCTGCCAAAGCAGCAGCTAAACGCTGGAGAGAAGGTCTTTATTTCTGAAGCACTTCACAAGTCAGAAGCAATTAATCCTTCAGAGGCTCGTGACAGGTAACTAAAGTATCACTGACTTAGCTGGTAGGTCGTGCAGAGAAGTCACATCAAAGCAATAGGTCTGCGCTTCTGTGCTCCTCTCACATGGCACGGAGTATTTGTGTTCATTTTAAGTATTTTAAAACACTTAGAAAGTCTGAGTTTTACATCGCCCTCGGTCCCACAACATCTGAATAGCTTCCACGCATGATGCAGGATAGCAGTAAAGTCAAACAGGTATACCCACATCAAAGCAAGGGTTCATCTTGCTTGCTACAGTGCTTTGAACAGAAACGGATGTTCAGGGAAAGCCCGCGTGAACCAGGCCACGTCACGCTTCCCACAGAACATTCTGCACTTTTTTTTTTTAAGATACAAGCTTCGAGCTTATTTTACTGCTGCCATTAGAGTTGTGCAGCAAAAGCACGTGTCAGCCTTGCAAGCATCATTTAGCTTACAGAAGTAAAGGAGATACAAGCTAAGATTTCATCCAAGTAACAGCTGTGCATTTAGATAGCTTCAGAAGACCGCGTATTTTACTCTCACACCCTTGAGAACAGCATGCCAGATTGCTTTTTTAAGTTCACCCAGGCACATTGGGAGGTAACCTCCCTATTAGAGCCCTACAAACACCAAATAGGAAGTAAAACCAGCATGTTCCTAACGCTGAACAAATAAAGATCAGATCTACCTGTCCTCATCCCAGCACCAGCTGCCAGCTCAACTGTGGGGTGGATGCACACGCACGCACTTGGGGAACTCAGCTGCTGATGGCTTTTTTTTTTTTTATTTTTAATCCATGAGATCACCCATCACCAGTACGTAATTTGTTTCTGCAAAATCGTGAAGCAAACCAGATGCTATGAGCGTCTTGTTCCAAAAAAGTCTTTAATCCAATCCTGTGACACATGGCCCGGGGTCCTGATGTCAGCATGGGTTCTGCCACAGAGCAAGCGTAAATTTATGCCCAAATCACATGTGCGCCAAGAGCACGCCCATTTAAAACACACAGAGGCAGCATGTGAGAGAAAACACAGACTGCAATTAAAGCACTCAATCTGGAGGGCCAGAGATCAATTCCTGACTTGGCCACACATACTCTGCATTGCTTCACCTTCATATATCAGTATATTATTTCCCAGCAGGCCCGAAAGGAACGGAAGGACATTTTCATAGTCGGTGCCAGGGCTCAGATACTCTGGCAACAGGGTAGCGAGAGCTCCTCACATTAGAGGAGCTGCAGCAGGTCTCCTCTGCTTTCATTCTACTGCATCATTCTGTAGGCAGCTAACAGTAACCTGCATTTCATTTAGTGGCAATTCCTGGACCTCCCACAACAGGAGAAAAGGAAAGTTTCCATAATGATAAAAAGCCACAAATGAGAGAGAATTACCTTGGAACTGTGTTTCACTTAAGCCTTTCCAAACCGTTTCCTTGCACTTGCAAATCACTCTCAGCACTGTTCCTACATTCAAGAAAGTACAGCAGCCAGTACCCGATTTAAGGAGGTACGTTTCCAAAATGATGCTGCCAGAAGGACATCCTGCGCTTCTCCTCATCCAAGAAAGGCAGCATCCTTTCCTGGGAAAGTTATTTATTCAGTTACCTCTCGTTATCAAAAAGAGAACTTCTCCATAAACTGAGTTTGCTTATGGCATGTTTCTCCTCAGAGACTTCCTTTCTCCTTCCACAGAGAAACACGAGTAAACACTTCGTTAGTACAAATGAAGGCAAATTGGTTGTGACTTTCCAGAAGAGCAGCAGCTAGTCCTGCAGCTGGCAAGCTGCTCTTCCAACAGACACAGCCTCAGTCTGTCCAAATCACTATTTTCACTGAAAAAAAGTCACCTTCAAAGGAGACAGCTTCCAGTCTCAATGCAAGAGCAGCACCTCATCAGTTCTGACCCCTTATTAGCCATGATTAATGCAGGTGGGTGAGCTTGGAAGGCAGCAAGTGCTAAACCCAAAGTGGATTCCAGCTTGTCCTCAGCACATTTATAACTTCCCACCTGCTCTCTTCAACTGCTGACAAGCTCCTGTACAAAGGGGAGAAGGCCCGCGACACGGTGAAAACATGATGGCAGTACATGTTCTCCTTAGATCCAAAATGTCACTGCCGGTGTCGCAACCGGAGGTTACTAATCTGTTCATATTAACTACTAGAACGCTCCTGCAAGACCTGCGTTGGATAGTTCAGCTCTGTATTTTCCCCAGCCAGAATCCCAAAACTAAGCTTGCTCATACTAAGCAATCGACAACTTGGTAAGGCTGTTGCAGGAGTGCTTGAATTAGAAATTATTTTGTTTTAACATGGAAGGCTCTTCCCTGGGAAGACAACTGCCTAAAACTCGTCCTCCCATGACTGCAGTGGGCTAACACCGCCATTAAATACGCTTTTAGCTAACTAAACTAACAGCTAACTTAGCTGTTCGGTAAGAAACTAGCCACCCCCGTGTACGATCCCAGACCCATTCTCTGACACGTTGCATAAAACTTTCAAGCGAGGCTGGATAACGCGAGTCACTGGGCTATACAACTTCTTACACAGTTAAATCCACTAACACCTTCCTGAGTACATCTAGGAGGACGGTGCACACCCTGCCCCAGCAAAATCTGTGCTGCTAAAAGCACCAGCGCTTGGGATACCTCGACATTTACCCAATAACTCACTTGGGATTCCTCACCAGTTTGGCTGGCTTGTACACTGAAAAAAAACAGGCTGCTAAAACACAGAGGAGCCAACGTCCTACCTAGCAGCGCAGAGCGCAGCGTACATGCCCGGCCTCACAAGGTACACAGGAAAAGCAATGGGGAGGGAAAAAAAATAAAAATCACATGTCCCATTCCAAGAGGAGAAATAGTTTAATTCCTAATCCAAATGTCACTGGTCAGCTGATTAGCAGCTGGCACTTGGCAGAAGCTAGAAGGCAATAACTGAAAAAAAAAAAAAAAATACACTTCAAAGTTATGTCTTGAACCCAGCCACGCTGGAATTGGGTTGAGGATCATGTAAATCCACAAAATTTACCTTGGATGGGGTTTGCTTTAAAGTGAAGTTATTTCAGAAGAAGCTCACATGTCATTTTAAAGGACGACAGTGACTTCGGGTTATGGTGCTGCACGCTCCAGGGAAAGGGAGCGCTGGGGGTAAGCCAGGCAGGGGTCAGCATTAAGTCCTCTGCAATTAGCCCAACCGCACGTTTAGGCAGCCCATCGGGCACAGACTGTGCATTCACAGCCTTACCAAGTTCTTCATACACACGTTGGCCTGCAGGTCTGCTAAAGAAAAATCACAATGAAACCTTCTCACAATGTCCATTTTTTCAAAAGGAAGTAAAAAATACAGCTGGCAAATTTAAGTTGATCTTGCACTGGTTTGTAACGTCGAGCATTAAGTGCTTTGAAACATACATTAGCTAGCAGCACACACACAGCACTTATCTGAAAAAAAAAAAAATATCAGTGAAATATCTGACAATTATTAAACCTGAATCCCCTAACTTAACATTTTAAGAGGAAAAGACTACAAGTAGCACCTTCAGGAAAATTTTACCAATTGAAAAAGCGACTTCTCGCAGACCTGAAGAAACGCAGCCTCTATCTTTTGCTAGAAGCAGACCAAGACAAACAAAACCCTAACTCAAACACGCACCCCATCACATCAACACTTAAGCACCTTAGATCAACCCAGCACTCTCCTACCATCTTGCAGGTACGGGAAGTAACACAAAACATAGCCCCCTGAAAACTGGGCACTGGGGCAATCCCCACCTTGTTTGGTTTAGCTCAGAGGAGTGCACGTGGCTTATGGTACTCTGCCGCACACGCACATCCCACAAACTCGTCAGCAAATTTCTGATTTCTGGCAAGATCCTTCTGAATGTTTCTGGGTCCTCATCTCAGAGACCCTGTCCTGCTCATAGCTCCACTGTGGGTTTTTGGGGTTTCCCCCCCCCACCACACCCACACACAGAGGCAGAAACAAAAAGCAGCATCCAATTTGATCCCACTGTTGTGGTTTCCTTTCATAAACAAAACAGTAAGATAGCAGCCTGACTCACCCACACACTCAGATGCCTCCTGGGCATTCACCTCAGCTCCGTGAAACACCAGCCACCTCAAAGTCAGTCAGAGCGCCCCTTCAGCCTGCACTGGAGCTAGGCTGATGCTGCTGACTTTAACCCTGGCCTTGCAGAACTCCAAGGCCAGCAGTGCTGACCTCCCACAGCAGTTAATCCTCATGCAAACTTTGAGAGGAATTTTTCAAGAGATTATTCATGCTATTATACGGATTAGAGCAAGACAACAACTAAGACTCAACTAAGAATCACCTACTGCAATGTACTGTTTGTAAAAAACCCACTGATTCACCAGTATTAGAACACCATGGACAAACAACCATTCAAGTTCCTTCTACATTACTCCCATCTACTTCCTCCCAAAAGGAAGGAATGTTCCTCCCCGCCCAGGAAGGCAAGTATCCAGACACAACTATTTTTAAGGGGCGGGGGGGGGCGTACCTAACCACAGCAGATATTTTGGGGGATCGACGCAAGAGACTGCGAGCACGTGGAGACATCTGCCATCTGGCACACTTCACAGTGCCTGCATTAAGGACTCCCATCCTGGGCCAGGGAGCAGTCATCTTCAGCAGGGTTGCTCAGCAGAATTGAGGGTGACCAGTCCCAGGCTCTGACAGATAAGAGGTAAATCCCAACACTTTCAATTCCAAAAGTTCTGGTTCAGCCAGTTCCTCAGGCTTCCAACTCGGGTCTCCCCCACACCATCCATCATCATTTCAGAGACTCCTTCTTTTAAGCCACTTTTACATCTCATTTATTTTCTAGGCTTCACATGCTGCACCAAAACACAGGCCTCTCCCTTCTAAAGCACTGGGGATGAGAGAGGCTTCTTTCCCAGACAGGATACTCCTCCTCCTACAAAGTGCTGCCCAGGGGACTTTTAGCAGAAATAGCCAAGACTTTACAAATTGCCTTTTCGACACTACTGAATGACCAAAGTTCAATGCGGATACAAAAAAGTTTTCCAGCCAAGGATTCAGACATCAATAGTGCAGGACCAGGTTGCCGAGAGCTCCTCAGGTCTCCAGCCGAGTCAGTGAAAAAATGCTGTCTACCAGCACGTGGGGAGCACACGCAGCTACACCGAGAGGCCGAAAGGATGCAAAGCTGCAGCACTTCCGACCCACATCGACTCCTCAGATGACCTACCTTCCCTATAAAGGAAACGGCATTTTCACCCCTCTGTTCCCATCAAAAGGTGACAACCTGCAAACCTACAAGCCGCCTCGCTCTTGTCCCCTTGGCAACTTTGCTCACCACGCAGAGGGATTTCAGACTGCCCACACCAGGAGCCTAACTGCAAGGAAAATACACGCGTAGCACATTTTGCCAAAAGAACTTCCTTTTGCCTTGTAGCGTGGTTGGGAAGAGAACATAGCACCTACTTTACAGGCCTGCTACACCTTGCTTGGCCTGTGGGTGCAGATCTAAGAGTTGTGGCCCACCCTAGGCCATGCTCCAGCCCAGAGGCCAGTCAAGAAACCAGGAGTCACAGGGAAAAGCCCTCACAAGGAGCAGTTCCTCCAGGACAGCGAGGTACAGAGGGCAGGCACTTCTCCTGCACAATCTGTGCTACCACCTCACACCTTTGATGGCTGCAGCTTGGGCCTGCCAAGCAGGAGGGAGCCCAGTGACACACAGGCTGGCTTCCTGGTGCTGTCAGCACCGGGGCAGAACCTGCCAACAGATTATTCATCAGCAAAAAAAGCCTCTGTTTTCCCATGTTACCAGGATGAGGCCAGCTTGCATTAAAAGACTGTAACAGCTTCTCAGGTTTAGCTCATCTAGTTCCTAAGCTCCTAGGTCCAAAAGGGCCTTGGAAGTGTCAGCCAAGGCAAACCTATATTGCAAACGTCAAATCAGGAGGAAAAAAATAAATCACTACAGTTACTAGTTGAAGGACTGTTTTCGGTGCTCCTCTCAGCTCAGCATGCAGCAGAACATGTTAGAAACCACAGCTGAAAGATGGTCACAGATCTATTTTCTTGTACACTGCGGTGACTTTTTACAAACCTGAAGGCACACAGCGTACACAGAGTCCCTTTTCCATTTTAGGGTTCTTTCTGTAAAAGCCAACACAGGTCCTCCCACTCAGCTCTCATACAGCAGCTACCCTCTCCTTCGCAATTACAAGATCAAAACAAAACACTGTTTTGACTGAAATCACAAAGGATGCTGCGCAGGAGACGGACCAGGAGCAGGTCTAAGGAGGCCAACATCTCCCTGAAGGTGAGGCTAAGGTTACCAGCCAGAGCCACTCATAAGGTCCCTTATAGCCCAAACAAATGAAATGTAAAATGATATAGTTAAAGCAGCAGTGCTGGTTACAATTAAAAAAATACCACCAGCAGCTTGCTGCACTGCAAGGACTGCACACATAAAGAGGCTTATAATCCCTACTGCTCATTTTCAGTTCTTTAATTGTTTCATTGGGAAAAAAAAATGCAACTGGGATTACCACTTCCCCTGCAGAAACCCCACACAAACAGAAATCCCTCATCCCAGATCACAGCTAGCTCTGCTCAGCCTACTTGTCTACATGACAGATCTACAAGGAATCTACTCCACTGTTTTATTCCTCTCTGCTCAAGGTAGGAAAGAGGGCAACTGGCTGAAGAAAGTTAGAGCGAAGACCACAGCTTGCTTTATTTACAGCGCCTTGTTCTGCACCAAAACACCTGACAATTCTGGGTTTGGTGGTTTGGGGTTTTTTTTAAACTCCCAGTTTAGGGAAGCTGGGAAACAACTAAATTCTGAAATCACTTCCATTTCAAAAGCATTGGGAAAAAAAAAAAAAAAAAACACACCATTAAAATTTATTTTTATTTTGCAAAATACATGTCTGCAATTTTGTCTAAAGGTATAGATAAAAA
>NW_009260402.1:128326-128685 GCF_000687185.1 Egretta garzetta | reverse complement strand
GAAAAAAAAAAAAAAAAACCAAACCCAAACCAAATCCAGCAAGCCCACGCTGAGTTTATACTTGGGGAGACCAGAAATGTCAGCTTGCAGATGCCACTGGATTGCAAGTCTGTCAAGGACAATGAAATATTAGGGGAGCGAGGGATGGGGGGGGAGGCGGAGTGCACGGGAAAGGCCAAAGCCTCCCTTCCCAGCTTTGTGAGGGAAAGGGGGAGGGAAAAGCAGCAAAGGCAGAGCGCTCCGAGAAGGCACTGGGGTCTTACCTTCCGCCAGCACCTCGTCCACCGTCACCTGGTAGCGGCCGATGCTGAACACCCTGCCGATGTACCCGCTGCCCGGGCCACCGCTGCCGCCCCCAC
>NW_009260402.1:114868-127385 GCF_000687185.1 Egretta garzetta | reverse complement strand
GAGGAGCCGCGGCCCGCGCTGGCGCCTCACCGCGCCCGGCGTCGGCTATTTGCATTTATTTTCGAAATACCGCGCTTGAACTTGACATTTTCGTGTCATAACGATAAAACTCCCCCGCCGTGACATTTTGGGCTTGTCCTAGGTTGTCACCCGGGCCCTGCGAGTGCCTCAAAGCTAAAAATAAACTAGCCCTATCCCCAGCCCTCAAAACTTGTTGACTGCTTTAAACCTAGCAGTTGGTTTTGTAAAGCCTGCACCTTAGATTTACTACTAAATTACATTTCTTCCCTGCTCCAGTACCTCAACGCAGCTTGCGGCGAGATGATCATAGGCAGCGGCGCAGCTCATCCGAAGAGCCCAAAACCCTTGGGTCAGGCTTCAGAGAAGTTTAGTTTAGCTCAAATCTCATGAAATTTCCTTTAAATGCACTTTGGATGCTTTTCAGCCTTTTTTTTCCTCAGAAATCAGGAGATTTTTCCAACCTACAGCATCCGCGGCAGCTGAGTCCTTTCCACATGCATTAGCAGGGAAGGCCAGAGCTGGGATTTCAGAAAGCAAAGGGAAACCTTAAAATGACAAAAATTGGTTTTCCCGGCTGCCACCCGGAATACAAAACCCCGAGGAGCGCGTGGCTGCCAGAGGAACGCCTCCGTGACAGCTCCACTCTCCTTCCGCCCCTCCGACCGGGGCAGAAGAGGAAACCAGAGCACGCTCGTGTTTTCCCCATGACTATTATTTCCTGTATTATGGTAATAACTACAGCCATCCCGCTGACAAGCTCCTGTCCCAAGCGGATAGGCGAGGCAGGCCCTGGTTACTGTGGGATAGCAAAAATGTTTACCCTTTGCACAGCCCTTTTTCCTGCGTCGCTACCTTGTTGAATGGGCTGGCTTTTGGGCACAGGCTTCCAGCAATGCCAAAGAGACTGGATCAGCGTGTTGTAAACAGACCCAATTGTTTCCCCCCCCCCCCAGTCTCTGAAGACTTTTAAGATGCATATGGCTCTCAGAACAGGCAAGTGAAATTGCTGGTGATAATATTTAGCATGTTGGATACGTAGATCTAAAAGTGCATTGCTCTGCGGTTGCTTTTCTGCTGAGCCACTGTGCCTCTTTGCTAGGGTTAATGCTACACCTCTTCCATCCTCCTTGTCCTCGCAGTTCTTGTAGGGGAGGGTCGACAAGCCCACCCTGCCAACCTCAAAGCCCTCCTTGACCACCACCCTTCACCCATGGCTCGTAGGGTGCTGCAGAGCGGCTCCCGTCTGCACCTCATTTCCAATTGCCATGTACAAGACAGCCTAAGTCCACACAGCTGGAACTGCAGCCATTCCAGCCAGTCGGCTAACACGAGTGTGAAAGCAGTCCTTTCTCATTTAACAGGCTTTAATCTTCATTCAACCTTGCTCAGCTCTGATTTGGGGCTACATGATGAGTTGCCAGTGGTTCACCTGCCCTTCAGACTAAATATGAACCGGGTAAGGTCTCAGTTGCTTCTATCCATTTTATTTTTTTTTAATTACTCTAACCTGTGAAACATCCCCGAGCATCTATTAAGACAGTGCGAGAATGAGAGTCCAATAATCAGCAATTTCTGGGGACTCTGCAGAACTGAACAATTTCCAAGGAAATTGGGCATCTCTGTAACAGTACAGGGAAATGACTCATTTCCAACTAAAGATGATAAAGCCTGCTGCCGTGCAGAGAGCTTGCAGATGCACTGCTGAACATCCTAACCAGGCGCTGAGAAGTACTTCATTTACATGTACCTGGGAGCGTGGAGGTATAATGCAGACGAGTGTCAGACCCACGTACAGCTATGGGGCCCTGATGTTGGAATCACAGAATCATTTGGTTGGAAAAGCCCTTTAAGCTCCCCCAGCCCAACCATTCCCCTACCCCTGCCATCCCACCCCCAAACCCTGGCCCTCAGCACCGCTCCTGCCCGGCTGTTAAATCCCCCCAGGGCTGGGGACTCGACCCCTTCCCTGGGCAGCCCCTTCCAGTGCCTGACAGCCCCAAGGGGAAGGAATTGTTCCCCATGGCCAACCTCACCCTGCCCTGGCACAACTTGAGGCTGGTGCCCCTCGTCCCATCGCCCCTTCCCTGGGAGCAGAGACCAACACCCACCTCACTACATCCTCCTCTCAGGCAGTTGTAGAGGGCAGTAAGGTCTAATAATGGTCTAAATAACGATAAGGTCTGAGGATGTTCTGGCCACAGGCAGGCAAAATCTGTCGGTGACCATTTTGGGGAGCAAAAGCCGAGCAGAAGCCGATCCTTGGTTGCAGATGCTGGCGATATTCCTTATTCCAGAAGGCACGAGGCTCGGCTGCACTGCTGCAATCCCAGTGACCTTCATAGGGATCAGAGAGAACTGAGCCTGAAAGCTTTAAGTGAGAAAGCAAATCAGCGACTGCCGGCAGAGACATGGCCCAGTACTTCTGTGTTAGCCTGGAGCAGCTCCAGGGTGCTCATGGATTTGTCCCAGTGCAGAGAGAAACCTCAGTCTGACTAATACTGTCAATCATAAACCCAAATTTGCGCTGTTAAAATCCCGTGACATGAGTTTTTAAATATTCAAGCCCTGACGACGTGGCCAGCAGAGCTGTTTGCCTGCATATTGTCTCCCTGATCCCTGGTTCCCCTACACTGCTAAGAAAATGCATTCAAATCCCCAGGAAGAAGCACATTAATACAGCTGCATCCCTCTTGATCAAACTTTCCAGACAGCTCAGCATTTTCTAAATAAAAACATACGTTTGGAAAGGTTTTTCTGCGATTAAACCTAAAAGCGAGGGCACAGTGACCTCTTCTGGACATTTCCAGAAGCAGCAACGAGGTAGAAAAGAGCCTGCAGAATTTTCTGTGCTTGGTTATACCCAGGGGACCGACGCAATGGCCGTATTTTCCTGTATTCAGTGCATAATAATTAAGTCTTCTCATCCAGTTATTTTTATCTTGATAAAGATGCTCCCTTAACCACACACATTTACTGCAAAAATTTCCCTCAAAATTCTCACCAGCTAACGAGTATTAAAGCCACTGTTCTAGCCATCTCTTTCTCCCCATGTTTTCTAGAATCCAGGGATTTAAGTGCACAGCAATAGCCCACAAACTCTCTAATATGACGAGAAAAGCCATCACTTTTCTATACTACCCCAAGAAAAAGTGAACTCTCAAGCACACTGTCGTGGAGCTAGCAATCTGGCTAGGTTCAGAGTTCTACAGAGGCGCAAAAAGAAGGCTCCAAAACTCATATCTATATTTTACCTGTTTAAAAAAAAAAATTAAAGTTTCCACCTTATATGTGCTCTTCGTAAGACACACTCACTAGGTCCAGCAACAGCTACTCTTCCTGCAGCTAGAAGCCAACACCCCCTATGAGGGAAAGGCTGGGGGAGCTGGGCTTGTTCAGCCTGGAGAAGAGAAGGCTGAGAGGGGACCTCATCAACACCAACAAATATCTCAAGGGTGGGGGTCACGAGGATGAAGCCAGACTCTTCTCAGTGGTGCCCAGCACCAGGACAAGGGGCCATGGGCACAAACTGAAACAGAAGAGGTTTCAGTTGAACATAAAGAAGAAGAACTTGACTTTGAGGGTGATCAAGCCCTGGCACAGGCTGCTCTTCTCTGGAGATACTCAACCCCTGCCTGGACGCTGTCCTGTGCCCCCTGCTCTGGGTGAGCCTGCTTGGGCGGGGGGGGGTTGGACTGGGTGATCTCCTGAGGTCCCTTCCAACCCCTGCCGTTCTGTGATCTTCCATCAATGGCAATGGCCCTCATGGCCTACAGAGAGAGTAGACACACATGGAATTAACTGAGCTGACTGAGATCTGTAGGCTCATGCATCTTTGATGCAATACTATGCAGAGCAGGGATTGATACTGCATGCGTCGAGAGGATAGAGCACCAAGTCAAAAAGAGCCACGCTTCTCAAGGAGCATGACTTTGCACTACAAATAGGTGCTATTGTTTAAAGCTGGGATCGTTACATTAAGAGAAATTTGCAGATTCTCACTAACGAGGGGTTTCTCAGCTGTGCTTCAAGCATCAGGGTCCTGAGTGTAGGCTTGGGCTTTCGTTGCCCCAAGCGGTCTCACCTGGGCCTCTTCCCAGCGCCCTTTGCTCATCAACCGTGACCACCATTTAAGCGTTGGCCAAGGAGACTCATTCTTTCTTTGAGGCAGTTGTAGGGTGATCCTGGCTGTGGTTCTGTCTTTTGACTTTGCTGGGTGAGCTCTGGATTTGTGGTGTAAGTAGTGCTGTTTCTTGGTGGTTTGGGCTTGGTTTCCTGAGTAGGCTGTGGGCTTGCTTCCTTGCTTTGCCTCGTGATGAAGCTGGTTACTGCCCCTCTCTTTAGGCATGGTAGGAGTGGGTCCTGTTTGCATGCTCACCTGCAGTGCTCCTAACTTGCCTTCTCTTGCGGAGCAGCCCTACTCTTGTTCCTTTTTAGCACTAAATACATCACCTTAAGACACTTAACATGCTTTCACCACTCCAAGTGCCTCATCATACTTCCATGAAGGAATAAATACATGTGTGCCTTAGAAGTCTCCCTTAGCTGGGCAGTCCTAGCTCTGTTTCCATCCACTAGAGCTGGGTTGTACCCAAGGTACAGAGCGGCTAAGTAAGAAAAAGCTACATAGAGGCAGATATCAATTTAGAAGAAAAAAAAAAAATCAAAGCTACTCATTTCCTCTTCAGAACTATATGTATGCTAATTGAAGTAAATATTCATTAAGCCCATTAAATGAAATTTAGGTTTGATAATGCATTTAAGGCTGCTGGAAGCAATGGCGTAGCAGTTCATAGCCTGCAGCTTTAGGGAAGGAGGGTTTAGGTTGTACCACAAATCATATGCAGCTTTCACAGGGGCACTGGGAGCTTCCCTGGGTATCTCTCCCTGGAGCTGGCAAACACCCTAAGGCCTGAGGCTGAAATTATATCAATTAGCCTCGATAGCGGGGGTTTGTCTGAGCCAAAGTCGTTGTATTTGTACAAACTGCGATGTGAATGTGATGACAGTGGTCCAGCCCTTCTCTTGTCCCTAATGTAAATAGGCTATACCATGCCAAGCAGCGTCATTCTGATTGCATTGCATCCATGCTACCTGATGTCTTCCCAGCAAGTAAAGGGACTGGCTTATCAAGGCTGGGCAGCCCTAGATCGTGTGAAGGTTCCTGCGCGCCTTTGGCCGCAGCCTGTGCCTTAAGCTCTGCCGGGGCTGTTGATGCTGGGCTGTTTTCCCCAGTTCAGCTTGAACGTTGGAAGGCGAGACAAAGCAAGCAACTAGGATCAAGAGCAAGCGATGACTTGTATGGCTGCATGGGGCTCTTCCAAAGGGAAAAGTGGCACCCCACAAGTGCCTCACCATCTTCACAACCCCGCTATCGAGGTGCCTGCTGACTCCAGTCCCCCTTTGGACAGCATTCATGGACACAGGCAGCTGACGAAGCTCCCAACCAACAGCCCGGGACTTGTTTGCCTTCCCTGCTGTTTATAGCTTTAGTTAATAAAGGAAAACAGTAGGCTGGGCTCATGGCCAAGTGCAGCCTTAAATTTCTCCGTAAGAGAAAGGCAGAGTGGGGGGATATTTCTGCTATGGCATCAACGCAGCATATGCTGTGGGACAGCAGCGCAGAAAGCACTGAGTGCAGTAGCACCCGAGACACCGTTACAGTTGTCGCTGTTATAAATTGTAATAGCATTCAGGGTCTCCTCTTGCATGCCTGCCTGCAGAACGTGCAAGCATCCCTGTCTGAAAAATTTTGTAATTGATGCACACTTGAAATGGGGAGTTTGAGCCCTGGCTTTTTCAGCCAGGCTGCTCATTGCTGTCTCTCCCTATAGATTATTTTTGAATGTGTGTAGACCACCCTAAGTGGTTTCTGGTTTTAAATGCACTTCAGGTTAGAAGGATTTTCTCAAATCCATTCTGTTCCCCTGTCCCTTCTTGGCCTTATGTGACCTGTATGTTCATGTAATCAACCCAGGTCTAGCCAGAGAGCCCTTGCCTTGCAGGGTGGTACCGGTACGTGATGCTCAGGGCTTTGCAAAGCCCTGTCTGGATTGCTCAGAGGTGGAGTGCTGCACGTTGCACGTTCCCCTGGCAATGCTGTGTCAAAACAGTGTTTCTAATGGCTATGGTAAGTAGTGAAGAGCTAAGAACACTTTGATTTTGTACATGAGTTGGAATATTCCAGTCTTCCCACCTCAAATAAACACTGCTTACCTATTGCTGGGAGCGTGTTTGTCACCTTCCTTCCTCTCTTTGTGTTAAAGGGCTGTGCTCAAATAATAGAACAGAAGCTTCAGACTGGCTCTTCCTAGGATCTCCCCCAAAACACTGCTGTTTCTACACCAAGGCTGACTCTGCTGCATGGAAATGGACGATTCATCTTAGCGCTGGACTGGAGGTACAGACACATCCTTGCCCTAAGTGTCCAAAAGTACCCCTAAGTGTCTGCAGCGAGGCCAAATATCTGCAGTTAACTTTGTGATTAATCTGATGTTGATATGTAGACGGTGAGAATTCTTTACCCTCTCCCAAGCACATGAAAATCAGTGCTTTAGAAAAGCCAGCGCTGGTTTGCAGCCTCCTCCCTAACCTCGGCTACCCGCTGCTATGGAGACAGTCAGTCTAACTGAGCTATGGCATCGCAACGCAGCTCTGACATCACTTGTGCAACAGCTGAATAACCCCATTTTCAGGGGCTGCTGATTGCACACTGCTGGTGCTGAGGTATAAAAATGAGCATTCCCTTATGAGCTTCCTGAAAACACCTGCATAATCCCCAAAGGTCCAAATTCTGGCCTCTGCTTAAATCTGTGGGAGATTGGCTAATGACTTCGTTAGTGCCAGGATTTAGACCTAAGAGAATGAGGTGAGGCTCTTTCTCCAAAGCTAAAGGCAGGTACCTGCTAATCAAATGACACACTGAAAATCTTCCCTTCCAGCACCAAGCTCCTCTACCCTTTGAGGTGCAAATTTAAAAGGCCGGGTCCTTAGGGCAAAACCACAAATGCTGCTATTTTCCGAGAGGTTCAGCTCTGTTGTTGTGGTGGGACCTAGAGTAAATACCTCCTGCTTAACAGGCTGGCTGCTTGAGCTCAATTTATTTACTTAATGTATGCTGCCCTGTCTTTCTGTGACCTTTAATTTTTATTATGTCTTTTGGAGAGATGGGAGAACAGCAGGATGGAGTGGGAATGCAGAGCAGGCAACGCAGCTGAGTGAAGTGTGGGTATTTGGAGAGCTTTATAACAGGGAGGTAAAATAATCGATGGGACAAACAGAAAGTATCAGTGCAAAGAAAAGCAAGGTACTTTGTCACTTATTACACTGATAGGAACTGTGGGCTTGCCCGTTACTGTCCCTCTGTTGATGTAAGGACAGCAAAGCAATGCTAGGCAGTGCTCCAGGCTGAAGATATTTAAGGGTCACCACAGCCTTCCCATCCTTTGAGATGAAGAAAACATGCTGAAAGCTGAGCAGACCCTAGAAGAGCTCCTGGCAAGACAAAGCTT
Source organism: Egretta garzetta (assembly GCF_000687185.1). Taxonomy (NCBI): domain Eukaryota; kingdom Metazoa; phylum Chordata; class Aves; order Pelecaniformes; family Ardeidae; genus Egretta; species Egretta garzetta. The sequence continues at coordinate 119,856 of NW_009260402.1, read as the reverse complement.
CATCTCCTGAACCGTCTGTAGGAAATTTCTCCTACAGCGACAACCCCTCGCCTTTCTGAAGGGAGCAGCTCCTGTAGCAAGGTACAACAGGGTTCAGATGACCATTGCCCTAAATGCCCTGTCTTTCCATCCACCATCCAGAGAAGCTTGGCTAACTCTCAGCATGGTCAGAAGCTTTTGTATTTTGTATTTTTATTTTCCTTTCCGGTCCAAATAATCGTGATTGTCTGAATTGGGTGGCTATGGAACCAGCATCCATAATCAGCCAAGATTACAGGGAACTGAGCTGTGTGGTGGGTCAGGATCTGGCTTCCCAATGGACTACACTTACATGACTAATTCTGGATGGCCAAAAACATCCACACAGACACTTTGCATCTTGAAGTGTTTTCCTCCCTACTTGGAACCTCTCCCAGGAGGAAAGAAAAGGTTAAATTATACAAAACATGAATGGCAGGATTGGTGCAATATTTAAAGGATAAATAACTTCCAAAGAAGATGAATAACTTATTGTCTAGAATAACTACTGTTCCATATACCATTGACTTCAGCATCAGAACCATCCAGTCCTCAGGACTGAGGCGGCTGGAAAGCAAACATTAGAATGAAACTTTTGAAAATACACAAGCTAAAAAAAAATCAGAGGCAACATAAGATGGAGAAACGCAGCGGTTCGCCTGCGGGTGGATTAAAATGAGTGGGTATGGGCCCAGAGCAGGAGACAGCTGACGTGAGAGGAAGGGATGAGAATGGAAACTTTAACCGATGTAGGAAAGAGGAGAGTTTCTCCTTAGCGACTGTTGATAATACATAGTAGTCCATGCTGAATCCTGGTCAGGGTAAAGTGCCAGGTTTTGCAAAGAAACAGACCCTGCAATGGAAAAGAAGAGTGCTTGTGGCTTGAACCCTGGGTTTATATTCCCCTCTGTTAAACGTCCCCCCACATCAGCAAGGAGAGTAGATGCTGGCTGGCCTCTGTGGGGCTGTTTTGGGGAGACTGAGCTGCTGCAGGAGCTACAATAAACCAGCTGCCCAGGCATGCTCGCTGGAGCGCAGCCTGCCTTCATCCGAGCTGCTAAATTTAGGTCTCTTCCAGCAACCGAGCATGTGCAAAGAGGCAGAGGGATGAGATACAACTGTCGTATGAGCTGCAGAAAAGAACCTGAGAGGGTTGGTTTACCCGTTATAGTAACCGTACTTTTGGCATCAGAGGCCAAAGTCCCCGAGGATAAACACAGGGGAGACAAGATATGTGTTACCGCAAGGTTGGTTTCCCCTCTGTCAGCCTCATGATCTTGTCCAAGGCTGACCCTGGCAGCATCACAGGGGTAAAACTGAAGTCCCTTTGCCTGAAGTGTGGGTGGTTTGGTTTTGGTGTTTTGTTTTTTTTTTTACTTGAGGGTGGTGCCATTTATTGGGGCAAAAATCATTATCTTTATTAAAATAACCATTCTTCCAGAAATCACGTCTGTTTGCGATGCAAAGTTCTTTGACGAGGGGGAACGATGCTGAAGACCTGGAGAGGTGCTGTGGGAGCAAAGGCGACACAATACAGGTGAGAAATCCCCACAACCAGCATGGGCAGAATCATAGACTCGTTTGGGTTGGAAAAGCCCTTTAAGATCACCAAGTCCAAGCGTTACCCTAACCCTGCCATCCCACCACTAAACCCTGGCCCTAAGGAACAGGACTTCTTGCTCAAGGCAGTTGCAGCCTGCGTGCTCCGCGCCGTCGTCCCCCTCGCTCCCCCCTTGGGTATGCCCTTCGACACGACAGCATAAAGCGAGACATCGGACGCTGGCTGCGCGCTCGGCTGCAGATCTCTGTTCCCAGAGATTTTTACAGGCGACGCTGGGGAGCACGGAAGCCGTCGGAGCCTGCCAGGCCACCTTTACTTGCAAGGGGCTCTGTGCAACCCCAAATGTGCATTTCCTAAACGTGTGTGAGGCTCCCTGGGGACTCTCTCCCCGCTCTGGATTACAACTGTTTACGGAAGGGCAGAGGAGGGGAGCGGGGCTGGATCTCCTTCCCATCAGGCGTTCGAGAAAATCTGCGTCGCGCCAGCGAGTCCCACCCCGCTCCAGGGCGGGGACTTTTCCATCCAGGGCAAGCTGAGCAAAGCTCTCCCCATCCCTGCCAAGGCACCCGCTTGGGACAGCAGGTGAGTGCCAAACTAACTGGGGGGTCCCCTTTGGCACGGGGAAGGGGTTGCACGGCTAGAGGTGCCGGGGAAGATGCCAAGCCCCGTCCCTGCTTGCCAGACCGCAGCGGCTGTTTGTGCGGCTGTGCGGGGAGCGGGACAGCCCTTGGCTGGGTGGATGCCCTGCCAGGGCCACGATGCCAGGGGCATTGGGGAAGCCCTGGGGGGTGCAGGCCTGGGGTGAGGAAGGACAAGGAGGCAGGTTGTGGGAAGGAGGAAGATGGCTGACTTCCCAAGCACAGGGAGTGCAGGTTTTGCTTCCGATTTCTGCTGTGCCCCCCGGGCCCTTCCTCCCCGCTGGATGCTGGAGCGTGGCGAGCATGGCAGGGGGCTTGTGAAGTGGCTTTGGGTGGGTGCACAGGCTGAAGTGAGGAGCACCAGGCTCTGCCAGCCCAGTAGTATATTTTTATTCCCTTTAAGGGCAGCAGCCAGGCAAAGGTCATTGTATGGGACATGCTGGGATATTTCAGCTGGCTCAGGGCTTGCCAGCAGAAGGGAGATCCTTTCCTGAGCTGCAAATAGAGCTGGGATCGGTGTCACCCTGCTAACAGCCCCAGAGCTACCCCGGGGCGCTCTGCCTCCCCGAAGCGCAGCCAGCTGCGGAGGGAGCAGGCTGTATCCAGCGCCCTGGACACGGCTGGGGGCGGGCAGAGCCTTCTGGGGGAGGCAGAGCCATGGAAAAGCTGATCTGGCGCAGGGTGTGGGTTTGTGTTCGAGTGAACGTGCCCCAAATTAAAGAACTAGTCAAACAAGTCCAGTGTTTGCCCCGCAAGGCGGTGGGTCACAAAACAGTGGTTTTCCACTCCAGATCCTAGGTGTAGGACCTGGCAACAGGTCTACGAGCTCAAACCCCAGGAAAAACACATCTGTGTTTATATCCTGTTAAGGTGTCGGGAGCTTTGCTGGCTGGGAGCTGTGTGAGCTCTGTGCACCGTCAGGAAAACGGGATTCAGAGCACGCCTAGATCTGAACTGGCCATCACACACAATAGCTTCAGCTGTTTTCTGATCAATGGAGTTTATTCCTGATTCAGCTTTTAGAGGACATTGATGTGGACTTGTAACTGCCTGATAAGCTGATAAAGCCTGCCAGGAAAAGGTCATCCGTGGAAAAAATTTGAATAATAGGAGGGATGCCTTGTACACCTGCGCTCTGTCATCTGGCCACAGTGTTCTGAGCCTGTTCTAAGCCAGGTTTACTGTACCAGCTAGCTCAGGCCTTTATTTTGGGATGAAGCAAATAACATCAGGACAGGGATGAGCCAGGGCACCTTAGCACTTGCTAGCTGACTCTTTGCATGCACAATTGAATTCTTCAAAACACGGAGTTAAGCATTGCTCCTATCCTGAAGCTCTTTTTCCCTGTGTGAGCTGCAGGCCAGGGATTGTGTTAAGCTGGAGCGCTGGCGGATTTGCCTGAGCAATTCCTTTCTCTGCTAGCAAAGAGAGTGGCTAGGAGAGTTTTATTTACCTAATGCCCCAGCCTGAGCAGCTCATGGAGACGCCTTCCCCGGCGAAAGGGAGTGAGAGGGTTACAGGGGCAGGATCGTTGCTGGACAACCCGGTTGAACTGCTGAGCGCTTCCACCTGTAACTTCAGTGGCTCATTTCTCATGGTTTCACACACAGAAATATACTGGGAACAAAACAGCGTTTGCAGATTGTGCGATGGGTTAGCACTTTTGCAGTGCTCTGCTCTTTATATTCCCAGTGATGTTTCAGCTGGATGAAGTAATGGGAATCTTACAGTCAATATTCAATATGACATTTCTGTTGTAATTTCCTACTGCCAGAGCATTTGCCCCGAATCCAGTACACACAACCTTTCCTCATGTTTTGGTTTCTTTCTGCCAGTTCTTTTGCACTCAGAGTTTTTCTGCCTCCCTCTTTTCCTTGTTTATTGACCTTTCTTTTGCCCTCTAACTTGCTAAACCAGCCTGTCTAATATTCCTGCTTCTGGGTACAAACCAACCAAATGGTAAAACTCAATCAGAAAAACATCCGTGAAATTTGAAGCCGTTATTTAGTGTCTGGCTAAAGCAAATTAACTTGGCTTTATATTTCTGTAAAAGATTAGAGAAGAGCAAAGATGATTTTTCTGAGGTCTAGGTCATAATTTGACCACTGAAATCCATAATCAACAGAAATAAAGCAAACTCGAAACTAATTATTTTCCATATGTTACTTGATTGCACATGGTGCAATAACGTACAGATGACCTGGAGAGCGCTTGGGAGCGCCTGTGCGTAACACATCTATGGCAAATGTCATATGGAGAGTTAACTTGTCTGAACACCACCCTCTGATGCTATTCCGGATTTGTAAGAGTCATGTGAAGCATGAGCAAAGACACTCTTGTTCTTGCACAACTGTCTGGGCTCACTGAGAGCAGCCATTAAGCACCATGAGTAGGATTAAGGAGAGATGTTGTCAGCCGCTGGCGTCACTGCTTCTACTTAAGGGCTTTAATGCAAGAACCTCAGCTCATGCAGTGTTGAACTTGAGTTGCAGGGAAGGGAACCTTGTCCTGGTACTTGACATCCTGTCAACTGACCAAGAATATGGGAAAATACTTTGGATATGTTCATGTGGGCCCCTCACTACAGTGATGGAACATGTCCAGAGAAGGGCAGCGGAGCTGGGGAGGGGTCTGGAGCCCCAGGCTGCTGGGGAGCGGCTGGGGGAGCTGGGGGGGTTCAGCCTGGAGCAGAGGAGGCTGAGGGGAGCCCTCATCGCTCCCTACAACTGCCTGAGAGGAGGGGGGAGCCGGGGGGGTCGGGCTCTGCTCCC
>NW_009260402.1:107940-114845 GCF_000687185.1 Egretta garzetta | reverse complement strand
GCAGAGGCGGTGCTGAGGGCCAGGGTTTGGGGGTGGGATGGCAGGGGTAGGGGAGCGGTTGGGCTGGGGGAGCTTAAAGGGCTTTTCCAACCTAAATGGTTCTATGTATAGGCCCTATGCATGAAAACAGAATTATGAGCACAAAAAATAACCCTGAGGAGATGGCAAGTAAGCTTTTTTTTTTTTTGAGGGCTTTAACAGTCAGTTAAAACTGCAGTCCTACAAGGAATTACACGTTGCACAAAACTGAGGAGTTGTTGAATACAGCAGATTTTAAGTAAGAGGGGAAAATAATTCTCCTGTCCCAGTCCTCATGTGAGGTTGTCCTTTGCATGCTCATCTACGCCTGGATGTTGCCTCTGCCTCCCAGGGGGTATCTGTGAAGGCCGTTAGGACTGCACAGGCACCCTCACCCTAATTCACCCTCAGGCAAGGTCAAAGCTATGAGTTTTGAAGGGCATGGGTACCAAGTCTATTTTCTTTGCTCCCAGGGCACAGTTGTCTGCTTCTCCTGTAGCAACAGAAAAGCAATTTCTTAAATTGCTAGTGCTAATCATCTGCTTGTGCACCACATCCCTCTTTCAGGCAGGGCAAACACCCTGGCCCTACGCTGTTGCAAGCCAGCCTTTGCTCGTTGGGTACGAAGCATGACTGGAAACACAGGGATGCTGCTCCGGGCATTCAGTAGGGCTGTTCAAGTCCTCAGGGAAATAACCATTAACTGGCATGGATAGATATATTCAATTAATTATTTGCTAGAAAACTAACACTTCCTCTGGTTTTTATTGCAGTTGTCTAAGTGCCTGGAGACTCAGACGATAACAGATTGACCGAATACGAGAGCGATGGTGAGTGTGCGTGTTTTCTGTGCCATGCTGTGCCAAGCGTTTGCTCTGATCAGATAAACGTGGGGAGTGTAGCTCAAATAAAAGGACACAGCAGGAAGAACAGTCACTGTCTGTCCCTTTACGGGAGGGAGTTTATTGCTTCTCTCTGCTTCCTCATACTAGAGGATATCAACCTACACATAGGGGGTTTTCCATTTGGGGAGTTCATGGAAAATCCGATCAGGTATTAGTTCAAAGAGCATGAATTTCTCCAGATAAGCTTCTTATTCTGTCCAGGTTCAACCTGCAAGGTAGCCATCTACATGGTAGTCATCCCTGTGCCTGTTTCAGAAAGCCTAACCTACGCAGATGTTAAGCAGTGTTTTGCCGATGATTATCATGGGAACAGGGAGAGCTTTGCAAGAGACAGTGTAGTCTCACAGAAATGGCACCGGGCAGGAGCCAGGAGAAGCCTGCTGGTGAATCGCTGTTTTGAGCAAAACACTGCGCTTCCTGGGGCGTTATTTTACACAGGGATGGTCCTTGGCTGCTCTCAGAGAAGTCAGGAATAGGGCTTTGATGGGAACAGCTTCTATGATTTACATGGATAACTGCTGGGAAGAAGCCCCAGCTAGACTGAACTGATGTCAGGCTGCTTGCCACTGTTTAAGTGGAAACCAGATACTCTGTGGGCAGCTATATGAAGATATTTTCTCCTTTTAGTTGTGTCCCCATGGCTTATTTCTTATGTGGCTGGGAAGTCGTAGAATCACAGAATGGTTTGGGGTGGAAGGGACCCCCAGAGGTCACCCAGCCCAACCCCCCTGCAGGAGCAGGGACACCTTGAACCACATCAGGTTGCTCACAGCCCCGTCCAACCTGGCCTGGAATGTTCCCAGGGATGGGGCCTCCACCCCCTCTTGGGGCAACCCCTGCCAGGCTTTCACCACCCTCACGGCAAAGAATTTCTTCCTTAGATCCAGTCTAAACCTCCCCTGCTTCAGTTTAAAGCCATCCCCCCTTGTCCTGTCCCAGCTGGCCCTACCAAAAAGCTTGTCCCCCCCTTTCCTCTGGGCCCCCTTGAAGCCCTGACCGGCCGCACTCAGCTCTGCCCGCAGCCTTCTCTTCTCCAGGCTGAACACCCCCAACTCTCCCAGCCTGGCCTCAGAGCAGAGGGGCTCCAGCCCTCGGAGCATTTTAGTAGCCCTCCCCTGGCCCCGCTCCAACAGCTCCATGCCCTCCTCGTGCCGAGGGCTCCAGAGCTGGACGCAAAGTCCCTCTAGAACAAACTGTTTCTCTTTACAGTAGGATGGAAGCCTGACATAAAATCAGTCATGTCTGGTGGGTGGACTTTACTTGCTGTCACTGTGTTTGCATCTTTTGAATTATTTTTTTTTTTAATTCAACTCTACTGTATGTTTGTATCACTTCGAGTCTGCCTTTGATAACTCCTCTTCTGTGGGTTTAGGCAACAATCAAGGGGGTCTCCAGCTTCAGCGCTGAGCAAGAAGCACAGGCACTAAGGAAGGCTATGAAGGGATTTGGTAAGTTGACCTCCCTCCACTGTTAAACCCTCTTTTTTTTCCTCCAAGTACTGGGAATGTTTTGTCCGGTGATTTGTTAGAGGGGAAGTCAAGCCATTTGCGTTGCCCCCCTGCCCTGCGAGGCTACTGAAAGGAATTGAGCGACTTGATGAGGCTGAGACTTGAACACAACTTGAAATCCAAGTCTTGGCCACAAAAAAATCCTTAGTCAAGCTCTTCTCTCCTGTGGTGTGGTACTGCTGTGCTCCTGGCTGGGTTGAGGCACACATGTACATTGATCTAGTCCCCAGTGCTGTTGAGAACCAGTTGCGTAAGGAACAGAAGATGGTTTTAATGGCACACCCTGGACAAGACCGGAGTCTTGTGGTTCTTGTGCAAGCAGCCTGACTGGTTTCCATTGGTTTCTTCCAGGCACAGATGAAGATGCCATCATCGAGATCTTGACCAAACTAAATGTTTCCCAACGCCAGGAAGTTCTGATCACCTATAAAAGCAGTATTGGCAGGGTAGGTGGTCTCTAAAGGTTAGTGACTGTGGTTTTAACTGGGAGATGCAGCCAATTTTTGGCTTGTATCACTTGGGTGACAAGTGAACAACAGCCCAGTCTCGACGACAGTAAGGTTAGTGCAAGCTTTCCCTGGCCAAGTTTATTTTGGTCTTCTTCACTTTGGAGCAACTGTTCATCCAAGGAGGGCTGGAGCATGAAGAAAAGTGGTAAATGAGTTCTTTCTGTTCTCAAAGGCCGTATCTTCTCCCAACTCCTTTCTCCTCTCTCTTATCTTCTAGGATTTGATTGATGACTTGAAGTCTGAGCTGAGCGGGCATTTTGAAAGGGTGATCATTGGTATGATGACTTCTACCACCATGTATGACGTGCATGAACTGAGGAGGGCTTTGAAGGTTTGGAAAGCTTCCTTTTATGTTGCTTAAGTTCTGGTCAATTTAGTATGATATGGCATAATGATACATTTATTAATTTATTAACTTATAATTAAAAAAAATCCTAATGGGACATCAAAACAGTTGTCATTATAATCTTGGAACTTGTCTTTGCAATTCCCTAGGGTGCAGGAACAGACGAAGGCTGCCTGATTGAAATTCTGGCTTCTCGCACAAATGAAGAGATTCGGCGCATTAACGAGAACTACAAACTTCGTACGTAGTGCAAACTGCAAGCCATTATCATGCTGTCTGAAAAGTCTCTTGTGTGTATGCATGGGCATGTGAAGAAGAAGGAGAGGGGTCTGTAAGCAATTAAATGTGACAGATCAGCCAACACAACTGTTGTCATTTCTTCAGAGAGAACCTCTCAATTAAATGAGTGTCAACAGCAGGACTGCTAACAGCCTCAAGGATTAGAATTTCACCCAGAAATTGAATCAGTGTAAATAAAACAGGATGGGGTGCTTATGTCTATCAGTTGGATGTCTGTCCGTGTGTGGATCTGTTGCCAGTCTTCTACTGGCTGTGCTTCTTAATTTTGGCCTGTAGCACTAAATATGATGGCTGCACTGCTATGACGATGTTTAGAGCCCTGAGCACAGTCACATACCTAGATTACGGCTGGCAAACGTGGTGGACAAAGTGTCCAGGTGGTGGAGCTGTTACTAACAGACATCATATGCGTGTGTGCTCTTGCTAGAATATGGCCGTACCCTTGAGGAGGACATTGTCTCTGACACATCTTCCATGTTTCGAAGAGTCCTCGTGTCCCTTGCGACGGTAAGTCCAGGCTAAGGGAAAAGGGGGTGAAGCCTCCTGCTGCTGCTGGACATGCCTCTCACTTCAGCGATGAGTGGGTTAGGCCTGGCTTTTATTTCACTTCGCCTGCATTTCACACCCAGCTTCTGCAGGGCAAGGAGTCTGATGCTGAGTATGCATTAATGCCATGTTCCCTTTTTAAAATGGCCCAGTTAAAGTGGATTGCTGCTCACTTCAAAAAGAAGTACAAATCACAGCTGAGCCGTATTTCGCTGTATTTGTAAGCTACTGTTCAATTTGCAAGATCCCATTATGCATTTCCATTAACTTGTTTCGAATGGGGAATTTGCAGGACTTGCTTCTATTAGATGCTCCGGTGAAATCAGTTTTTCGTCCTTGTATCTCTGCAGGGAAACAGAGATGAGGGAATGTATGTGGATGATGCCCTTGTTCAGCAAGACGCTCAGGTGTGTAGCAATTTGCTTCCTTGCAGAATTGTCTGTTCGTGTATGTGTGATGTGTGGTGAATCCTTGCTTTTTCTAGACCTCATTTTCTTCTGAGCTAGAACAGTAAGCCTGAAGCTATGCTAGACAGCAACACCCTAGGTGGAGACCTGGGCTCTAGGCTCAGTTTTGACCCTTAGAGAAGCCTCTTCACTCTTCTGATTCAGATGGTGAAGTGGGGATGATGGTTCTAGCCTCCTTTGCAACTCGGTGGTGAGAGGTCTCTAGGCAGGCTGGGTATTTGGGAGGGGAGATGACATTTGAGAGTCACTGTGCTTGGTTAGTATTCGTTGGAAAATACCTGTGATCTAGCCAAGCCGCAGGCCAGCAGTGCTCACGCACCAAGGAAGTAAAAATCTCATCCTACCTACACCTGCCCTTCTCAGTTAGCCTTACTTTGTCTATTCACAATGTCTTCAAGTGCCTGTATGAAGCTGGGGAGAAGAAATGGGGAACAGATGAGGTACAATTTATGGCCATCCTCTGTACACGGAACAGATGCCACCTACTAAGAGGTAGGACCCTCTGCGGTGTCGTGGATTTTTTTTGCCTTGTCTGAGGACGATGCTTTTGTAGGAGCTTTGTACTTGTTCATTAACTGATGGTGAACTCTTCCTGAGACAGCGGGTATCCTAGAGCCCCGTCACATTCTATTCTTTAAGACCGTTTTATTCCCTCCTGAGACAAAAAGGGACTTGAAAAAACATCAGTACAACTTGCTCCAGCCAGCAGATCGGAGATAATGAAGTGTGACTCCCCTTGGGGCAGAGCTAAGCATTTAAGCTACCATCATTAACTAGCGGTTCTGGAAAACGCTAGCAGTAGTGGTAGGCCAATTAGCAAGACAGTTGATGATTAAAATGAATTATTTCTGTGGGACAGCCCTGGCTTAGTTTACAATGTCACGATGATGGTACAATGTTCATAGAGAGTACGAGGAGCTTGATCTTGCAAAGTGATCCTTGGTGGTTTACACACTGCGTGCCCTGAAGCATCTCACTTGCTCTTTTTATCGCTGCCTCTTCCTCCTAGTTTTTGATGCATACAGAGGGATCGCTAATAAGGACATAACAGACAGCATTAAATCTGAGATGTCGGGAGACCTCGAAGACGCTTTGTTAGCTGTGGGTGAGTGCCCTGCTTTTAAACTTTGCCTGCAAAGTAATTAAATAATTAGTGATACCGTATCTTGCCCTGGCTGGCTGCTTACATAGCTTCAGAAGGCAGATACCGCTTGCAAGCCGCAGTGTTTTACTGTTTGCAGATACAATCGGGTGAGAAAACGCTGTGCTTTATGATATCGTTTGCTTTCCCAAGTGATGCTTTGATAGCTGACATTTGCTGCCAGAAAGCATTAAAACCTTAAAGAAAATATTACTGGGCACGGGGACATCAATTTACAGCAGGTCACTGACTAGGGAGACGTCTGCATCGTACTTGCTGGGTTTTGGCCCTGAATTGCACCTTTACAGAATAAACACCTTTGCTGAGGAAGTGCTGTAAAGGCTTGGAAGACCTTCTCCTCCAGTTTTTATTGACCTTAATTCTCTTGGTTTTGTCTCCCTTACAGTAAAGTGCATGCGAAATAAGCCTGCGTATTTTGCTGAGAGATTGTATAAATCCATGAAGGTAAAGACATTTTGGTGTGAGATCACTATTTTTTATTTCCCCTGCCTTCCCACACTCGAGTCAGTAGCATGACAGCAGTCAGTAGATAAAGAGTAACTCTGCTGTTAATTGGGGAAGGGGAAAAAAAATAAAAATCTGAGCTTTTATATGAACCTTTTTCCCCTCAGGAAGCTCAGAGCAATATTCTTACCTGGCAGCGAGCTGCCAGTGGATCACTCCGCTAATGCAAAAATGCTCTGATTCGGAATAGATACCACGTAAGAGCAAGTGATAACACCTTTGTGTCTGTCACTGATTTATCCAAAAGGCTTTGTAGTTGTACAAGGTTGGTGTCTTTCTTTAGGGCTTGGGAACAGATGACAACACGCTGATCCGAGTGATGGTGTCCCGCTCTGAAATAGATATGCTGTATATCAGAAAGGAATTCCTGACCATGTATGGGAAATCACTCTACTCCTTCATTAAGGTGAGCTTTCAAGTGTTAGAAACAGAGCTGGATTTGCAGAGCAGCTTAAAGGAGACAGGTCCCCGCTCGACACCTATTGGGTATTTTAGAGCAGCTGGAATCAAGGAGACTTTACATTTAGAATCACAGAATCGTTTGGGTGGGAAAAGCCCTTTAAGCTCCCCCAGCCCAACCGCTCCCCTACCCCTGCCATCCCACCCCCAAACCCTGGCCCTCAGCACCGCCTCTGCCCGG
>NW_009260402.1:103696-106461 GCF_000687185.1 Egretta garzetta | reverse complement strand
TCCTGCTGGCCACACCACTCCCGATCCAAGCCAGGATGCCGCTGGCCCTCTTGGCCACCTGGGCACCCTGCTGGCTCCTATCCAGCCCCCTGGCGACCAACCCCCCCAGGGCCTTTTCCGCTGGGCAGCTTTCCAGCCCCTCTGCCCCACGCCTGGAGCGCTGCCTGGGGTTGTGGTGACCCCAGGGCAGGACCCGGCCCTTGGCCTTGTTGAACCTCATTTATGTACTGAAAAGGTTCCTGAATGTTCTTAGTTCTTAAATCGTCAAAGAGGATACAAACCCTACAACAAATCATATGCGCTGGGAAGAATCCAGACTTGTACAGAGCTGTAAAACTAATTGCGTTCCTCTTCTCTTTTCTCTTCAGGGAGACTGCTCAGGAGACTATAGGAAAGTTCTGCTCAGACTCTGTGGTGGGGAGGATTAAAGGATGCCTGGTGGACTGCCTGGGTGATGGGAAGCAACTGATCATAAGGATTTCTTTCTTTTTCATTTTTCCCAACTATCTTATTAATTGCTGTGAGTATTGACTTAGATTAGTTAATGCTCTGGCTAGCTAATGGCCATTCCGGTTGATCCTTTTGATATGCTTTTACGCTTGGAACACCCCTGTGTCTAGTAATCGGGCTGGTAAAGCCCATCTTAAACAGAATGCTGTAACCAAATACAGAAAAGCCAAATGGTTTCCTGACAAGCTGTCCCATTGCTGTCGCTTTCACCAGCAAAACTCGTCAGCTGAAGCAAACGTGGATACAGAATAAGAGAGGCTGTGCAAGGAAAAATTAACCTCATTGATACATGGGGAGTGCAGAATGCAGGCTTGCTTCAGTTTTTGCAAGATAATTAAACCACAAAGAAATCAATCGTCTAAAATACAAACACATTTACATCTTATCTTGCCCTCTGTTCGTGCGGAGCATTAACAGCCTTGCTGTGGTTTATGTATATGTTGCCTTACAGATCTGTAGGTAGGGAAGATGTCGCTGGTGACATCAGAAAAAACTCCCGCTGCCCTGGTTACAGGTCAGCCCTGTATTCTTTGTCTTCCTTGACTCGTGGGAATATAAATCATCAGGGTTACATTACAAACCCTTCCTCTGATAAAGTGATGTCATTAGAACAGTGCCTTTTAAGGAATGACCTGTCCCCAAAAATGCATCTCATCAGCACTTCCTGATGCCTTAGGCCGGGGTGCCTTGTGCTGGGGTAGCTCACCCAACCTCGCCAGCGCTTGCTGGTTGGAGCCCGGTGTAACGCTCCCGTTGGAGGGTCCCGGTTTTGTGCCTCTGCCTGACTCGCACTTCCACGCCAACCTCTGGAAGAGGCTTTTCCTCGGACCCTACACAACTGCCTGTTAAGCTGAGTGTCATTTCCACTACAGAAATGTGGTTCTTGTTTGGCTTAGCAATTTATTTTTTTAGCCGTTGGTGTATAATCCCATTTTGAAGGCATCACACCGAGGTCAGAATTTGAAGGCACAGACACAGATACGGCCTACACCCGATTCTGTCGCTCATTTTGTTCTGTATTAGGCTACTGTCGGCTTGAATAGGAGATACTTCTGTGGCCTCAAATAAAATCATTTCCTTTCTTGCTCTCTGTGCTGTGATTGGAGACACATTCCTTAGTTTTGGTGGGCGAGGAGGCAGAGCTTTTTCCAGTTCTACTGAAGCCTTCGGAGGGAAAGCTTTCTACTGAAGGAAAAATTGTCTTACCCACCACAACAGGCTAACGGGTGCACTCAGGCTTGGTTTTGTGTTTCAATGCCTCGTGTTATGTTGCTGACTTTTTAAAATGAATAAACAGTTTGTTTCCATACCTTCTGCCATGGCTGCGCATTCTGGGAGAGGTAACACGAAATAACTGTGTCCTTGTTTTTCCAACAACTTCTGTGCTTTGCAGATGCTTTTTCTCCTCCATACGCCGGCGAAGCAGGGAGAGGCTGCAGGGAGATGTCTTTCAGCTCTTCAGAGATCTGGAAAGAACTTAGGGCACCGGGTCCCATTCAGTCGGGGGGAATACCACTGCGGGGGGAGAAATCTCATTAGGAAGAGGGAAATCTATGGCCCCCACTGTTGTCCTGGTCGGGTTCATTTACCCGGTGTGCGATAAGCCAATCTTCACGCACTGAGTCGAGATATTGTTTATTTGCAAAGCTGCGCAAGGTCGGGTGCTGGGTGGCCTCCCACAAAGCCAGCATGCTTAGCAAGGCTTTCTCTTAACTTTTATACATTACAATTAACATATCTAATTAATAATCATTATATTAGCCAATCATACCTCTCTCTCATTGGTTCATAATTTGCTTTGATTTAAAGGTACCATCTGATTTTAATTCACTACCCATGCTCAAGGCTGGGGGTGTGTGCATGTGTGTTTCTTCTGGTTTCCATTTGAGCCGGTGGTCGCGATGTCCCCTTGCCCAAATTATTTTTCCTGTAGTTTTTGTCCTTGGAACACCTTAAGTAACTCCTCACAGTTTACTAATCAAGGCAATAATACATCGGGTTGTCTCCTTTTCAATTACTTTAGCAATCGATTAACTAAACAAAAGCATAGACAGGGTAGGCCTTTACAATGGGATGTTCTACTGCAGCGTTAATTTTGCTGCCGTGAATCCAACATTTAATTTTGGATACCCCCCCAGGTATCCAATGGTAATGGCAGGGCATTGCTCTGGATCCCCCTCCAGCAGTGCTTTTGAGAAATCATAGAATCAGTTTGGTTGGAAAAGCCCTTCAAGATCATCAAGCCCAGCCATTCC
>NW_009260402.1:92580-101564 GCF_000687185.1 Egretta garzetta | reverse complement strand
TTTGGAAAGGTCCCTGCAGCAGCTGCAGTAAAGAAGAGAGGAGAAGTGAGCGGGGAGGTCGTGGGGGCAACGGTGGTGGGGGCAGTCAGTCCCTTAGGGGGAGGGAAACAACCCCCCCCCCCTTGTCCAGTGCTTTGTGCTCAGTGTTGCTTCTGTGACAGAAAAATTTGAAGGAACGTGTCTCTGTTTGCCTTTTTGTATAGGAAAAAATTGAAAAGTACTTCCAAGTATATTTATCAGACTCTGTTTTTGAATGGGGAGAACAGTGATATCAAAATTTGTGCTCTGGGAGAGGAGTGGAACTTGCATAAGATATATTTGTGTCAGGTAAGCGGCTTTCTTACTCACAATAGAGACTGTATTTTTTAATAAAAGAATATCTGGTAAATGTTAAGTGTGACTTGAGCTTTTTTATTTTCTTTTTTCCCCTTATATTTCTGACTTAGCACTCTGTGGATGCAAACGGTTAAACAATTTTTGCTGTGCTTTTGGTCATAATGTGAGGAAGCGTAGCTGTAGCTTCGTGTTTGAGAAGTTTCTTCGCTTCCGTCTCTCGCTACTTGATTTTTTTAATCGGCTCATCTTAACATTGGCCCATCCTTTGTGAAAACAGTCCTGAAAATTGTCTTTTGGTGTCCTGAGATGGTGTTCTTGTTTGCTAAACCAACGGCTGAGAGTCTCCCGGGATGTTAATATTATTGCAGGGCAAAGAAAGCGCCTCCAGACTGGATTTGTAAAGCACGTGCTAACCCAGTTCTGTTTTACTGTTCACTGGGACTCAAGAACAGGAACCTGAAGTGAAATTGCTGGAGCTGGGTCTCTGCATTTGTTATGCAGCCTTCATCCTTGGATAAATAAATAAAATCTTCATCCTTGGATGAAGGCTTTCTTGCTGCTGCACGAGAAAGGTATGCACAGAAGCTCTAAAAAGGAATAAATCTTAGTGCGTACCTACAAAAAAAGATGCTGTTTCTACAAGCATTTTAGGCTTGTATTAAGGTGAAGTTCTTTGTGTTACTTTTTGTGTTTGGGGAGTGAAGAGTACTGTCATCTTTACTGTCTGTTCTCTTTATTACTTTTCCTGTGACAGAAGTGGGGAGGAACCATGGCTTTGTCTTGAAATGTCTAATTCAGTTGTGCCGTTAACTTTAAAGTGGGAGTCTAACCGTGGAAGCAATTTATTTGAAGCGAGAAGAGAAAGTAACGTCAGGTACCATACCTGAAAACGTGTGCGCTTCTCTGTTAGCTGTAGTCAAACGCAAAGCAGTTTTATGCGTTCCAAGGCAAAGATTTCTCTGTGAGATGCTCACAGGTTGAATGCAGTTTCTCTGGTGAAACAAGTGATGGTAGGAGCGAATTCTTGATTTTTTTTTTTTTTGTTGTGTTAAAGCCATGATTCCGTGCAGGTACACCAATTACTTGCATTGGCCACAGTGAGGGAAATTTCATTACTTTCTTGTAGGAAAAAGCCTTTTACATGCATTAGAACCTTTTAAAGAGCATAAAACGAGGGCAGGGAAGTCGTTTGTACATAGCCCAAGGTTGACCGGTGGCAGCCATCTCTGGATAGAGCAGTGGGTGTGTTTGACCAGGGAGGACATCTGGCAGACACAGCTTTAATCATCCGCTCGCTTCTCACTCTGTATAACAAAGGGAGGATATGAGTGGGTTGGACAGCCAGACTTACGTTGGGCAGCGTAAACAGGGTGGACACGCTGCTGGTTCATCCTTAGACTCTTGTTGGCGATGACGTTTTTAATCGTCGCTGTGATTCTGCTGTTGCTACATCACAAGTCGTGAAGCTAGGCCTTAAAACTTAATGTGGGTTGATGGCTAAAATTCTGAATATTAAATCACTTCCCTGGATGCTTTTTAACAGACTTTGAAAATTGCGATTTTGTTCTGCAGAGGCCTTGTTGTACAAGCAATGTTCTTGTGAGATGAAATTTTGTGGTGAAGTTAACCGTTCTCGTAAGTCAGGTTGCTATGTCAATTCGTGTTCCGTCATTGGAATTACCTTACTATAGGTAAAATATTTTTGGAGGTTAAAAATAACTCTCTCGATGAAATCATGACTCCTCCTCTGCCGTGTTGAGCAGACTATCTCGGTCCGAACGATTCAGTTTCCCCGGTCTCTCAAGTTACTGCATCTGATTTGATAAATGACATAAGGTGCTGCTCTGAGAAATGGAGGGTATGCTTTTTCGGGTACAGTTTACTAAAATAAATTCTCATGAGAATGAAGAGTTGAGCTACACGGCCAAGCTAAGGTAGCCTCGTGAGGACTGGCAAGATGCATAAGGTCCTGGTTTTGAGAGTAGTGTGTTGTATGTCATCATAGTTAGGGGATATGCCAAAGGTATAGGAGTATTTACGTAATCAAGTAAAATCAAAATTGGATTTTATGTTCTTTGCTGCCCTGAGTTGAAATGCTAAGTTAAGGGGTCAGGGAATATGGTGCTGTACAAATAGACTTTATTTTTTTGATCTCTCAGGTAAACTTCAGTGAGTGATAGCATCTCATAATGGGCACATCTGCTGCTGAGAAGGAAAATCATGAATCCTAGTAGAGCAGTATATTTCACTTCATTTGGATGGAAACCTATCAAATTCTAGTTTTATATGCCTTACACTTTATAATAAAAGGTATATTTACATAAATGGTGTATGTGTATGTGTCCTTGGTATGAGACTACAACCTTGTACATTAATTTGTATGTCTTGCATGCTTTTTTTTTTCCTTTCTTTTTTTCCCCTGACACCTAAACTGGCATTCCCTAATGCCTGCAGGATTTGTTGTCTGCCAGTAACATTAAGGACTTAATTCTTGGACTAATTATATCCCCATTGGTGATGTGGTTTGTAGGAAAAGAGCTTATGTGGCTTTTCTGGCCCTTTAAAGCTCCTTACTTTGATTACAGACGTGTAGTCCAAATTTTCTATATGCTTTTTCACTTTCAGAAGTAGAGCAACTACAATTAGCCCTTTCTCGAGTATGTCAGAACGTTTTAGCTTGTGAAAAGTTCCCTTAATACATTTTGTTCTGCATAAAGGTAAATATTAAGGATTTTTTGTTCCGTGTGCTGCTTTTGACAGTTTTAATTGGAATGAAATCTCTCACCTGAGTTCTCTTTCTCTCGTCTTCCCTCATGTAGTCAGGCTACTTTTCCAGTATGTTCAGCGGATCTTGGAAAGAATCTAGCATGAGCGTCATAGAGTTGGAAATTCCTGACCAAAATATTGATATAGAAGGTAAGTGGGAACCTTTTATTTTAACATAGACTCTGAAGGTAGAGGTTAAGTTGAACCTGACAAAAAAAACCCTGAAAATATATATTTTTTTTTTTTTTAAGAATAATTTTTAAACTGGTAAATAAGAAACTTGAGAGAATGGGTTCTGTGCTCATTCAGTTTTGAGCTTAACTTGAGTCACCAGTAGAGCTGAACACATTTTTGTACCTCTGAGTTGGGAAGCACAGCTGAAAAGCAACCACTTGTCCTGTTGCTTCGCCATGGGGGCTCTTGAGATCAACGTATGCAACTCTTGTGGAGACCCAAGTGTTAGAGTGTGAATCACTTCTTCATCTCTTTGGTCGCGAGGAGCGCTTGCAGGGGACCGGTGTGAGTTGGCAGAATGTTTTGCTATGGTTCCAAGCTCCATGGGGGGAGGAAGTAGTGTTTTTCAGAAGAATTAGGGAGAAATTTGTAACATTGTAGCAGTACCTCAACATTATGCTAGTGATCAATTGCAGAGAAGGGTATTGAGGTTTAGCTTCTTTTTATCTGGTTTTACTGCTCCCCACATTGCTCTGTGGTGGCTGTTTTAAGATGAGTATTCTGTTTAAATAGTGGGAAGCATTCTATGTTATTGGTAGATGCCATGTTCTATGTTTTCTGGTTATGTCTGTGCTTGGGCTGGTAAATACTAACTTTTTATCTAGAAGCAGTAAGAGTGTAGAGAATGTGGTTTGGTTGTATTTAAGGATTCTTTTAGTTGTCCATGCTCAACGTGCTGTCCTTGCTTAACACTTGTACTCTTTTCAGCTCTACAGGTGGCTTTTGGCTCGCTGTATAGAGACGATGTGTTAATAAAACCCAGTCGAGTAGTTGCGCTTTTAGCAGCAGCCTGCATGCTGCAGCTTGTAAGTAATAAATATGCAAATTTTTTATGCTTTCTTTTCAGATAAAGATAACTGTTCCTAATATCCTCACACGCGTGTACTGTTTCACCCAGAGAAATGAATCATCTTTTCAGACTAAGTGGGGAAAAAACCCAAACACAAGGCAGTGGTTTTGTTTAAAAATACTATGACTAAGATTCAGTTGTAATATTAAGTGCTGCTTTGAGAATCATATCTAGAAGTGGATTAAAATATGTTTTAACAGCTCCTTTGTTCTACCCTGAAGGCATTCGTTAAGCTTTTCTTTCATGTGATACATTCTTAAGAAAAATCTGTTTCTTCTGAGGAACGTTGGTTTAAATTTTCTGGGCAACATAGCATAGGTCAGCGTAGCACGTGTGACTTTGGTAATTGTTCAGGCATGAACATTTGTATGAACTGCACGATCTTTGACACTTCCTCTTGGGAAATTAAAACTTTGAATATTTGTGGGCTTTTTTCCTCCCCACAGGATGGCTTAATCCAGCAATGTGGTGAAACGATGGCGGAAACCATTAATGCAAAAACTGTGTGTGGTTATTATAATTCAGCGGGGACATACGGGTTGGACTCTGTGAAGAAAAAGTAAGAATTACCTTCTCCAAGCTGCTTTGTACATTGCTAATTAAAAGTGTGATACAAAGAGTAAAATAATGCCCAAGCTGTGTTTTGTTTGGGCTTTTTTTCTTAAAGCTATCTGGCTTGGGCTCTGCTTGTCCTATTTAGTTTTTGAGTTTCTGCTCTAATCAGTTACCTTAAAATTGGTGTAGATTATAGTAGATTGGTTGGCCTGTGCTGTGAATGAATTCATTACTAAAGTATATTGGTAAAGACAATGTTTTGGGTCTTCAGTGTGACAGTGAAATAACGCTTGTGATCATTGACTGGTTTATCACAAAGCTGCTTTAATATTCAGAATTTAAGATTATCTTAATTAGTAGGGATAATTACACATTTGGGAGCAGAATGCTGAGGTTAGCGCTCACTTGCTTCCTTCTGCTGTGAATTAGTGTGTTCTCAGAGTTTTTTGTGGCATTAATAGTACTTTGAATTTAGCTTTCACTGTACCCTGAGAGAAGCTAAAACTAAATGCAACTTTAAGAGTTACAGAAAATTTGGGGAAACTTCATGGTTCTGAAATAACTTTTTCACATTTTTATGCATTCGTGTCTTGGGTTAAAGCAGTATTTCAAAATCATGTGGTACGTAATCGGGCTTTGTAAGCCTGAGCAACTGTTGCAGGAATGTTGACATATGTCAGAAAAAAATGAAGTTACTAATTCCTTGATTTTTATCCAGGTGCCTTGAATGGCTCTTGAATAACCTGATGACTCACCAGAGTGTTGAACTCTTCAAAGAACTCAGGTATTGAGGCTTCAGCTAATATTGAGTGAAGTACAATTTCTTCCAAAGCATAAGCATATAGCTTGCTACAAGTGACTTTCCAGGCTACGGATGGTTGCTTGTTACCTAGCTTGCTGTCTCGGTTTTGTCTATATTGCCTCATAGAACTCTCACACCTTTTTTTTTTTTTTTTTTTTTTTTTCTCTCCCCCCAGCATAAACCTTATGAAACAGCTGATTAGCTCTTCTAACCTACTTGTAATGCAGGTGGAAATGGACGTGTATACTGCTCTCAAAAAGGTACTTATGGCTGGGGCTTTATGCAGTTGGACTCCTGAGCAGTAGTTGATTTGTAACATGATGAGAATTGTAGCCTTTTTGGTATTTACTGAAAGTATTTAATAGAGTATCGGAATCTTTGTAGGAATGAATGCATGATGCAAATGTCCCTTTAATAATGCATGTATTACTTGAAAACTTCTTCAATTAACTCACTAGAGTTTGTTCCTTTTACCTAGTGGATGTTCCTTCAGCTAGTGCCTTCTTGGAATGGGTCTTTGAAACAACTCTTAACCGAAGCTGATGCCTGGTTTGCCAAGCGTAGGAAAGGTAGGATTAATTGGCATGGCCTTGGGTTGGGGAAGACAGGGGTTTGAAGTAAAATCCTAGAATCATGGAATGGTTTAGGTTGGAAAAGCCCTTTAATATCATCAAGTCCAACCTTTAACCTAACCCTGCCATCCCACCACTAAACCATGTCCCTAAGCACCTCATCTATCCTTCTTTTAAATACCTCCAGGGATTTTCCAACCTCACCCTGCCCTGGCACAACTTGAGGCCGGTGCCCCTCGTCCCATCGCCCCTTCCCTGGGAGCAGAGCCCGACCCCCCCGGCTCCCCCCTCCTCTCAGGCAGTTGTAGGCAGCGATGAGGGCTCCCCTCAGCCTCCTCTGCTCCAGGCTGAACCCCCCCAGCTCCCCCAGCCGCTCCCCAGCAGCCTGGGGCTCCAGACCCCTCCCCAGCTTTGTGGCTCTCCTCTGGACATGCTCCAGCAACACAATGTCTTTCTTGTAGTGACAGGCAATAAAATACAATAGTCTTCCTCCACTTCCAAACTTTCTCCCATTTTCTCTGGGAAGACTTGCCTCTGCCAACAGTCCCCAGCATCAGATTCTCACCACTGATAGCTTTTTCACCGTTTTGTCCACGTTTTCGAGTGAGCACATAGCTTTTTCACTGTTCTGTATGCGTGTTTTCAAGTGAGCAGACATGGTCACTATTTTTGCTTTGTTGCTTTTGCTATTGTTCAGTTAGGATAAGCTTTTGTTGCCTTCTCACTAGAAGGCACTAGTGTGTTTCAAAAGAGGAAAAGTTTGGTCCAACATTTCTGCTGAAAGGATCTGAATGTAAGTAATTTCTTCATTTTAGCTCCAAAAGAGGATTTGCCTGTCCATAATAACTTTCTCTGATAAGTTGTTATCAGTTAATACATTAAGACTCAATCTCAAATATAAATAGGGTCTGGAAAATACTTAGGAAAACAAATTCTGATAGAGGTGCTCTGTCTTGCAGATTTTGAGGATGATGTTGCGTTCCTGGAATCAGAACAGGGGAATGCGTTCCTGTCAGTGTTCACACACTTGAGGTTACAGTATATCATCAGTGACTTGGCATCAGCCAGAATTGTCGAGAGAGATTCCCTGATACCCTCAGGTGAGTGAGTGCTCAGCTGTTCAGGTTTTGTGTGCCCTTTCTAGCCTGTCCTGCACTAGAGTAATTGGGAAGATTTGGGTGCATTTACTGGTCTTAGCGCTCACGTGTTTATCTCCAACGTCTGAATTGTGGCTGAAGAGTCAGCAGAAGTTGAATTTACAGGCATAAAAGTCTTAAAAGATACATGCACGCAGATGCTAAGTGTTTTGTTGATCAGTCAGTTTATTAAAATACTCTATAACCAATACATAGTATGTTATCAGCGTTTAAGTGACCCCAGAGCCCCAGGCATGCAAATAAACTTTTCAGAGAGCAAAACTTGCTGGGACTCAGCTGTTTTCTAGCCATTATCCTTCCAAAAAGAATTTGGTAGGTTTTGATAGGATTTGGAATAATACCTGAAAATGAAACCAAAAGCACAAGATGCTGTGAACTCTTCTCCCATCTTCTAAGACAAGTGTTATTTACTAAGAGCTATTTAGGACGTTTTTGGAGGAGATAGGATATTTACATATTCTGCCCTTGTCCTTTTATTTGCATTTTGATTAGTATAAAAATACACCTTCATTCTAGGTCCTGGTGCTTTTTGAAGATTTTTTGAAATGCCATTTAATGTTGTTATAGATGACTGCTATTAGCATTACATTACCACTGAAAAAGAAAAAGCCTCGTTCTCACCTTGCTGCTGAAGTCTGAGTTCACAGCTAGGCTTTGTTCTTTGCTTGGAAGCTGGGTAAATGCAGCTGCTGAGAGATGAGTAGGACTGGGAATGAGTTATCAAGTTGGGCTCTCACGTGAAAATGTTTTCCCACTATCATTCGTATCTTTTATCATGTGAAACAGCTGTCCCTCCTTCTTTATTTGGTTTTTTTTTAAACTTATTTTTATTTTTCTCTTCCCCACGGTTAGTTGTGCTCCCTGTAACAGTGTTTGGACTTCTCATGCTCTGCCTTTGAATTTGGCCTCTGGTGTCCTTGCTCCATGTTTCACGCTGTTCAGTTCCCTCATCGTAGTTGAACCTAGCACGGAATTTTGTATCTTAACTCTCCGACAGGTTTTTTTTTTCCCCTAGCTCTCATGTACACAGCTTTGATTTTATTTTTTTAATATCTGTCCACAGTATAACTATCCATTCATCTGTGTCTCTGATGTCTATTTATGGGTGTAATTGCCAAATGTCAATTAAGACTGCTTTTATTGAGCTGCTTATCACTTTTATTTGTAACTTCTTGACAACTGTGTTTTTTGTCAGCTGTCCATACTTGTAGCCTTGGGGGTCGCTTTGGACTCTTACCGTACGTAAATATTCAAGTTACGTTGCCCTCATCCTGCAAAGTTAATACTATTTTTTTCATCTCACATTGGCTTTTTCCTTCATGCTGCCATAGATGTCAACACAATGATGATAGAATGCCAAAACAGGCTTGTTGGGCTGCTTCTTCTGACGCCTACTAGCCTGATCAAATTGTTAGATGCTTTTAAAACGCTTTCCTTGCCATTAATATGATGGAGTGAGCATCGCTTCTGTCAGTTTTTCTTTCTTGTGCTGCTGTGTCCTGTCTCTGCCAGAAGTAATGGTTCAGTTGCTCTTTGTAGCTGAATGTCTGAATAACCTTGAGCACCTCACTTTGAATGCAGCTATTGGGAGATGAATTGTGGCTTTCTGATGGGGGGTACCTGTGGGGAAGGGGCAGGGTCCTTCCCTCACTAGAAAGCTGACAATCTCTTGAACGAAAGCGAACAATTACTACTGCTTAAATACACTGGCT
>NW_009260402.1:69756-92407 GCF_000687185.1 Egretta garzetta | reverse complement strand
GTTTAAATTCATACCTGAAGCAGCTGGAGAAGGGGCTGTCTTCTGCACTAGTTCTGGTAAAGCAAAGGAGGAAGGAACTCGTTCATCCCGTGACCAAAAGATCTATTTTAAAGTGTTCTTTGAACAGCAGGTGGAGGCAGTGCATTGCAGACCGCTGCGCCGAGCCGAGGTGCAGTTTGGGTGAATGGTTTGGTCGGTTATGTCCAGTAGATGGGGCAGTTTTTGACCTCAAGGAAGTGATAAAATTTTATATTATGCATAAAAATCCTGGAAGAACAGATCTGATCTTTGATATGTGATATTTTATATGCTTAAGAGATGTATACAGTAAATGTAATCCATCATACTTAAGATTGATACTGGTGGAGGTTAGAATCAAAGTCCAAAGGTATCTTCATTCTGTAATAAAAAATGCCATAACTTTCAGTGGGTGACCCTTTAGATCCTTAATTTAATGACAGCACAGGAGAACTGTGGTTTATTTCCTGGTGAAGTAGCTTTGTCAGCATGTGAGTAAGATGTTGCAAACCAGAAATTTGCCAGTACTACACTTGATTTCCTTCTCTTAATGTTGCTGCTGTTATCGCTTACCAGAACTGTGATGGGCAGCCTTTTCTTGGTGTTCTTCAGCGGATAAATTTTGTGTCTCTACTGAGAACCAGAAGCCTTCTATCTACCTACGTCAGAGGAGTAATGTTTCTTAAATTGTTACAAGATCAATTGCAACTTCAAGGCTGATTTGCTTTCTGCTTATTGAAAAAGAATGTGTAATTTTCGCATAGTTCACAGGGTATTGAAGAGCAAAATGTTTACTCTTTCATAGTCAAACAATTCATAAGCTGTGATAAATGCTGAAATCAGCTTGGTGGCTTTGTAGTTGTACAGTGGGAAAGGTAGCGTGATGACGAGTGTGTGGTTAGTGCAGGAAGAGTATCTGATGTTTGCGCTCTACCACTTAATTAAAAAAAAAAAGCTTGAATTGCAAGAGAACTGGGAGAGCGGGGAGGGAAGAGAAGAGGAACGTGATGTGGAGACCTCTACATGTGTCATGAAGTGCTGTTGAGAGTTTAGTCCTTGATAGCCCTTGTAATCTGTCGGTACCAGCTTGTAGCCAAAACCTGTGTTAAGATCAGGAACTTTTGCTTGTCGTTTAAAGGGAGGTTTAGATAAATATTGGTGGTGCACTTTCGAACAGATTATTGGCCTCCAGCGCCCAGTATTTTAGGTGATTGCATCGAACCTGAGAGAGTCTACAAACATGGAAATTGCTGGCTAGTTTGTGTGGTAGTGTAAGCCTTCTAGATTATTCTAGATAAAATTGTTCTCAGGGAGCTAAAGGCGGCAATCATGGTGAATAGATGAAAGAAATGGTGTAATTATTTTTTTCTTTTATGCCCTGTATGTGCCTAGGACCTGCAGGGGAAAACTGAAATGCTGTATTAGGAGTTAACAACAGAGAGTCTGTTCTTGTTTGCATAGAAGATGTAAGAGACAGAAATACATGATGTGTCTGCCTGTAAGCAAAGTGTTTGTTGTTCTGTTTTACCTGATAACTTCTGAACATTTCCTAAACAGTATTTTCCCCTCTTAATTTTTACAAACTAACAGATGAACTACAGTTAAAATATGACATAGGTAATAGATACGTACCTGTAGAAAAATAGAGAAGATGCTCTATCTCTGATTTTTTTTCTTTTTTTTTCCTTCCCACACATCCATTCTCTGTTCCTTACCTGTGTAGATTTCCTTAAAACATTTTTCTGCTTTCTGTTGTACTTTGGTTAATTTCTGTTTTGGTCCCATTGCAGTCTGAATCTTAATTCCAGAGTTAGCAGGGCAAGGGCTGTTTTTAATTTTGGGACTTCTAAGGTGATCTCAGCACTATGATCTCATCTCTTCTCCCTTCTCTCACCTTCATCAATTACCTGTTCTGTTTTCGTGGTAACAGTGCTCCTCTCTGTTCCTGTCATCCCAGTCCATTCCTCCACAGAGTTTGTTCTTTTACGTGACCTTGCATACTTGCCCCGGTTAGTTATCTTGACTAAGAACTTACATACTGTGCTTTTGGGTGCCTCTCATCCCTTTTGTGTAACTCACGAGCTATTCGGTTTTGTTCTGTTTTATCTCTTGGTTGTAACTGTTTAATTAATGCAGCTGACAAAATCTTTATGGTGTTCTCAGAGGGAGACATGATTTATGTTTATTCCTAGTAGGGGACAATTTCTGTTTGTTTTTACCATATCTGTGATAAGTCATTGTTTCCTTTTCCCTTTGATTCTGTTTTCTTCTCGATTAACTTGTGTAGAATTCTGTTGGGGATTCAGAAAACAGCATCTTCTCCCAAGAGCTTGTTAACAAGCTCCTTGGCTTAACAGAACTTGGCGTGCTGAGAAAATGTGTTGAGTTGCATCACTTCTGGCAATCGTGAATGCTTGATAAGATGAACATACTCCCGAGTTACTTAGTCAGTTGTTGATTTTTATCTGTACCGCTTCTTCTGTAGTTGAGGCCTGGAGATGAATAACACAAGTGCGTTATCAGGTGGTGGGTTTGCATAGGCCATCCAGTTAATACATGTAACCTTATTATTTCAATGTAATTTTATTTCTATATTTCAAATGTTTATGAACATCCCCATTCCCAGCTCCAAAGACAACACCAAGCTTATTTATTTTTTTTTAATTTTAGAATGGCTGTCCTCTGTTTACAAACAGCAGTGGTTTGCCATGCTCAGAGCAGAACAAGACAATGATATTGGGTAGGTATATTACAGGCTTTCCTTTATTTCTTTCTTAAATTAGAAACCTTCCTCTCATATCAATTCTGACATGATTAACTTGAAGTTTATGTTAAGAAGAGCGGGGGGAAGCATACGTCAGTGATTTTAAACCAAGCTGTTCTCTGTGGAGCCGTCTGTTCCCTTGGGCTGGCTGATCTCCTGTCCTTTAAACAGTATAGCTCCAGAAAACTTGTATAATGCGACCAGAGGTAAACACCGGGGAGGGATGTTCTGTATTTTCTTTTACGTTGGTTAATGCTTCTCGCTGGTACCCTGCCTTGGAATACGTGTTGAGGCTGTGAAAGAGTAACTTACCAGCCTTCCATTTTAAGGACAATCGTAGGAAAAGTACAGCAGCTGGAGAAGAAGCCTTTTCTGTCCTGCTTCCTTCTTCCCTGGGCTAGGTGGGCACGAGGTTGTGGTGCGGTGTAACTAACTGTATTGGTGTAGAAGGCAATTTGTCAGCTTTTGTTTATGCGGGGATAACTGCACGCTAACCTTTGTTCCTGCCTCTCCCATCCTAGCCTCCCAGGCAGCAAGCGAGGGCCCAGCACCCAGCAGGGCTTGGCATCCTGTAACCTGTTCGCCTCATTCCCTTCTAATTTCACAGCCTTTCCCCCACCCAGCGTTTATGTTTGATAGCTCTCTTCGCTGCCAGCACCTCCAGCTTTTCCCAGGCAGTGCATCCTTCTCCACTGCTAAGACCCTCTTCTCTCCATAATCCTCCTGGTTTATATCCTATCTTTTCTCCTTCCTAGACCCTGTGCTGCACTGTGGTGGCATTGCATTGCCGCTGAAGAAATTCCGTAACAACCACCATGTTTCTGTGCCCTTTCAAAGACTTGCATGTAGCTGTACTTGGTGTAACACCCTGACCGGTGTCTGCAGGTGTAACGCGTAGTTGGGTTTCTTTAGACTGTGCCTAACAAGGGTTGTCAGTGGTGGTGGCTTGATTTAATGTATGTTACATATACGCATGTGACCACGCACTGTTGCACTTCCTTCTGCTTGCTTTTTGCCACGTTGCATTGAGCCAGGTCCCTTGAGCTCATTCTAAATACCAAAACAATGGCAAAATGCAACCGAGGGAGTTGTGGCTGACTTTGTCTTCTCTCCTAGTTCTTGGTGTGCTTTATGGAGAATAAATGTCAGGTCAGGAAGCTGCAAAGTGTTTGTTACCTTTCAAAAACCAGTAAACCAACTTCTTTATTTTCTTCCATCAGTTTTGTTAGCCCAGCATTTGCCATTCTGAAGATGAGCGTGTTCAATTGCAATGGTAGGCTTAACTTAGTAAGTGCAATCCGAAAAATGTAAGAACCACTGTCCTGATTTGAACCAAAGGCCATGCAGTCTGTGGCAATGTTCAGCGGGAGAGAGCTACAAATCTCCCATCTTCCTTTCAAGTGAGGAGTGAGTGTTCTCTTGATGTACTTCTCTGGCAGTGAGTAGTTCAGGATCTTCCACCTGGTCGTTATTGAACGACCAACCGCCAATAGACCTGTTCTTAAATACGCACAGTTCTGTTTTGAAATGCCTTATGCTTTAGCTCCAAGACCCTGTAGCAGCTTCTGTGGCTTAATTGTGTATTATATAGGAAATATTCCCTTAATTACTTCCTTTTGATGTTACCGTGTAATAGTGTAAAAAATCTCCAAAACTCTGGCTTTGGTCTTAAGAAGATCTTTAAGAAGTGGTTCTCTTTGTCAGCAGCAGTACTTTAGAGAATGGTAGAGGGTAAAGTACGCAGTTGTGAATCTCATCATGTCAGCTCCTAAAGATTAAAGCCGCGTGGTCATAGATTGTTTCTGATACTGATGTTTTCTTGGGAAGACTTTTCTTGGAATGCTGTCATTGATGTATCTAACAGTAGACGAACGTACATTCTAGCTCACGTGGGAACCACAGTAAATAGGAAAGTGAGCATTAACATAGTCATCAAAATTCTGACACAAGATAAGACTCTGTATTTGCTTATTTTTGATGTCTTTTGGTAGCTCACTGTGATGCAGTGAGAGTATTCTAATTGTCAGCCATCATCAGCCATACATGCTTCTGAAAAAAGCAGCTCTCATGCCAAACTGAAGTGAAGATGGTGGGGATCATAGCAGCTTTTTAAAATGAGCAACTTTCATGTTCAACTACAGCGCTGATGATTTCAGTGACTCTTGGAATGAGCAGAGCATTTTTCCACGGTTTTCTTGCTTGTCTAGTTTTCGCTTCCGCAGTATGGGATTTTTTTAAGACAACTAAAACTAAAAATCTCAGGCACAGAAAGTTTTAACTAACTGTAGACATCTGTTTGCCCAAATCTCTTATTCCAGAGTTTGTTGCCAAGGTCTTCCATTAACGGCAGCGGTAAGAAGTGGGTGAGATCTAGTGTTTTCTCCTCACTGTATCTTAGCTTCTGACTTTAGTAGCTTACAGACATCATGGTTCAAGGTGGCAACCAGGATACTGTTTGTTTAATTCTCAATAATGGATTAATTGTCTTTGAACGGGGTGTTCTCTGGAGCTGTGTGGGAGGTGGGGGGGTATGCATGCACGGAGTGCTTCCCTGGAGTTATGTGCAGCTCGGTTGTAACATTGCTAGTCCATAGCACGCAATCTCTGAGAAGATAAATGTTATTTGAAAGCCTGAGATCACTTCTCTGCCTTCTACTGGCAAGCCGAAGTGCCACCCTGCAGTGAGATGCCTGTGGTTTGTAACTCGTGTCTTAGAAGGGAAGACGTGCAACTGTTCCTTTGTATTAAAGCAAATATTTTGGACGTTTGACAAACGTGTAGCTGAAAGAAAAGAATTAAGGTTTTAGAAGACCATCCTTTTCTCCAGATCTGCTGCCCTTCCTCTCACGCTTGCTGCCTGTATCGGTATCTTAATGCATTTTTTTTTTTCCCTTAGAGTTAAGGATGCAAACTTAGTAAGCTGAATGAAATGTGGAGTCTGACTCCCAGTGAGCTGAAGTAAGGCTCTATTTTCATGTCCCACCTGGTGCACAGCATAATTGCACCTGCTTATCCTAGGACTGCCAATGTGGAAATTACACGGCTTTGAAATGTGTGCTGTGGTTTGCTCTTTTGATAACTTTAGAGAGGAGAAGAAAATGTTTCTCTTCTACTTCATGTAGTTTGCATTTAAAAGGACTGAACGTTTTATTCGCTCTTCAGAATTTGAGAATTTTTTAGTGTAATACTGGAGTTTGTGACTTTGAACTGCTCAAGGTTTACTTGTGCTAAAGTGGATCACTTATTTTTTTTAATCAAACATTTGTTCTGTGGCAGACGTTTGTGACTTTGAACTGCTCAAGGTTTACTTGTTGTGCTAAAGTGGATCACTTATTTTTTTTAATTAAACATTTGTTCTGTGGCAGATGCAAGACAGATCTTTCAAGTCCATTACTGGAATCGTTTCTACTCTAATGGTCTTTTTGGCAGTGTTTAAGAACAGAATAGAATAACCTGACTGTTTACTAAGCATATGGTAGGCCAGCGTAAGTGGTTAAAGCTGGAAGTTCTGCATCTTCTGAGGCTGCTCGAGGAACTGAGAGGGGGGAATACTAATGTCTGTCTGAACATTATGTACTAATGTTTGTGAAATTTGTCACTAATTAAACAGAAATAAATCTTTTATCACCGTGACTGAATTCAGGTCAGCTACATAACCAGTTCAGCTAGAAGATGCGGAAAAAGCACACAGGAGGTTCTTGGATGAATTTGATTAGCATGATTAGCTTATTTGCTTAACTTCTTCATAAAATACTTAATCTTCCAGGATTGGTTTTTACAGAAACAGGGGGTGAAAAGACCACAGACTGAGTTTGTTTGTAGAAACTACAGCCACAGGTTCTTGGGGGGTGTGTACAGTAGGAAGAGAACAGATGCTGCGTTTCTCCTTGCTTATATAGCCTGAAGTGTATCGTTCGATATCGTGGGCTTATCATTTCGCTTGCTTGTGGGGGTTGCCTTTCATTGTGATTTATAATGCTCACTGTAAGCGTTTGTCCTCAGTGTAACTTGAAGACTTTCTGGCAGTGGTTGCTCATTTGGCTAATGATGTAATCGTGTCTAAAGTTAAGTGAGTAACATACCTCTGGAAAACTGGGACTGATTTTACTTACGCTGGCTCTGCAAGATTTTTCTACGTGTTGAAGCCCCAGTGGAAACTGTTGGGTGAAGCAAGTTCATGTTGGTATAGGATGACAGAATCAAAAGGCTTGTGGCACTTCATGATCACTGTGGGTAAACTTTTTTTTTTCGACAAGTTGCATAACCAGCTGCTTGAGAAATCTTTCACAACGTTTCTGTGGGCACTTCTTCGTAGCACTGCTATTCTGCAGAGTCCTGCGGCTGTTCCTTAGCAGTGGCACTCGTTTATGTTTGTGCCTAGTAAGTCGGACTACTGCATTGAAAAAGGGCTTAGGGTTTTGGTTTTTTTTAGGAGGATTGGAGAATGTATGACATTGCAACAACTAATATTTTCTTATCTGGAAAGGTTCTGTAAAAGTCCTACTTAGCTGAAGTTTATGTTGCAGTTTTGTAGACTAGTTGGATGTTCGTGGGATAACTTGGGTTGGAAGGGATCCTGGGAGGTCACCTTGTCTAACCTCTGCTCAGAGAAGGGTCAGTTGTGCGGTCAGACCAGTTCACTCACGTCTGCTCATCTTTCCCACGTTAAGCTACCATACAAAGCTGTTTAAGTCTCCTTAAAGATGCCCTTTTTTATTTTTGTAGGCCTCAAGAAATAAATAAAGAGGAACTGGAAGGAAACAGCATGAGGTGTGGTCGAAAACTTGCAAAGGATGGTGATGTAAGTACGGCACGTGGCTAAGTCTGTGCACAGCTGACATGTCTTAGACATGTTAGGTGTTTTCAAAACATGTAGGTCTTAATTGTCAAACTGCATCAAAAAGATGTAATGGAGATGGTACGTTGAAGAAGTTATTTCTCCCTAGAAGGATGAAAACGCTTGCTGTCTTTGTAATGAATAAGGAATTAGTGTTTTAATTGTGCTCTTGGGCTGCAAGCAAGGCCATGTTTGGAAAAACTTTTAGTCTGTGAAAGGAGGGAATGTAGCCATGACTTACTGTTGGAGACTTGTAAAATACACGCAGTTAAAATACAGCTCTGATCACAGATGTCTTTTTCTTTTTAACTGGAAGAGGAAGCTTTCTAGGTAAAATGTGTAATAGCCACAGCCAGAACCCCTGTGTGTTCCACATATGTATATGTGTCTTTAGAAAGCAAGTCTTGTGAAAAAACAGAAAACACGGATTTTTTTTTTTCCCCGCTGAGGTCACTCAACGTAAGGATCTTTTACTCCAAGGAGTGCTTTAAGCATGAATGGGACGTGTAGTTAAGTGCTACTCAGGAATATAGCACCAGTTACCAGAATGCAGAAGCATTTTAGATCCATTTGTGTTACACGTATTTTTGTATGTTTAGAAGGCAGCTGACACTAAGCTCATCTCGTGTAGTTGTCTGTCTGCAAATGTTGGCCACTGAAGTGAGTGGTTGCCTACCAAGATGTCCTATGTTTCAAATAGGGGTTGGCAAGGATCCTCGAATCCACCATACATCTCTGTAGCTTAGAATCCCATTCCCAAGTTTGATTTTTTTTTGGTTTTTTTGTTGGAGAAGTGGTGCTTATCGTTCATGTTGTAGCCCGTACTCAGACCGGCTTCTTTGTTTTTTAACTTCTGATCCAGTACTGCTGGCGGTGGACTGGGTTCAACTTTGGCTTTGACCTTCTTGTTACTTACACGAATCGTTACATCATTTTCAAACGGAATACGCTGAATCAGCCGTGCAGTGGATCGGTCAGTCTGCAGCCTCGGAGAAACATAGCCTTCAGGTAAGCAGTAACCAAGAAGGCAGACCCTGTGGTGTATGCTAAAATGTCTTAGCATAGCTAAGTCTTTCCGTCTGTGCTTGCATTAAATTTTATTGCCACCAAGTTAGTTACATTTGAAAATATTAGTCTGTCTTCTTGGGAGAAACTCTTTGTGCTGGAAAAACTAAGTTATAGGAGACTAGGTAATTTAACTGTTGTTATATCCCTAGGTTACGTCTAGCCTCTTTTGATAGCAGTGGGAAAATTATTTGCAGTAGAACAACAGGATATCAGATCCTAACCCTTGAGAAGGACCAGGTACGTTTGTGGATTTTCGAGCTGTTGAGTTGTGGAGTCCCAGGCATGAAAAAAATGCTGGGAAGTCAACAGTGCTTTTGAAGAGGAGTTGTTGTTCTTGTTGTCGTTGCTTATGTGCAATTTCAAGGGCTCCTTTTATAAGCAGCGGAAGATTAAGCTGAGCTGTGAAGTGTAACTACAGTAGGATAGCGTGGATTTCGCTAGTGGTGATAATAGTGAAACTAGTTCCCGTGGTGCTGCTGAAGCGATCTGCTGTTAGTGTGGTGTTCTGCCGGCCGACCGCTTGCTTTCCCAGACTTCCAACACCGGTGAGATTACCCGACTGAATAATACGTCCATCAGGCTCCTGCTTATTTAGAGGCAAATCTGGAGTTTGTTTGAAGACTCTCTTGTATTGCAAGCTGAAGAGTTAAAAGAATGTCTGCATATTGTTCACGGGTGGTATTTATTACTCTGTTAAAAAAAGAAATAAAACCCTTGGAGAGGAGTGGAATTTTCTTAAGAGAATGTGCCCATTTCCACCCATCCCTGACAGCAGAATTTAGTGTGAAAGCCTTGATCAAGTTTCTTAAATCCTAGTCAGCAGCGATACGTGGATGGTGAATACATAGGAAACTTTTCCTTGTAAATGCCATCCTTACTGTAGGATAAAGTTTCACTTTTGCTACCCCAGAGCCAGTTCCTAGAGTAAAACCTAGAGTAAAATTCCTACCCACAAATTGTAATTTGCTTTAAAGTACAGGCTGTTACGGATTGCCTGGCTGGTTAAATCTCTTAAAACTGATAGTGGCAGAAAAGTCTCCCTTCTCTCCAGCGTGCTTGAAGGTAAAGTTTGCTCAGCCACTTCTTGCGGTTCTGTTCTCTTTGACACAGAAGGGTTGGCAGCACTGGGTCAAAGGCTTGTAAGCATTTTGAGAATGTCTTATCATGTTAATGTTATAAAACGTATGCATAAGGTGAAGGTGATTTACTCTCTTGGGGTTTTTTTTATCTTCTTTTTAATACATTGTAATTAAAATGTAGAATGACTGTTAGTATCGACCTTGTGTGCTTTTTGATGTCATTCCCTCTAACGGCATCACTTGCTATGCAAATGTCCACTGTGTTTGCTTTCCAGGAGCAGGTAGTAATGAATTTGGACAGCAGGCTCCTGATCTTCCCCCTCTATATCTGCTGTAACTTCTTGTACATCTCTCCAGAGAAGAAGACCGACAGCGAGGCACTGCTAGATAATTCGGAAGCCTGAGACCTCCAGTGGGATATAGTAGCACTTCTATAACTCTGTATGCCTGCTTTAAGTTAAATGCCCTGCTGACGCACAGAGCTTTGACAACAAAAAAGGCCTTACACTGTAGCAAATATATATATATATGGCCTTAGTATACTCCTATGCATATCTGAAGAGAAGATCAGAAATTATATAGGCCAAAACTAGTTATCCCTTTTTTTTTTTTATTTTTTTTTTTTAAATTTCTGTTCTGCATCTTCAGACAGTAGCCATTCCGTGTTTGGGAAATGTTACGCTTTTATTTTTCTGGGCGAAAACTGAGCCAAATTGGAAATTAGGGAATTTGTGTCAATGACATCTTAACAAACTTACCTGTCAGGTTCTGAGCACACGTTGCAGGATGTGTGGGTTTTGTTAGTGTGTGGTTTTGGGTTTGTTTTGGTTTTGTTTTTTAATAACTGATCTGTAAATACCAGATCCATATTCTGCTTACTTTTGTGGTCCTGTTCCATTAGGACCAAATACATCTGTGTAAATGTTGCCTGTCAACTTCTGTCAGTTAATTAACTGTACGGATGTTCAAACCTCCTTGGTTTTAAGCCTTTATTGCATCTCATATGCGTATATTTCTTTCTTGTTCTTGGGCTTTTTTTAACGTTGCAGCAAATATTTATCTTTTTTTAGCACATGAATTTCCTAATAAGGATGCTCATAAGTGAATTTATTTTTCTTCCATGTACTGAAAATACTTTAATATACTGACCATCGTTTGAGTCTATTATACAGCAGCAGCTTTCAGCTAGGATTCTGCTGAATGCTTACTGTACTCACATGAACCAAATACCAGTTTTTAAACATTGTGGTTTTGTGACTTGTTTTAACTGTTACATTGGGAATATATCCCCTTTTAGCTCAGGAACTTGTGACCTTTGAGTGCCTTTTGAGTTGTATGTGTTAACACAAACTTCACATCAGTTAAGCGAGGTCACAGGATCCAAAGGAAGAGCTGGGAACAAGGGGTTCCTTTTCAGTTGGTTTGAGGAATGAGTCGCGTGTAAGAGGTACGCTGTGTTCATTCTCTGTATGTGTTGGGTTTTCTGTTTGTCTCTTGCAATTTTGAATTCTTACAGCAGGATTTTTGGATTCAAAGTGGGAATTTTGCCTCTTTAGTAGCCTATTTTTTTAACGTTGTCAGAAAAGTATAAAACCATTTGTACTTTATAACAAGGATAAAAACGTGTTAGGCAAGATGGAAAAACGTGGCAACTTGTCAATAAATGATTTCAAGTGGAATACTCACCAGTGTCTCTCCTTTTCTGCCATGAATAGCTTTTTCTATTGGATTCAGCCTGTGGATGCACCTCTGCATAATCTTGTGTTGTCATACTTCTTTGGAAGCAGAAAGCAGAAGCATTTTAACGCGTTCCTCTGCTACAGCATTGAACTTGGTATTTAGGTACTTATGTAAGCAGTTTTTCTTTTTTTTTTTTTTTTTTTTTTTTAAACTAGAAGTACCAAGACCTTAAAACTGTCATTCATTAAATGTAAGGAAATATGGGCTGCTTGTTAATTGGCAGAAGAGAACAGGTACGTTACAGTACCTGGGGTTTTTTGTCATGCCAGAGTTGCAATCTAAACTTTGGTGGAGGAATGAGCTGCCACAGGGCTCCTGCTTTGTGCTGAGGGCTTAGCATCTCCTGTTCAGGTCCGGATCCTGCTCTGCCCTTACACCCCGCTGGCTCCCGGGGCCACCCGCAGCCCCTGCTCGCCCTGGACGAGCCATTGCTGTGTGCAGACACAGCCCTGGCCGGCGCATCCCCGTGCACATCTGCCCTGGCCCCTGGGTAACCACCACCCTGCAGCGTGATGAGGATGTGGGACATGGAGCAGGAGCTTACATGAAACTCATCTTGGTATTTTTTTCCAGACATTTAACGACTCCTTCCCTTGATCTATGGGTGTCCTGCTCCTAACGTGTGCCCTCCCTCGCCCTCCTGGTTGTGGAGGGGCTGTCAGCGCCAAGAAACAAATCTCTTCCCAGCTTTGGTCCTTCTTCCCAGTGGATGGGATCAGGGATTTGGGATGGGGCCAGTGGTGCAGGTGCCCTTCCTAAGGGGTTGCCGAGGAGTGGCTCAGTACAGGAGTGAGAGGAGCACAGAAACCCAAACACATCACAACTTACCCCAGAAAATGGGTGGTTGGTTTGGTTTTGGTTTTTTTCTCTCTTTTATTTGTCACTGACTAGGAGCAGCAATCGTGGCACAGGGGAGCTGGGAAGCACAACACCACACTCAGGAAAACGGTATGGAAAGTACAAAAATAAGGAAGAGCCTATATATAATATCATTGCAGTCAATTACTAAAAATAAATATTGTAAACACAAAGTAACAACATCAGGTGAATCTACAGTCACTCATTTCTGCTAGCAGCTGAACAGTCTTTGGCTTTATTCAACTCCCCCCTGCCCCGCACGGAGCCAACACTCACATTAAGATGCATTTTCTTTGCTTCAGGCCAGAAAGACTCCAGACTTGTCAGGGGTGTCACAAGGCAAATAATTTGACTTTTTCTTACTCCAAACTGCCTCGTGACCAGGCATCGCCTCTTTTGCCCTCAGTGGCCACT
The DNA here is from genome assembly GCF_000687185.1 of Egretta garzetta. NCBI lineage: Eukaryota > Metazoa > Chordata > Aves > Pelecaniformes > Ardeidae > Egretta > Egretta garzetta. The sequence goes on along the minus strand of NW_009260402.1, from coordinate 79,629 downwards.
TTTCTACCAGAGTAAGCAGAAGGATCTGTCCAAAAAAGGTATTTTCCTCTTTATCTGCTGGAGGGGAGGAGATTGTGGCGAGGTGGGGGGGACCAAGGCTCCCCCCATTCCAGTTTATTTTGTTGCTGTCTTGGACCACAAGTCCCTGTGCCACCCGTTGCATGGGGACTTGCTGGGTTTGTCACTGTTTTATACTTGTCCCCGCTCCCCTCCCATGCGCTGGACCTTTTCACCCTTTAATCTCTCAGATAGCCTGGGCGCTTTGGATTGCCTGATAAGAGATGGTGCAGCACAGAGGCACCAAGGTATCGCCTGTCCAGCTCCCTCTGAGCTGCCTCCAGGCCAGAGATCCGTGCATTTTGGGTGCTCCTCATACGTCTTGGGTGACTGTGAATATGCTTTTTCCTACCCAGCCTTTGACTCCAAGGAGGGAAGAAGCAAATTCCTCTTGCAAGGCTCGATAAAATGCTGCTCATATAGAGATAAAACAAACTTTAAAAAAAAAAAAAAAAAAAAAAAAGCAGGAATAAAATCCTGTCCAAAGTACCAACGAGGAGAGAATTGACAGAAAAGAAAGGTCTCCACCCCAGCAGCTGATCCTGTGGAAGACCCTGTTCTGCTGCCAGCATGGCCAGAGAATGTGCAGGACTGCAAAGAAAATGCATCCTAATGGGAACAACCAAGCGAGACAAAAGCCATCCTAAACCCACAGAGCAGCGCTTCTTACTGGAGGGAAGAGCCAGACTGAGCAAGTCAAGCTGATCAGTCTGTCCATCTCTCCCTATGCACAGGTTTGATCTTCCCTTCATATCAATGTTTAATCTTCCCTTCTTCATTTTAAACACATTCACGTAACATCCCACGGCAACATTTTGGTGTGAGGTTACAGTCCCACTGAAGTTACAATCAGACTGCACAGCAAACAGCTCTGGTGCTCATCCCCTTTGAGACAAAAAGGAGCAGAAACTTTGAGAAGCGTTTAATAAAAACCTCTCCTACAGCCACGGCCGAGGGCCTTTCTGCAGTCATGGGTTAACACGGGCGTCTTGTAATGCTTCAAGTATTGCTTTTTAACCAGGAGCATTTCAGACCCTGCTTTATTCTGCGTCAAAGCAAAGGAGAAGCAAAAGCTTCCAAGCTTTACGGGAGCCTGCTAGCTATCCAGGTGGTTATCCATCTGACCGAGCCCAGCCTAAATTCCTCCCTAACCTCACGGAGCATTCAGATCCATATCGAGCTCCAGCCCGTGGCTCCCTTGCTTTGTCAGCCCCACAGAGCTGCTGCTACCGCTACCCCCAGACACTGTGGGACAGACCCGAAGCGGCTGTAGCTCCAGGTGACTTGTGCTGCCTTTACCTCCTCTGCTCTTTACTTCCTCTGTTCAGGAGAAGAGAAAGCGCTCAGCAATTCACCCACCGCCACCCCGCGAGCTGAGGGCTCATCCTTCCTGCCGCTGTGAAGTTACAGCCCATCCTTTGCTGCAGCGAGAGGCAAGGGGAGCGCAGTTACCCTGTTCCACCCGTCCTTGCTAACCAGGTACTTAACTCCCCACGTTTTCTTCTCACCCTGTCAGTCACCCACGCCAACAAATCGCTGAACTGGAGCCTGAATCGGCTGTAACAGCAGGGCTGCCCCATAGTCCCAATCTTCCCCCAAAACTACAGTCGTATCAAATTTAGCTCACTAACTGATGAAAACACTACGCGTTTCAAAAGGGACACAGCTGGATAAGAGTTTAAAAACACAGCCGCTAACGCAACCTTCTGCAGGGTGCAGCAGGTAAAACCATTCCTGGCTCGATTTTTCAGTAGGCAAATCCTGGTCTTCTCAGGAAAGAATCACACACGACTGCTCGGTGCAGTTATTAGAGGATTTCTGTATCAGCTCTCAAAAATTTATTTAGCGTCTTCTAAAACTTCCACTAAACTTGGTTTCTTACATCATTTCTATACACAGATTTTATTTGTTGTCATTGTCTTGAGGCTTATAAAAAAATAAGCATTTGAAATGCCCAAAGAGTAATTTTGCTTTAAAATTGTGCTACTGAACTTGACCCCCAACATAAAGAGATACTTTTGGTAATGAGGTTACCCCAAGCAGTATAAAAATATACATAAAAATAGACAAAAACTCTATCCTCCAAACTGAAGGTCTGTTTGTGGGAATTATTAATTACTTTTTTTTTGTACATCACTGGAATTTCATTATCTTCCCCTAAATATTTACAGAAACATTCCTGCCCCGTCTGCCCGCCTCTGCTCACTCAGGCAGAGAACTGTGGCATTTCCTTCGTCCGTAGGGCTTTTCTCTTGGCAAAAATTAATCGCCGCTTTTCACCGCGGCCCGCAAAGTGACGCTACGGGCGCGCACGTCCCTGGGAACGCTGGCAGACGGCCCTGAGGATGCCAGATGGAAATGAGGTGACGCCAATTAATGCTGCTAACTTCATCGAACGAGTCGAGATTGCCTTTGCCCGTGCCTCGCTTGCGAGCCCACGCGCGCCGTCGGCACTCGAGTGCCCGTGCCCGGGCCGAGCGTTTGTTGGACCGGGACAGCGGCGTTGGGGATACGGGCTCGGACACGGCTCCCTGCAGAGCCCGGGGTTATTTCACCAGGTGCTGCACTAGGGAGCGACGTGGCCTTGCAGAGCAAAGCAGGCTGGGGAGGGCAGGGGGACAAAATAAAACCTCTCCTCAAGTTAAAACCAGCCTAATCCTGACAGCTTCGCTGCGGTGCCCCGCTGCTCCCCGCGCATCGCATCCCTGGCTTTCTGGTTTCCCTTTCCTTCTGGTGATCAATTCAGAATGCCCAAACCTCTTCTACAAATGACCTCAGGAATTTGGGTCTCTTTCTCCAGTCTACCCCAAGAAAATTTTAAATTAAAAAAATAACACGAGAAAAAAAAAAAGTACTCTGTGCCATTCTTAAATGACATTAAAAGATGAAGTCGAAACTAAGCAATATAACACCCCCCCCGAGACTATGTACATAAAAAGACGTTAAGATCTCTTGAAACATAAATACACAGTGTATAAATCCAGGTGTCACCCAAAGGGCTGAAGACGCAGAACTACTTCACAGACAAAAAGCAAACCAAACTCACCGCGCCAAGTGTAGACACACGGCCACGACGTTTGGGAGGGGGGGGGGAGGTATTTGCAGGGAAGAGACCGACCCGTGGTGGTGGTGGTTCCGCACGTGCACCAGGGAAGGGTGCTAGTGGTTTCCAGGGGGTGTAACACACATGCCACGCTACTACACTCTATTTAGGGTGCGGGTGTGAGGTCGGGAAATGGGATTAGACCCTGAGTCCCCCATTATTTCCAGGCACGTGCTCTGCTGGAGCAGTTAAAGGGGCGCCTCTAACTTGGATCCAGCAGGTTCTTTTAATATTGCTTCCCGACAGAGATACTTGGTATCTCTCAGTGCAGACTCGGAACGCGCCGGTTGAAATTCTGCACCCTGTGCTTTAAGAGTTACCATGACTTTCATGGAAATAATACAGCCTTGATCAGGGTAAAAGACTAATGGAGGTCTTTAGCCCAATCTTAAAGAGGTTTAGCTTTCTACAGCACGGACACGCTACGGCTACGACATAGATAAATAGGTACTGGTTACTGTAAAGTGACAATGCAGTGTCTGAATTATTCTAGCATTATCCTTTCTGCTGTTGGGGAAGATGCGAGAGCGGTTAGGAGATGTGGGGAGGAGAGCTGGTGTTTGACGTAGGCTGCAAGTGGAACAGGTCCAGCTCTAACTGGAAGCGTAGGTAGACAGCCAAAAGACACTTTTAGCTTTACTTGAATCGCGGTTTTATGGCATGCAATAAAACTCCTAAGACAACTCTTTATACAAAGCACACAGCATCTCCAGTCCCACTGGTGGTATCTCAAGAGAACAAGTAAAGCTAAGAGTCTGCTTGCAAGGGGAGGCCACGTGTGTGTGTGTGTGTGTACGGAGGGAGGGACCCGGGGGGGGAAACGTCCTGTTGTGCTGAAACCAAGCTCTTCGGCAAACCTCCATCCTTCTATCGCTGGCCGGCCTCCCGGATCCGGCAGGCCACCGCCGTGATGAGTGCTGCACCCTTGCCGCTGCCGTCTTCCGACTGGAGGAAGGTCACTTCGCACTTGGGAGACAACTGCTTCACTGTTTCGCGCATGACGGTGGAGAAGCTGTAGGGCACAGGGGGGAAGGAAGAGATGCTGATGTAACTTGCCTTGGGCTGAAGGTGCCAGCCCCACAGGGAACAAACCGCCAAACGCCTGTCAGCGTGGCTGCCTTCAACGGCATCTCAAAGGGTGCTAAGGACGTGGAGGAGAAAGACGGACAGAGAGAAAGCTGCCAGGTAGGGGGCCTCGGAAAGCCTAAGTCTCCACGCTTCAGCCCAAGTTCACAGCACAACACACTCATGTTCTCCCTTCACTCAGGACTAAACCCAGCCCCTTCTCTCATCCCACCAAGCCCTGAGAGCCCTGACCAGCCTCACCTGGGGGCATCTTCAGAGCCCTCCCTCTAGCCATGGGCCCCTCAGCCCTATTTAAGCTCAGCCCTGTGCCTTTAGCCCCTGACTGAGCTACATCATCTTAAGGACTCCCACCCTCCAGCTCAGGCGTAGTCATGTTTCTGCTTGGCCATGGGCCTTCTTAGAATCATAGAATTGGTTAGGTTGGAAAAGACCTTTAAGATCATCAAGTCCAACCAATCTTGATCCAGATCATGGTCTGACTTCTTGGTTTAGACCTGCCTCCCCACCGTGACTTTGCTCGATGATCTGGGCTCCTGGTTAAACCTGGTCGCCACCTCTGGGTCAGCATGGCCTCAGGTACTGTGGGGTAGGCCCTGGCTGGTGTGGGGTCCCTGCTGCGTTATCCATCCTGGCTCCCCATCCTTCAGGGAGCAGCTCGTTCTGGCTGTGCCTTGCACAGTTTAGACCAGTGAGGTACCAGCAGCCCTTGAGACCCTGAAATACCCCCTCTCCAACGACCCTCTAAGCTTTCCATCCTTAGCACCCCATCTACCCCAGGTGGGCAGATGCACCAGCGCGAGTCTCCTCAGACAGCCGCCCGGCCGCCGCACGCCACTGAGCAACTCACTGAGGGTGCAGCTTGTAGAGCGTGCCATCCACGCCAACCGTGACCTTGAGGAAATCCAGCCCGCGGTTCTCCCGGATCTTGTCCACCACAGCTGCCATGCCAGCCCCGCAGAGCTGGGCTGCCCGCCGGGCCACCACCGTGCACACCTCCTTCACGATGATACTGTCGTCACACGTGCTCTCCAGGCCAAGATGCTGGAGGATGGAGCGGACTTGCAGCAGGGCCAGGCAGTCGCTGGGGAGGACACAAGGGCTGCGTTAGGAGATGGAGCAGCTTGGCTGCGTGGCTTCCCCTTTCTTGTCTACATCCTGCAGAGCCCAGGGACTCGTGGCTTGGGTGGCGCCGACTGGAGGGACGCCACAGCTCCCCTCTAATCTGAGCTTTCAGATCTGGATGTGATTCTGAGGTCACATCCTAATCAGTGAGGCTATTTCAGGACAAAGCCATTGACTTGGGAGCATGACAGCTATTTAACCTCTGTCTAGGGCAGAGGATAAAGAGGCATCTGTGTTGCCAACCCCTACAGCTTCCTTGTCTCTCAACACTGGTGTTGTCAGAACCATGTGGATTCTGCTGACTTCTCTGCGTGGCACCACCCTATATCATCCTGGCTCCAGACTGAGTGCTGGGGACATCTCCCACAAGCCCTGGGAACGCTTTCCCCAAAATACATCTCTGATCTGCAGCTGTAAGGCCAGAGCTGGTGCTCGCCCCACCTGTTGGACCTCACCTTTCTATCTGGGACAAGAACTTGGTCTCAAAAATCCCTCTGGTCTTCAGCCTCTCTGAGATCCGTCCCCGGAAGAGCAGCCCTCGCTTGGTGAAATCCATCAGGATGTTTCGCACGATCTCCCCCAGGTACATCCCGCTGATCATCTTCTCAAACCTGGGAAGGGGAAGGCAAGGCTGGACATCAAGGACAAGAAGGGACACTGGGTCTGGATTGGGACCCCAGCTCTGCCAGGTGCCTTTGACACAGCCCCCTGACACCCTGGAGCAAGTCTAGCAGCACGGTCCCCAGCCTGCGGGATGCATCGGTGCGTTGCAAAGCCAGCCTCTGCCCTGCTCATCAGCCCCTGATGCCCCACCAAGAGGCCGGTGGGGCACCATTGAACTGCTCCTGGACACCCAGCCACAATCGGGGGTCCCTCCCCAGGCCCCCAAAGCCACCACATACCTTTGCTTCCCAGGGTTGAGAGACAGCTCGTCCACCGCCAAGTCAAACTCTGTCCGTATGTCGTCCAAGCAGCCGTTGTCACCGAACGCCCCCCACTCCATATTGACGCACATCCTGCCCTCCTCCCCTTCCACCAGCTCCACGTTCCTCATCTCCTCCATATAACAGGCATTGCTGCCTGTGCCTGCAGAGAGAGAAACATCTTCCAACAAGGCCGTCGGAGAAGTGGGGCACATACACAAGATAAAAGCCCTCGGGCACCTTCTGCAGCCAGGAGCACCCCACAGGGGCAGGTTTGGGACTGCAGGCAGAGGAGCTCCATAAGAAAGTTTCAGTCCTCACCGACTATCAGCCCAACGTCGCAATACGGATCTTCGTATCCACAGGTCATCATGGTGCCAACTGTGTCATTTACTACCGCAACCACATCCAGGTCGAATTCCTGCAGAGGGATGGGATTGTGTGGGTTATTCCTGGAGGACGTAGCTTGTTACCTCTGCTCCCATGACTGGGAAAGGGTCTGTCTGCTGAGCATGGGAGTCCCCCAGGCGCCCATGGACCTCCTGCAGCCCCGCGTGTCTGCAGGTGGATGCTCAAACCTCAAGACACAACTGCACAGGAGCTGGGACGCTGGGGCAGCCCTGCCAGAAACAGCCCCCAGGGCAGGAGCTTTGGGTGGTCTGCATCGAGGAACCGAGCACGGTGTCTCCCTAACCCACGACGAGACAAGTCTGCTCCAGCCCTGGCCAGAAGCCAGCTCTTAGCTCCGGGGTCTGAAAATCCAACTTCTAGTGATGACTAAGGGTGGTTGTTAAAATTCAGACACTCATTAGCCCTGTGCTCAGCCCATTAATTTGCTTTACAGGCCAATTAAAGATGCCGAAGACAGCCAGGGTGTGGGAGCAAGCAGCCGGCTCCTCACAGCTACGTGGACACTCACCGCTCTCCTGTGAATTGCCTCCTTCAGCAGGTTCACCACATCTTCTCCTTCGCAGCCGGTTGCCTTGAAACCTTTTGTCCACTTCAGGAGAATCCCCTGTTGTGGAAATACCCTGCGGTAAATCACCGGGCTGCTGGGTGGGAGGGACAGCAACCCCACATCCACCAGCTCTCGGTGGGCACTGCCCAGCATGTGGAGGTCAGATCCTCACGTGTGGAGGAAGCCTCAACTGGGTTGTCTCCAGAGCTTGAGGGATCTGCATTTGCTCTGATGCAGCCAGGGGGCTTTTCAGAAGCAGTGGCAGCTCTGAGCTCTTGCCTCTCCCCTCCCTTGGGTCTCCATCTGACCTGCCACATGGTCATTGGTGCTGGTACATAGAGTTTCCAGCGTGCTGCGGCTTTTCAGCCAGCCCTGGGTACCAGACATGCGTGCTACGAGGTGGGTTGGGGTTACCTCATCCAGGCTGGTCTGCTGGCAAGGGAAGGAGAATGTGAATCCGAGCGGGAGCGATACACCCTTCATTCCCATGTATTCCAGGAAGTCGGAGATGCAGTGGACGATGTGGTCAAAGAGCTGGGTGCGCAAAGCCAAAAGGAGAAGTTACCATCACAGCAAGAAACCCAGCTGGATGCCAGCCTGCCTGACCTACTGGAGTAGAATGGATCCATTCCCAAGCCAACAGGGCTTTGATCACACCAGCATGCTGCTCAGTGGCGCTGTGCGAGGTGAGCAAGCCCAAAACTGCTCCAGTTTCATCCTCTCCCCCACCAGCAACATGGTCATATCACTGTGATACCTCCACCTTGCAGGTCCCACGCTCCACCCAGAAGGGACGGAGGGGCTAGCAGGGAGGTGACCACCTTCCCAGGGGTGACACGGGAACCCGGTCCCTCTGCAAGGCATCCCCAGAGCCCGTCTGCCTCAGCTCCTCCTAGAAATACTCCCAGTCCCCAAGCACTGCCTGGAGTGGTTTGCAAAACTCCTTCCATCTGCAAATAAGACTCTGGAGATGTCTCTCGCTGCTTGTGTTGTGGTTTCTCCATCTGGGAAACGGGGATGATGCTTATCTGCTCTTGTGGAGTGTGTGGGATCCCTGTTCAGTGATGTCTGGGAATAACACAATTTCTAACCTAAAAACCAGTTTCAAGCTTCCCAAAGCACATTTCAAACTCCAGAGCCTCGGGCAGAACTCGCTGCTCTAAAGGCAGGAGAGCACCAGCCTTCTCTACCCTCCCACTTTTGCACCCAGAAAGCAGAGCAAGGCAAAACCAGCTCCCGTGGTCAGCCAGCACCACTGCCTGCCGCTTCTGTTGCCGCCCCAGTTCTCCACCTCCCGCTGCCCATCCTCACCTCCTCTCCCGTCCCCTGCATGACCTCCACTGGGATGGAGTAGATCTTGTTGTGCATCTCGACGCCGCGCCTCATCCCATTCCTCACGCGCACCAGCAGCACGCGGAAGTTGGTACCTCCCAGATCCAGGGCGAGGAAATCTCCTTTTTCTGAAACCCAAGAGAGAATCATTAGGAGAGAGATCCCAACAAGGGGCATCGTGAACATGGCACAAAGCCAACCCGAATCTGCCCCCTTTCCTGGGAGAGGACCAGCAACCAAGACATGGCTGAGAATGGAGAACAGCAGGTACAGGTAGGAAGGTGGTGGAGAGGTTTGCTCCAGAGCCAGGGAGATCACAGGGCTTCAAGCCAAGGGGCAGGCACACACCACAAGCCACCGACAGAACTGGGAGCACAACCCAGGACAATGGTGGTGAGAAACCTGTGGTGGTGAAAACCACAGGGAAAGCCAGGCTTTGTGTTAAGTCAAGTGCAGAACGTCCTGGAGGCTCAGCAGCTTTTCCCAGTATCATGCTGGAGGTTAAAAAGCTTTGCACCACTTCTACCACAAAGAGGGAACTAGCCGTGGCAAAGGTCCCAGCCCTTCCCTAAGCCGTGCAGATGTTGGGCCCAGCCACACTGGCTCTTTGCCCTGTGCAGGATACACGTGGGCTTAAACCCTGGTACCTCACCTGTCCCATCTGGAGTTGAGCACACGTAGGTGGGCAGCATTTTCACTGTTGCCTCTGCGTGCGTCTCCTTGCCCAGCCCCTTCTCCATCTCTATCCTCATCCTTTGCTTCACCTCCAGCAGCTGCTCGTGGCTCAGCTTGAGCGCCTCCAAAATCTTCTGCCGTGCCTTGTGCTGGGCAGCCAGTCTGTAGGCCACCGCTGTCACCATGGCTGCCCCTTTGCCGCTTCCATCTTCTGACCTGACGAAACGGATCTCGCAGTCTGGCAGCAGCTTACGCACCGTCTTATGGAGGCGCCGGGCAAAGCTACGGAGGAGGAAAGAGGACCTGAGCATGCCACCACGGGTGGTGTGACCCTCTGGGGTTGTAAATGGCCGGGGCCCCTTTGGGATCCACACAGAGGTGTCCAGGGGAATATTTGGAGATGCTCTGCTTGTGCCAAGCTTTACCCGCTGCTGGCAAGAACAGATTTGTGCTCTCTCCCCCTCCCTCCCCACTGGCCTCGCCCATCCTCATGGACTCACTGAGGATGCTTCTTGTAGACGGAGCCATCCACGCCGACCGTGGACCGCAGCCGGTCCACCCCCTTGTTCTCCTTGATGCGTCGCAGCACAGCCCCCAGGGGGGCACCGCACAGGCTC
>NW_009260402.1:66974-69425 GCF_000687185.1 Egretta garzetta | reverse complement strand
GAGGCGCCGCAGCCCAGCTGCCGGGGTGGCCCCGCACAGGCTGGCCGAGCGGGTGGAGACGATCTGGCAGATGCGGTGGGTGGCCACGCAGTCTTCATGAGATGGCTCCAGGCCCAGCCCGCTGAGGATCTCGTGGGCTTTCTGCAGCCCTTCTTTCTCCCTGCACATCAAAGAACGAGAAAGGATTCATGCCTGGAAACCCAACTTCTGCCATCTGCAGTGTCCTGGCTTGCTCAGTGGATTGCCCTGGGATGGGTCCTGTTTTCCCCCCAGCACAGATGTCAGGAGATGGGCTGGGACCCCAGGAAACCACCTGGATCCTACTTACTTCTCAATAGCAGAGACGTATCTGGTCTCAAAGTGGCCAGTAGTGAGCAGATCTGGTGTGAGCCTCCCTCCAAACAAGAGCCCTTCCTTGGCCATCTTCACCAGGATGAGTCGGACCAGCTCTCCCATGTACATCCCGCTGATCATCTTCTCAAACCTGCCGACAGGGGAATGTGCTTGGCTGCGTGCACCATGAGGTAGCCACAGGTTGACCTTAAAAATGCTCGGCAGCCTTCCGGGCCCAAATGCAACCTAGGTAATCTCTTCCCAGAGTAGTTTAACCCATCACTGAGAAAATAAAGCCACATTGGTGTAACCATCATTCTGCAAGGAGAACTTATGGCTACCTGAAGGGGGGCTGTCAGTTTGTGGAGACATCCCGCCCCCCCAAATCCCACCTGTGCTGCCAAAAGCCACCTGGGGAATGGGAAATCCATAGGACTTGGATGCGGACATGAGGTGGTGGCACTTGCCTTGGCTGGCAGATAACTTCTTTGGCAGGGGAAAGAACAGAAATCAAGCGAAAGACTCACAAGGGAAGCGGGTGTTGAGTGGCTCAGTTGGGCGTACCAACCCCAATCTGTGATACAGCCCCTGTTTGCATTGGCGTCGCTGGCGCGGCGGAGGACGCAGTGACCTAATTAACTAGGATGACCTCTTCGGTCTCGCTAACGCCAGCGCAACAGGAGGGATGGACAATGCCGAGCAAACCCCGAGCCTGAGCCGAAGCCAAGAATCTGCTTACAACTGTTTGCCAGGGTTGAGCGAGCCCATGTCTATCTCACGGTCGAACTCCGTCCGGATGTCGTTGAGCACGCCATCGTCACCGAAGGCCCCCCACTCCATGTTGATGCACATCCGACCTTCATCCCCTTCCACCAGGTCAATGTGCCTCATCTCCTCCATGTAACAGGCGTTGGTACCAGTACCTGAACCAAGCATGGGGACATGGTGAGAGAGGACGCTGCCTTACCCTTATTCTCCATAATTAGCAACAGCCAAACACCCCATAGAAAGCGAAGATGGAAGAAAACAAACATTGAGAAATGCTGGTTTTCTGACAGTGCTATCACCTCTCTTTTTCCTCCAAAAGACCCTGAAACCGGCAAGAAACGTGCTCTGCTTATGGAGTTCATGGAGAGATGGACCCCAGTTCTCCCCCCTTGCTCACCAACGATGAGGCCAACTTCACAGTTATGATCGTCGTAGCCGCAGGTCATCATGGTCCCAACGGTGTCGTTCACCACGGCCACAATGTCAATGTCAAAGTCCTGAGATGGTGGAGAGGAGAGAGATCGAGTCAGCATGGCCAAAACAGACCGAAACATCTCTGCTGTCGCGGGGGAGCCAAGGTGCAGAGCCTTCAGTATCCTGTCCCAGGGAACCGTGTGCCCCTGTCCCCCCACCTCACGAGGTGCCCAACCTCTTACCCCTCTTTTCTTGATGGACTTGCGCAGCATTGACACCACGTCCTTCCCCTCCACGCTGCTGCATTTGAAACCCTTCGTCCACGTAACGAGGATGCTCTGCGGAGAAACAGGGAGAAGGAATGCTTGGAGGACAGACCCACGGAGCCACATGTCTCGAGGGCTCCCTCGAGAGGGCTGGACAGACACACGGCACCGCAAGGCAAGGGCTGGACGGACACACAGCACCGCAGGCGAGTCCCTCCCTGTTATCAGCTTGCGAGCCACGCTATCAGCAATAATTTCCACATCTCTGCGCAGATAAAGTTTATGGCCGCAAAATAGGAGTCGCTTGCTGCTCCTGCTGGCGGGAGGGAACGCGGTTCCCGTGACTGGGTTTTATGGAGCCCTGGAGCAAAACCTGTTCCTGAATGTACAGAGAGCTCCTTGACCCAGACCCTGCGGGATGGGGGTCTCGCCGTCCCCGCAGCCGGAGGCAGGGGGTGCGTCCCCACCCAGCACAGCCATTGCAGCCGCCCGGCCGGAGGCTGCGCTGAGCCCTGGGGGAAGGGAAAGGACTCGATGGCATTTGAAATCTCCAACCTTACAGCCCCAGATGCCTTCTCGAGGCAAGCACCTGCCCTGCCTTACAGATGGGGAAACTGAGGCACGGCGCTATGCAAACTGGACGTGGTCACTGGGGACGGATGCTGCTTTT
>NW_009260402.1:63611-66603 GCF_000687185.1 Egretta garzetta | reverse complement strand
TGCTCTCCCCGCCGCAGCCGCTCTCCTTGAGCTCTGTCTGCAGAGGGGAAAACGCTGCTTTCCATGGAGGCATCCATGCCGAGCAGAAACACGGAGCAACCAGCACGTTAAACGTCACCTCCCAGACCCCCTGCAAGCCCCAGGACACATCCTTTGCTCCCAGCAGCACCAAGACCTTACACACTACCCAAACCCTACGAGCCTCATTAAAAAAGCACGAGCTGAATCGGTGTGGGATGGCGATTGCCCCCAGCGAGAGCTTGCCCTCATTCCGCTGCATCCCAGGCTCAGCCATAACCCTCACGTGGAAGCGAGACCTTCACTCACCTCATCCAGCTTGGTCTGGTGACACGGGAAGGAGAAGGTGAACCCAAGGGGGAGTTTCTTGTCTTTGATTTTCAGCTTCTCCATGAAGTTGGCCAAGCACTCGGCAATGTGGTCAAAGAGCTGAAGAAAAAGGCAAGGAGTGAGCCCTCGCCCGGCTGCCCCGGCCGCAACGATGCACCAGTGCCTGCGTCCCTGCCCGACTGAGGGACCGGTGGTCCTCACCCATCATGGTTCCTTGGTGTCAGGAATTAATAGCTCCAGGCAAAGGAAGGCAAGGATCTACCCAGATCCTGCTGGGCAAGGCAGCAATAGGGTGCTGCTCCAACCCCATTACACAGCTCGGGGTCTTGGGGTGACGCCAACCCTCCCTTCAGGCGGCAGAACTGCCCCAAGATGGGTGGTTGCCCCCCGTGGGGGAAGCCCTGCAGTTTAGGGGGCTGCCCAGGAGAGCGGGGTCGGGGAGGGGGAAGGGTTGAACCCACCTGCACCCCACTGCCTCGCATGAGTTCCTCGGGGATGGCGTAGATCTGATTCTCCATTTCGACCTTCTGCAGGCCGTTGTCAGACACCTTCACTCTCAGCACGCGGAAATTGGTGCCACCGAGGTCCAGCGCCAAGAAGTCCCCATCCTCTGTGGGAATCCAGACAAGAACCATTTAACTCGGCGGGTCCCTTTCAGCGGCATCGGTGCCTGCGCCGGACAGCCCCGGAGCAAGCGAGGAAGCAACCAGCCACGTCACAAATAGGAGGGTAAGGTATGATTTTTTTAAAGCATTTATTTTATTTTATTTTATTTTATTTTTATTTTATCAGAGCTGTGGCTGTATTTTCTGCCCCTCCTCTGCACCCCTGGCACCCCATCACTGATGGGGATCAAAGCAATATCTTTGAGACAGATCCTGATGCCCCGAGTAGGGAGTGTGGATGTCGTGGCAGAGCTAGGAGTGCATCTGCCGGCAGCAGGACAGATCCCACCAGCCTCATCCAGACAACCCCACGCCCAAACCCACGGCCAAGAGCAGCCTTGGGCTCCGCAGGGAAGAAGGCACCAGACCCATCCCTGACCCTGTGGACACAGGGTGCTGGTGAAAGCTCCTAAATCTCCAGCCCAAGTGGTTAAAACCCTGCTCGCCAGCTGTCGAAACACTAGAGTTTGGTTAAACATTGGATATATGGAAAAAAACCCCTTCATGTTCAGGCTTGGCTGCCGCGGTCAAGGCCGACCTGCCCTGCCCCAGGAATCCCGTGCACTCCTGGCATGTGGCTTCTCGCCGAAGGCAAGATTGAAAGGTGTAAGCAGGAAATGAGGGAGGGAAGAAGAAAAAAAAAAATTCCGAAAGACCTTTGGGGACTCATTGCTGCCTTCCCAGGGCAGACGCGGGAAGCAGAATTTCTCCGTTTGTGTTGGCCGAGAGGAGCCCCGGGTCCTGCTGCCCCCGAGACCCAAGGGCTGAGCCCAGCGGCTTCACCTCCCGCTTGTTTTTATTGTCCCAGGCACCAAGGCAGCTCGCTGAATTTGGGACCAGCCGAGACCCGGGATGCGGGAAAAGCGCCAAGCTGGCTGTTTTAAATACCTAGCAGTGTGGGGAGAGGGCTGGGGGAAAGCCCTCTATCAGCACTGTTTGATTTCTGAATGCATTAAATGTGCTGCGCTGGCTCCCCCGGGCAGATTACAGCACCCGGGGGCCGCATTGTGCCCGCCGATGCTTTTACAAAGGGGCTACAGTTGAAACAAAAAGTGTGGTTTATTAGTATTCAAATGACACCAGGCCGGCCAGCATCTCCAGTGACTCCAGCTGAAAAGGCAGCTCGCTGTCCAAGCCTGCAGGGCATCCATCTGTCCTGGCATCCTTCCTGGGGCTGACCCTCTCAGGACTCGGGGCGAGGGAACTGCCGGCGGTGAAGGACTCGGAGCCTGGGCTTGAGAGCAGCTTTAGAAAGTCCCTCTGCTGCCAGAAAGGTCTATTAAAGGCAGCCCTTGTGCTCCAAGGAAAGGAGAAGATGAGGAATAAGAGGGGTTCGGAGAGCTGGAGCAGCGTTCGACAGCCTCGCTGCTCGGGATGGAGAAGCGGGGAGCACTAGGGGGTCGGCACATCACCCCCAGGGGGGTCGGCACATCACCTCCAGGGGGGGTCGGCACATCACCCCCGGGGGGTCAGCACATCACCCCCGGGGGGTCAGCACATCACCCCCGGGGGGGTCAGCACATCACCCCCAGAGCGATGCAGGGCAGCTCAGGCCCCAGCTCTCAGTGGCACCAGCCCATGCCAAGCGCCCCCCGCGCAGGCTGCGATGCTCCGGCTGCTGTCCCGTCGGTTAAGGTCACACCCCAAGTCCCCGCGCGGGCTCTGGCCAACCCTCGCTTCGTCCCTGGCGTGACGCACACTCCTTCTGCAAGAGCCATTAACCCAGAACCACGGAGCGCTCCAAACCTGGACCCCATCAAAGCTTTGCACCTCATCCCTCCTCGAATAACGCCCTCGGCATAGGCAGCGTAGCCGGGAGGTGTCCGATTCGGCACTTCCAGGGCTGGAGGACAGCACGGGAGCCGGCGGGGCTGGGGCAGTCAAACCCTGAACGCTCATTTCTCACCCTCGCCTCGCGCCCGCGCTGACCCTTTGCAGGGCTGAGATTTGAACCAGCTCATTTTGCAGACTGGCCCCCA
>NW_009260402.1:61850-63474 GCF_000687185.1 Egretta garzetta | reverse complement strand
ACAGATACTGTTCTGCTTGCTAGCAGAGCATGAGAAATACCTCCGGGGGCTGATAAGTACGCCAGGGCTACGGATGCTGAAGCCAGGAGGGTCACAGGTTGCTCAGCTCCTTGGAGATAATGCAGGGAACCCCGGAGGAGCCCCCAAAAAAAGGCCAAGGAGCCATGGACGGAGCTGTCCTCCCATCCCACCCAGCCCTCCGCACACCCGGTATTTTGGCCAAACCACCGCTGTGAGGCTCATGGCCCACAGAGCCGTAGCAAACCAGCTTTCCTTTGGCCTGCCACCCACCGACCCTCGCCACGAAGCCGCGGCAGGACCCTCCCTAACAACCAAAAACCCCCTTGGAAGCCGCTCAACAGTGGCAGGAGAGGTACAAGTGGTTCGAGCGGCGACTGCTGAAGTCAAGGGGTGAGCTCCCGGGCGGATCGGTTTTGCAGGAGGAAAAAGGCAGCAAAATCTCCCCTGGAGAATCCGCAGGCTGAAGCAGTACGGCTGTGCGATAGGCTCCACTGGCCAAAACCACCTCTGGGTCCTCCCGTCGATGAGGGCTCCCTCGTTACATGGCAAGATAAGAGGCTGCGATGCTGAACTCGCAAACCAAACAGCCAGGAGCTCTGACCTGAGGGTCTGGTTGCTCTCAGCAAACCACCAAAGTGTTCAGTGCCTTTAAAAAGCGCCTGCGTTCCCTGGAAGCAAGCAGGGAGGGAGCTCTGCCCTCCCTGGAAGCACGGCCTTGGCCGGGCTGGGGCCGGGGGACCGCAGCATCACATGCAGGATCGTGTCCCAGCATCTCAGAGGTCGGTCGCCCTCAGCGACCTCAAGGCTCCCAGCCGACCGCAATCCCATTTTGTAGGAATCCTCGGTCGAATCAGCTTAATTAAAAAAATTTAAAAAATAAAAAGGGGAAGAGAAAAGCTGGAGCAGGTCCAGGCTCTGCCCCCAGGGAGGCGCAGGATCAGGCGGAGGCGCAGACCCCGGCCATTCCCACTCCATCCCCGTCTGCGGACGCCCTTGCCGGCCCTGCCCTGCCTCCTTCCAGCAAGCTGAGAGGCTTCAAGCAGAGGAGGGAATATAAAATCCCCGGTGCTCGCATCAGCATCTCCACCGAATTAGTGCTGGAGGGGCTTACGGTGTCTTGGGCACAAAGTACTGGGTCTGCAGCAGCGAAAGATCCGGGATTAACCTGGTGCCTCGTTTTTGGACAGAATCGGGTCCGGCGAAGAGCAACTCCCACTGAGCACAGCGCGCGTTGGACGGCAGCGATTCCCCAATGCGGCTCCTGGCCAGGGAGTGCAGGAAATCGCGGGGCTCTGGGCACGAAAATGGCATCTTCATAGAATCATAGAATCCCAGAATGGTTTGGGTGGGAAGGGACCCCCAGAGGTCACCCAGCCCAACCCCCCTGCAGGAGCAGGGACACCTTGAACCACATCAGGTTGCTCACAGCCCCGGCCAACCTGGCCTGGAATGGTCCCAGGGATGGGGTCTCCACCCCCTCTCGGGGCAACCCCTGCCAGGGTTTCACCACCCTCACTGGAAAGAATTTCTTCCTTAGATCCAGTCTAACCCTCCCCTGCTTCAGTTTAAAGCCATCCCCCCTTGTCCTGTCCCAGCTGGCCCT
>NW_009260402.1:50536-61702 GCF_000687185.1 Egretta garzetta | reverse complement strand
AGCAGGGCAGAGGGGCAGAACCCCCCCCCTCGACGCTGGCCACGCTTCTCCTGATGCAGCCCAGGACAGGGTTGGCTTCTGGGCTGCCAGCGCCCATGGCCGGCTCATGGCCAGCTTTTCATCCACCAGTGCCCACAAGTCCCTCTGGGCAGGGCTGCTCTCCATCCTTTCTTCCCCCAGCCTGTATGGATACCGGGGGTTTTTCTCTAAAGCCTTTCAAGACCATGGGCCACACAAGCTGGTTTTCTTGCAGAAGAAGCTGGTTATCGGTGGGAACGGAGCCCACCGGCTGAGGGAAGGGTGTTGCAAAGAACCACCCTTTGAATTTCCAGGGATTTGACCGCCAAAGTCCTGCAGCAGCATCCTGAAAACCCCAGGCCATGGATATCAGCCGGGGCTTAGCAGAGGATGCACCAGATCCTTGTGTCAACAGGAGCGTGGAGGAGGAGACGTGGTGACAGTGGCAAAGCCTGGGAAAACCGGGAAAGGAGCCGGGAGGAAGGTGGTGTTTGAACTAAGCAAGCAGGGCACTTGCTCAGAGTCACTGGGGCACCAAGGAAAAGCTTATTTGGGGTCTGTTCCCCCCCCCAGCCTGCGGTAGGGTGCCCACCGCCTCGCTGCAAGCACGGCCACATTTTGGTGGGTGCTGGAGCCAAGCAAAGCAAAGTTGCTTTTAGGAGAGGTCCTGCTCCAGAAGCAGAATTCCCCCCGCTCTTATCCCACTGCATCAGGAGCAGCGGAGCCACCCAGAGCGCGGAAGGAGGGTGGAGCGGTCGGGAGCTGGGTCTGTGTTTTGACTTCAACCCGCAGACGTGACCTTGTCTTTCTCTAAGCACCTCTCATCCGCCTGGGTCCCGGGGAGCTGCCGCCTGCGCCTTAGACGGGGCATAATCCGAGAGCAGAGAGAACTCGCGCTGTAGCAAGGAGGGGTAGGAAGGGCAGGGACGCTCTGGGGGAGGAAGGTGCGGAGCCCCAGAGCCAGCACGGCACCCCAAAGCCAGCATGGCACCCCAAAGCCAGCACGGCGCCCCAAAGCCAGCACGGTGCCCCAAAGCCAGCATGGCACCTCAAAGCCAGCACGGTGCCCCAAAGCCAGCACGGTGCCCCACCTTTCGGGTGGGAGCAGGACTTTGTGCCCAGCTGCAGTCAGTGTTTGCCCAAAAGCTTTCAATAAAAAAAAAAAACAAAAAGAAGCAGACGGAAGGAAGGACGCACCCCTGGACTTCGAGCTCTTCCCGAGCCCTTGCCGCACCATCCCTTTGTGAAACCATGTGCCAGGGGAGCTGGCCCCCCCCGGCCCAGGCTGGCCTCGGCTCACCCCCGCGGCCCTGATGTGCCACTTTCCAACGCCCCCTCCCAAACCCAACGGCAGAGACGCTGATGCCGCTCCCGGCCCGGATCCAGCTGGAGCCATACCGGGAATCCCAGCTCTTGGCTCGCTGGGACTTGCTCGAAAACCTCCTGCTTTGGACGGCTGCAGCCCCATGGCTGCCCCCGCATCCCCTTTCCGTGACATTTTCCATCCTGCCGTGCCGCTTCTCCCCACCGGCTGAGCTTGCCTTGGGTGAGAAATGCCAGCTGGGATGCTGGAGAAGCTGCAAAGCGGGAGGACGCGGTGAGGAAAGCCAGGGCTCGCCCATGCGAGAGCAAGGAGAAGGGTTGCACCATGGGGCAGGGTGCTGAGAGCTCCGACCCGCGCTCCGCCAGCACCCAGCACCCTTGGCTGCAATAGTTCCCGTGCCCAGGGGCGGCGTTCCGGCTATCCCTGTAATTAAAAATATTCTCAAATATTTAAATAGATTGAAATCTCAATCCCGGAGCAGGCAGCCAGGTCCAGCTTTTGGGCGTACGTGCACCGGGGGGGAGCCGAGCATGTGGGACTCAGCAGGCAGGATGGCTCTGGGGGCAGGGATGTTTCCATTCTTAAAGGGGGTTTGTAAGAAAGGTGGGGACAGACTTTTTAGTAGGGTCGGTAGCGATAGGACAAGGGGGGGTGGTTTGAAACTAAAAGACTGGATATAATGAAGAATTTTTTTTAAACTGAGGGTGGTGAAACACTGGCCCAGGTTGCTTGGGGTGGTGGTGGATGCCCCATCCCTGGACACGTTCCAGGTCGGGTTGGACAGGGCTGTGAGCAACCTGATCGAGCTGAAAATGTCCCTGCTTGTGGCCGGGGGGTGGACTGGGTGGCCTTTAAAGGTCCCTTCCAACCCATTCTATGATGCCTGTGACTCCCCGGTGAGTTGGGAGATGCCACCGCCCCCTCCCAGACCTCACCGAGATGTTACCAGCAAACACCAGAGCTGGTCGGTGATGCAGACCTTCAGCTCGTCACCTTTGTCCTTGCCTCCAGAGAGCAGCCAGCCAGTGGCGAGGGAGTTTTTTTGGCTGTTTGAGCAGGGCTACCTCTCGGGTACGCCCTGTTTAACACCGTCACTCAACTGGCAGGCTCGCACCGGCCCGCCGTGCCTCCCGGGAGAGGAAACTCCAGTCGGCCCAGTCGCTGCTCGCCGATGCCGGGACGCTGGAGGCTCCAGCCACGGCATTGGCTGGGACCCGCTCGCCTCCCGAAGCCAGGTATGAAAATACAGGGGTGGCAAAGCAGCCGGGGATGGGGAGGGAAGGGCAGATGGGTCTTTCCATCAGCTCCCTCCCTCTTTATCCACCTTTCCTGTGCTGGCTAGCGGCAATCTCTGCCGCCGAGGCTTTGCAAGAACCCCCGTGAAGGTGCCGACGCCAGAACAACCCCAACTCCGAGCAACTTTGGCCAACAGGACTGACTGGCCTGGGGACTTTCCCCAGGGCTGCTGCCAGCCCAAACGCGGAGCTGGGGGCAGCCCCAGCCCCTCCGGGCTCTCTGTCCCCTCCTGCCCTTCAGCAGCCAGGACCACCCCACCGGCTTCGAGCACCGGGAGACTTGGCAGGTCCTGGGTGGCATCTGCATCCCACTGCGTGCCGGCAGTCATGGCGCGACACTGCAGGGAGCGCGCCAAAGCCCCTTCCCAAAGCACCAGGCTACGAGAGGGACGCACGAGGAGATTTCCCATATGGATGCTTGAGGAAGCGGTTTTTTGGGTTGAGAGGAGCAAGCTGGAGCCTGAAAAGGGGATGAGCCCAGCTCCTGCCGGCACGGGAGGCAGGCAGAAAGGCTGTACTGTGAGAAGCCCAGTCTGGAGAGCCCCCGTCTCCTCCCACGGCCCTCGTGGCACTCAGACAGCGGCTGGCACCGCTGCCCGATTCAGCGCTCATGAAATCTGATGAGCCAGACCCGTGACTGTCTCCATCCTGCCAGCAAGGGCGCGCGAGGGCTGGTTTCCACCTTCCCTCCCGTCAGCGGCAACTGGGAGCCCCCCAGTCCAAGCCTGGTGGGGGAACAAGACCAATCCCCACAGTAAGCCTTGCTCAGCAGAAGCAGGATGAAGCCCTAAGGACCGGGAGCGAAGGTGGCCGTGGGTGCCATGGAGGATGGGTGGCCTCAACCCACCTTCCCGGCACGTGTTGGCACCTACCAATACTTCCCCACCGCGCCCTCCCTCTGCTCCGCCAGGAGGGAGCATCTCCCGTCCCGTACCTGTCCCATCCGGGGTGGATCTCACGAAGGTGGGCAGCATCTTCACCGAGGCAGTGGGGTTGGTGTCTGCTCCCAGCCCCTTCTCCATCTCCTTCCTGAAACGCTGGGACACCTCCTGGAGGGTGTCCTCGGAGAGCCGCATGTGGTAGAGGTACTTGTCAATCTGAAAGGTGGAGACCAAGCCAAGAAAGTCAGCTGGAGGGTTGGGGACACAGGCACAGCCCCCGTGACACGTTCAGGACAGTGTTCAGCCCCCCCCACGTCTGCTGGGACCGGTGTGAGAAGCAGGAGCAGGTCATGACCAACCCCAAAGGGCAGGACACGGCTGTGCCGGCGCTTTCCCAACTCGGCACGGCCGGCAGTGCCGCAACAGCTTATCTCCAGGCCCGCCGATAACGCCACCGCCGTTCTTGCACCTCTTCCTGCGCATCCGGGGCCGCTCCCCAAAGAGCTCCCCAAATGCCACCCCACACCCCCCCTCGGCCGCATCCCCTTGCCCAGGCAGGTGCCAGGTTGGGAACGCCGAGCCCCAAGGAGCTCCCGATGCTCCGCAGCAGCGTTTCCGCTCATTCACCGACGGGCACCCAAACAGATTGCGACAGAAGCAGGACCCAAACTGGGCAACCTTCTCCGCCCGGGCCGTGAGTCAGGAGGTCAGCGCCGGAGGTTTTCCTGCAGCAGAGCCCTTCCTACGCCACGGCGGCGATGGGCCTCGACCTTGACCCCCGGGGCCTCTCCCTACGTGAAGGATGCTCGGCAGGAATCCACAGCCCGTTGGGTTCTTTGCTGCTGAGATCACCCCTGCAAAGGGCTAAGGTGCTGAGAGCTGCTCAGCTCCCTCGAGCAAACAACACTGCGGGACACAAGTGGGTGCCGTGGCCAGAAAGGGAAGAAATCCCACCCCAGCCCTCGCTCCTGGCAATCATTTGTGCCCTTATGCTGAGGCTATGAAGATGCCCGGCTCCTATAAATGGCATCAAAGCATCTCATCTTCCCCGGGAAAGGCATGGAAAAACTCCCCGGCCCATCCATCAGCACCACGCATGTCTCCACAGCCCGGCCGGAGCAGGGAAGGGAAGCGGAGAGGTGGATAGGGTGCCAGCTCCCAAACTATGCCCTGTTTCAATTAACTTCACTTAAAATTAATTAAAGGGCAGCTGCAAGCCCTGCAAAGTCAGAGGAAAACTCCACCCAGCAAGCTCACCTGCCTGTGAGCACGTAACATACGGTCATCCAAAATCAAGCATCCTTTTTTTTTTTTTTTCTTTACAGGGCTACGCTATAGGAAATGGGCATTTTGTGGGCGAGTAATAGCCACCCGCCCCAGCGTGACCTCGCTCACGGATGCAGCCGCTCGGACCCTGGGCTGAGCAAAACAGCTCTGCTCTGGTTTTGGCTGCCAGCGTTTCAGGCCTGGGATGCTCGGCTGGAAATTTGGAAGCCAAGTCCCCGGTTGCTCCGCTTGCCATGGCGAGGTGGGAGGATGGAGCACGCGCCGGGAGAGCCGCTTGCTTCCCCGGGGAGCAGCATCCTCGCCGGTGCGATGGGCAAAACCTCCCCCTGATTTCTCCTGGTGCTTTCAGCTCCTTCCCATTGATCGGGAGCGGAGAGCAAGCGCCCGCCAGTTGGGAGACCAGGCAGGCGTGAGGGAGGGGTAAGGATAAGGAAAGCTGGAAGCTTCCCAGTGTTTCCCACTGTTTACCAGTGCCGCCTTATCCACCCCAGCAGCAGGAAGTCAAACACTCCGCTCATTCCGCTTCTATTTGCTTTCGCTGGCTGAAAATTGCCACCCACGTTCCCAGGTTCCGGCTACGGGCCCAGGGAAAGCGGCTGCTGCCCCAGCTCACCTCCACCCTTTCCCTCCTCTCCCAGCTTCAGGAGGGGCCCTGAGCCCAGAGCCCACCTCCACCCCAGCCCCAGGGTAGGAACTCTCCGGCTCAGCTGCCCCCAAGTGACCTTGTGGATGCCACTGACCCAGGATGGATGGCCCAGCCCCATCTCGTAGCTGTAAGCTGCAGCCACAGCGTTATCCCAGCTCACATGGACCTTCCACAACCTCTTCGTAAGCCACTGATGTGCCCCTTGGCACGGATGGGACCTCACCCAGAGCCCTTCTCCTCTCCAGCAGCATCTGACCCGGGGTGTCAGTGACAATTAGAGACAAACCCGGGGTGCCCTGCCTCCCAGCAGCCTCTCGTCCCCATGAGACCTTCCTTCACTTGACTTCTTGGCAGCCTACACTGGTCAGGGGGTCCTGGAGAGACCATGGTGGGTGGGGATGGGGTCCTATCCAGGCATCCCCATCCCAGCAGCGGGGTACCAACTCCAGCAGGGCTTGCGGCAGAGCTCCACACTCGCACCGACCACACGCTCTTGGTGTTTCTCTCCCGTCCGCTCTCCTGCCTCCGCTTCGTTTTCCTCCTAGACTGGCAAGATGCTGCTAGGGGAAGATCTCATCCCAGAGAAGCTGGGTGCTTTGGAACCTTGGATGCACAAGAAGCCATCACCGTTTGCTCCTCAATCCCTGCCCAAGGCACGGGGCGGTGAAGACACCGTCTGCACGACCCACCAGCCCCCAAAATCACAGCACAGGGCAACAACATGGAGGTTTCACCTCCGTTCTCCAGGACAGGCGCCGCTCAGCACGTTCCCCATGTCCTCCACCGTATCCAGAATAATCGGCAGCGTGAGAAAGAGGGTGACCTTCTTCTAATCTCCAAAGCCCTTTAAAACCCGGATCATCTCCAACGAACGTCGACATCGTCCCACTTGGCAGCTAAGGCAGGTCAGGGCGTCCTGCAGAGCGGCTCCAGGGCGGCAGCAGCTCAGCTCCTTCCCGAGTGAGACCTGACCCCCACCGAGGAAGAGCCATGGCCACCTCCCTGCTCAAGGCTTCCCAGCCCCACGGTTCGTTACTCCAATTAACCCCCCCCTGCACCCAAGCGCACCTCAAATCATAGCAAGGGTCTGGTACGAGAGGGGAATTCAGCCTGCAGCGCCGAAGCACGAGTATCCTTCCAGACAAACAACCTTCTCCGTTGTTTAACCTTTTTTTCTGTAAGATCATGGCCAATTCCCAATAAATAAAGTCACTAGGTTAGGATCCGGAACGGGGCAATTTAATTTCTGGAAGGCTTCCATCGTAAATAATAGCGTTTCCCCGAGGAAATTTAAACTGAATGGAGGAGGAACAGTTTTAAGCTGGGAAGCGCTGGGCGTGCTCGCAGCCCCAGACAGTTGCACATGGGGCAGGACGTTTTGTTGAAGAACCGGATCGTTAGAGCTGCTGCGGGTGTAACGAGTTCGATGCCTTTTTTTTTTTTTGTACCAAACCAGGGCAAATCCGCACCTCCTCACTGAGGACTCCCTCCAAAGGCTCAGCATTGCCCTTCCCAGCTCCAAGGCCACCGTTGGGCAAGGCCCATCCACCCCAAGGCTGAAGAAACCTCAAGTTGCCCAATTTTTGCCACCAGCTGGAAGTTGAGGGAGCTGGGCCGTGCCAGGCCGAGCTTCAAGCACCCCAAAAGCCAGGTTTGTCTTTGCAATGATGGTGATAACTCATGGTCCCAGTACCAGCACCAGTACCACAGCTGGGCGATGTTCTTTGGCCTGAAGACTTCTCTTAACCCTCCCATCGGGGCTAGACCTAAGGGGTCAGCGCCGCAGATGGATTAGCCTGCGAATAACTTCATTCCAACTCAGTGCCTCCACCCACGGAGGAAAAAACCAATCCCTCAGTTTATCTATTTGCAAGACGGTCCCATCAACGCAGCTACGTGGAGCACCCCTCCCCGGCAGATCCGTCCCGGATCGCTGAGGGGAGGATGCAGGGGCGGGGGCACCACTGGAGCGGTCCGAAGCAGGGGGGATGAAGGATGCCCTTCCCCCGGCAGAGGTAGAGGGGACCCTTTCCCCCATCCCTCGGACGGCTGTCGGTGATCCTAGTTACAGCGTGACAGCGGCTTGCGGCAAAGTGCAAGCGTTTCCTGCCCAGTAAACAGCGGTGGGGAAGGGGAAGGGGAAGGGGAAGGGGCAGGGCTGGGGGTGGCTTATCCTCGCGCAGAAAGGTCTCGGCCACATCTTCCCATGAACGGTCCCAGGCTCTGGGAAAGGGAAGCCACTCCTCTTTAGGTTTAGGTTTGCTCTGTGTCTTTCTCCAAAGCCACGTGTCTGACAAGAACCAGGCTGGGAGTTTCCAGTCCCCCGGTGTCTGCTCGCTCCGTGCACATCTGGGTGTGCATCATTTTGGGGCAAAAGCGAAAGAATCACTGGGGAGACGTCAGCTGGCTTCTGGGCTGGGTCCTTTTCCTTTCTCCAGGGTAATCTCTGCCTGAAATTATTTTTTCTTTAAATTACGTCCGTCCCTATCCCAGCGTTTCACTTAAAGATTCGGGGAACCTGAGGCAGGGGGAGCGGCAGCGGTTCACAGAGGTCGCAGGGTGAATGCGGGAAAGCATCCAGTACCGAGACTGTTTTATTTGCTGGCTCAGTACCGTGCCCTTGGACCCGCTTCGTGGCTTTTATTGTCGGCTCAGGGATGGGCACCACAGCACGGGACGGACCCTGTGCCGCGTCCTCGGCCCCTGCATACCGAAAGCCAGCATTCCCCATCCTCATGTCACCGCGCCGTTACCCAGCCCAGGCTGACTCAGCGCGGGGAACCAGCTCATCCCCTTCCTCAACCTCCCCACCTTCAGCGACTGATGCTGGGCTGCACCCACCCCCCCCCCAGCCCGGACCCTGGCAGCACCCATGTCCTTGGCTGCTATTGAGGGCTCCGCGCCGAATCAAACCCCACGTGCCCTCCCCGCCGCAGCCAAGCCTCTGATGACACACGCCCGGAGTCATCCTCAACCCCAGTGAGTCAGATGGTTTCCTGCTCGGCTGCTTCCTCCCTGTCCTCGCCCCCCCCCGGGATGGCAGCTGAACCCCATGCCGGAGGTGGAGCAGGGCACATGGCAAAGAAATCATCCTGCAGAGCATCAGCGGCGGCCAGGGGCCCGTCCCCGGGTGACCCCGCTGCTCCGCAGCCCCACGAAAAGCCAAATTTAACCCGGAAAACGTTCTGCTTTCCAGCTCAGGAGTCAGAGACATCAAACTGCTCCCAGCTCCCACCAGCCCTGAGCAGCCCAGCCGGCCTTTGAGACCCCCCCTGCCCACACGTCCTCTTTCTCTCCCATTTTGAGCCCTGGTCCCTGGGGCAGATGTAAGAGGCAGCGTCCCTCTCGGATGCTGCTGCGTCCTCTCGCTGGCACCAAGACCCCCCCTGCCCAACCTCAGATGCTGGGAGCATCCCACCACAGGTGGGGAAACTGAGGCAGCGCCCTGCCCAGGCTCCCCACGGTAGCTCAGCTGAGAAGCCGAGGAGCGAGGGGGTACACGGAGGCTCCCTGAAGGTGCTGAGGATGGGAAAGGCCATCCAGCTACTGACCTTGATAAGCTCAAGAGAAGCTCTTAAGGTGATTTCCAGGAATTTGCGCCCCTCCCACAGCCGCAGAGGAGCCAGCGAGAGGCAGGCAGGGAGGAATGAGGCAGATAAGAACCAACCCCCCCTAGCACAGGAAAAATAAAAAGAACAGCCACAAATACAGGAAAATTAACTCCATCTCCATTTTTTCCTTCTTTCGAAGGAATGATGGGGAAGAAGAGCTGCGGTTTGTTAGCTCGTTCGCCTCCCGTCACCTGACGAGGCTGAGGTTTGGGAGCCAGGAAACCCGGGGTGAGCTGGCCCATCTGAAGGGAGCGTAGTTTATCGACAGTGAACTTTCAAGCCGGGATCTCAAAGGACGCTGCTGAGGTTAATTAAAGTTTGCACAATCCCTTGGGGGTTAGATAAGTTCATTACTGCATCCCATTTCCCAGCAGGGCAAAGCGAAGGGCGGGAGGAGTTTGGGGACAGAGGTGGCATCCCCCCAGGTGGGCAGCGGAGCCGGTAACGCTGCTCAGTGTCAAGATCGGGAAGCAAACCCCCTTTTTTGGGGGCTATTTTCAAGGCCCTGATGTGGACGCAAACCACGGCCGTTGGAACAGGCACTTTCCCTGCAAGCCGAGCCCGGGGTTTGCCTGATCCAAAGTGAAAAGACGCACGACTCGAACCCACTCCAGGCTACCACCCCAAAAGCTTCTCCCAAACACAGCCTCAAATTCGGGGCAAGGCCTTTGGGTTTGATTAAAAAAAGTTAATGACGGCTTTCCAAGAATTTCAGCCCCTACATCGCCCTGTGCTGGGGACTCCCCACCACCACCTTGCCCGGGAAGATTTATAAGCCAGGGAATAATTTATGCATCCATGGTGGAAGCATCCAGCTCGGAATCCCAGCTGTGTCCCCCCATCTCCCCCCTCCCCAGCAGCGAAGCTGAGCTCCGTGCTCTCGCTGGAGCCTGCGCCAGCCCCAGCTCTGCCTTGCTGGCGGGATTCACCTGCATTTATTTAAAAATAACCCAGAGAAATCCAGTTGTGGAGGTGGCTGTCGGGGGCCAGGAGGGCAGAGCCCCCTCCCACAGCAGCCACAGCCCTGGCCAACGGCTCCTGGATATTTCTTTTTTTTTTTAAACCCCACATCTCAGCAACCCATTTCATTTGAGCTCGGAGCCGGGAGGAAAACGCCGCCGGTTCCCGAGGCTCCGCACACCCTTTTCCCACTGGGTAATGAAGCCTAACACCTTAAACCAAAACCTGCCCCCTCCACTATTTCCAGCTCTCGATAAGGAACTCGAAAGCTGCCCGGAGCCCGAGAGGCAGAAGTCGGGCCGTGCCGCTGGCCTATTTCTGCCGTCGGGTTACACAACCCCTGCCCGTGGATTTGGCTGTTGCACAACCCCGGGACACTCGCAAGCTGAGCCCGTATTTCCTTACAGATGGCTTTGCGTTGGGCAGTTATTTCTGTGCATTTTGTTTGGGGTGGTTTTGTTTTTTTTTTTTTAACTTCTCTCTTCTTTTACTTCCTATTTAATGCAGGCAAAGAGCCAACGTGGTGAGTTTTGCTCCTCCGCTGGCATCGCCGGCGTTAGCCGGGGCTCTCTGCAGCCGTGCATTTTTCGCTTTGTTTTTTTTTTTTTTTTTTTAGGGGGGCATTTGCAAATCCCGACCACCCCACGCTCGGGCACTGCAACCCTGGGAACAGGAACTGCTGCACGGCCTCAGGACTCGGAGGCAAAACCCTCCCCGAAGTACCCTTAGATGCCCCAAACGCTGGTGGGGGACTGGGGGAAGAGCCGGAGCCTTCACCCCCAGTCTCCCACCTGCACTTTTTTTCTTTTTTTTCCCCAGGAATCGTTTCTTTACCACTTGCTGTTGGGGCCGAGGCGCTGTCCTGGCCGAACAAAGGCCGCCTGCTTTCCTCGGGCCCCAGGAGAGCAGCAACGCTTTTCAAGCAGCGACATTTTTCAAGTGCCTGAACTCATGAATTACCGGTGACAAACGCTCCGTGCATCCCAACGGGACGCGTCGCCGGGCGTTTGCGGTCCAGGAACAGGCTCGGGTCGGTCAGGAGCCGTAAATTAAGGGAGGGGGAAGGCAGGGAGGTGTTTGCTGTCGAGGTCAGTGCAGGGGATTTGGGGGCACAGCCTGGGGAAGGGGAGCCCCGGGGGCTGCC
>NW_009260402.1:49833-50322 GCF_000687185.1 Egretta garzetta | reverse complement strand
TCCTGGTTTCTTTTTTTCCCCTTTTCTCCTTTTTCCTTTTCCCCATCCTTTTTCTTTTCTTCTTCTCTCCTTTTTTTTTTACTTTTTTCCTGTTTTCTTTTCTCATTTTTTGTCCTTTTTTTCCCTTTTCCTTTTTGTCTTTTTTTTTCCTTTTTCCTTTTTTCCTTTTTGTTCTTTTTTTCCTCTTTTGTCCTTTTTTCCCCTTTTTCTTTTTTCCTCTTTCCTTTTTTCCTTTTTTCTCCTTTTCCCCCCTTTTTTCCTTTTTTCTTTTTTCCTTTTCCCCTTTTTTATCCCTTTCTCCTTTTTTCCCCTTGTTGTCCTTTTTTACTTTTTTGTCCTTTTTTTCCTTTTCCCCTATTTCTTTTTCCCTTTTTTCCTTTTCTTCCCCCCCTTTTTTCCTTTCCCCCCTTTTTTCCTTTCCCCCCTTTTTTCCTTTCCCCTTTTCGTTTTTTTTCCCCCCTTTTCCTTTTTTCCTTTCCACCTTTTCCT
>NW_009260402.1:47787-48234 GCF_000687185.1 Egretta garzetta | reverse complement strand
GTGGGGTGCTGGGGTGAACTGGTGCAGGGGTGAATGGGAGTACTGGGGTGAACTGGTGCGGGGTACTGGGGTGACTGGAGGGTGCTGGGGTGAACTGGTGTGGGGTGCTGGGGTGAATGGAGGGTGCTGGGGTGAACTGGTGTGTGCTGAAGTGAGTGGGAGTACTGGGGTGAATGGGCGCTGCTGGGGTGAATGGGAGTACTGGAGTGAATTGGGGATATTGGGGTGAACTGATGCCGGGTGCTGGAGTGAATAGAAGTGCTGGGGTGAACTGGTGGGTACTGGGGTGAACTGGTGCAGGGTGCTAGAGTGAATGGGGGCTGCTGGGGTGAATGGGAGTACTGGAGTGAAATGGGGATATTGGGGTGAACTGGTGCCGGGTGCTGGAGTGAATGGGGGCTGATGGGGTGAACTGGTGTGGGGTACTGGCATGAACTGGTGCAGGGT
>NW_009260402.1:44580-47344 GCF_000687185.1 Egretta garzetta | reverse complement strand
AGGCCTGGCAGGGGGGTGCTCGGCGCACCCCGACACTTTGGGAAGCCTCTGCCCGCGTTAGCCCAGGGAGAGGCCGGGATCTGCCTCCACCATCCCACCTTCCTCCTCTCCTCCATCCCACCTTCCTCCACCATCCCACCTTCCTCCTCTCCTCCATCCCACTTTCCTCCTCTCCCCCATCTCGCCTTCCTCCTCTCCTCCATCCCACCTTCCTCCACCATCCCACCTTCCTCCTCTCCTCCATCCCACTTTCCTCCTCTCCCCCATCTCGCCTTCCTCCTCTCCTCCATCCCACCTTCCTCCACCATCTCGCCTTCCTCCTCTCCTCCATCCCACCTTCCTCCTCTCCTCCATCCCGGCTCCTGGCTCCATCGGGGAACCAAAGGGCCGAAGCCGTGTGCAGACCCCGCAGCCGGGCGTCGCGAGGAGCCCTACGAGGGCGATGGCACGTCCTGCGCCCGCCTGGCCCTCCCGACCAGCTCCTGCTGCCCGGATCCTGGCTCCCAGAAGAGCCGGTCCCGGCAGCCCTGGGGCAGGAGTTACCCAACCCGTCTGCCTGCTCCCCGCCGCCCTTTCCCAACCAGTTCTGAGCAGCTCGAGCTCTTCACGCTTTTACCTTGGAATCGCTCTTTCTAAGCGGTCATTTACATCATTTTTCCAAGGAACTGAAACTCCATTTCAAAGGAAAGAGCGAAGGGGAGAAGCAACCAAAACGGAGCCAGAGGAGCGGAGCCAGGACAACCCCACTGCCAAACTCCCTTTCCCGGGAGATCCAGTCCTGCCGGCCCCTGCCCATCCAGCCCCAGTTTGTCCGGGGTTTTCGGTTAAAGCCCCGTATCAGCAGCTGATGCTTTTTAATATTTTTTTTTTTTCCCGTGCCTGCGTTGCAATTCACCCTCTCGCCCAGCTTTTTTTGCTAAATACCCCAACTCCACATGGTTAAGATGGAAATTAAAGCGGCGTTTAGCCTAAAAATAGCCGGGCACATCTGTCCACCTTCCCCATCTGCTGCCCGCCCGGCTGGATGAAGGCACCGACTGTATGTGCAAAATGAGGGGTCTGTCTGGTCCGTCTGTCCCGCTGGGGAGCTGGCTTCAGCTCTGCCAGATCCCTTTATTCAGGGAGGCGTATTCCCCAAGGCTCGATTTATTTGCCGGATAACTCCCCCGTGAAGCAAAAGCAGGAGGAGGGAGTCTCCGGCCAATGCGTTCCCTTCGATAGCGCTTGCTTTTAAAGGGGTTTTTTTTTATTATTTTTTTATTTAAAATGAGGGGGTTTTGCGTTCCCTTCGATAGCGCTTGCTTTTAAAGGGTTTTTTTTTTAAAATGAGGGGGGTTTTTTTCTGACACGTTTCATAATTCCTTTCACGTAATAAACCTCAAAACCTAAACCTTTTCAAGCCGTCCCTCCCAGCTGCTCGCCGGCTTCGTACGGGCTTGTAATAATCTATCGGCATTTAATGCCGCGTTCCTTAGCAGAAGGAAATGGGCTGATTGCAGGGATTGAAGCTACGACCGGCTCTAATTTCTCTAATGCCATTCTTTAAAGGCGAGTGACTGCGGTAATGACAGCGTTGGGGCTTGGAAGGAAGGGCCGTGCCCAGCGGCCGGAGCGGGGACGGAGTCCTGGGACCAGCTCTGGGTGCAAGCGGGGCCAAGCGGTCCATGGCACGGGGAAAAGCGCCCCCCCACTCCCCGACCCCAGGGAAGAGAGTTGCAAACCTGGCGAGGGGCACATCCCCATTTTATGCTGGGGAAACCGAGTCACGGATCGGGATGGGGGTAGAGGAATTGGGAACCAGACCCAGCACATCTGATTTTTCAAGGCCGCTGGGCGGTACGGAGCAGCCAGGACGATCTCGGAGCTGGACCCGCGCCAGGAGAGACGTTAACTCATCTTAGATCCCCTGCCCCGTGATTCACCGCTCCGTCCGTGCCCTACATAGCTCCCAACGTCGTGTCGCTTGACACACACCTCCCCCCCTCCATCCCAAACGAACCCATCGGCAGGAGAATGACACCGGTGCCCATTTATTTACTTTGCCTGGTCACCCAACACACCGGAAACCTTGAACTCGGCCGGACCCAGCCCTCGCGTGGGGCTGGGAATACAAAACCGGTCCGAGAACTTTTCTTTGGCAGCCGTGGGAGGGAGCGCGTGACCTTGGGGCTGAGCTCGGCGAAACAACCTTTCCCCGGCGCCGCGGCGAGGGATGAGGTTCGCCCATCCCAAACCGCTCCGTCAAGGTGGGAGGAAAGGGGAGGATTGTGCCCTGTCCAGGCTGGGGGGAATCCATCCGTCCATCCGTCCGTCCTGCTGGGGATGCTCGTAACCCCGGAGCGGATGTCCGACCCACCCCTTGTCAAACGTCCGGCCGCATCCCAAGGCTGTCCTCCCCCGAGCAGCCAACCCTCCCTAAAATGTCCGGGGGGACTCCCCATGGGTCAGGCAGGGGCCAGGAATCCAGGTGCCCACAGGCTGGGCCACCCCGAGCTTCTGCGGCCCAGCCTCCCCGCCCCAGGCTGAGCTCCGTTATACGGATGGAAAAGGGGCGATTAAATTAGATTAAATTAGACGTAGCCGCCTAATTTTAGCTCCCTCACGTGTTACAGGCAGCCAGCTCTGGCGCTTCCCTTGCTCCTCAAACCCTTCGCTCCCCACAAAGCCACCGGGCCACCAGGGCCACCAGGGCCACCAGCCAGGAAAGGAGGAAACCAAAGGGGGTTTGGCTGGGAAGTGGCTGGCCGCGGGGGGGGGGGGCGGG
>NW_009260402.1:41739-44473 GCF_000687185.1 Egretta garzetta | reverse complement strand
TTCCGCTGGTCATGGCCACCCTCCACTGGTGATGGCCACTCTCCTCTGGTGATGGCCATCCTCAACCTTGGGACCATCTCCATCCTGGAGCAACCTCCCCTGACTGGGAGGATTCTTACAGTGGGAGCCTCAGCAACAGCAAATCCAGTTTGCCCCATCCACGCCAAGCTTCTGCCGCTGCTCGTCCCTCCACCTCCTGCCAAATTACTGCAACGTGAGGCTGACGTTTGCTTTCCGCTGCCAGGACCTCCCTTGTGGTGGCACGAGCCATAAGCTCTCAGCTTATGCAGCTGCCAACGAGCCTGCCAGCTCCACCAAACATCTCCTGATCCAAGGGGACATCAGATCCCCCATGTGACCGGCCCGGAGTGCCCCAGGATCAGCCCCGCAATGCAATGGGGAGAGGAGACGTCTGAGCCCTTTGCATTTCCATGAGCTGCACCCAACTTCCCAGCGAGGTCCCCAAACCCCAGAGGGGATGTCAGAGCTGGCAGGAGCCCTGGCAGAATGGATGGTGTCCCCAAAAGCTGGCATGCCCAAAACTTAGGGAGAGCTGGGAGGGTCCCAGGGCTGGCAAGGGCTGTGCCAGGCACCATGCAAGCCTGGCATGAATCTGAGGTCAAAAGTCTCGGTCAGGACACAGGACCTTGAGTCACGCCGCGCTGGGATGAATAAGTCCCACGTGTGGCACTTTCTCAATCGCAGTGGGAAGAGGAGGTTTCTCCAGAGTCCCCCAGGCGCTTTCCCGGCAGCGGCAGAGCTGTGTCCCCGCCACGTCCCGCAGCGTGGGGCGAGCGCACGTCCCCGGTGCCACCAAACCAGAGCCGGGGCGCAGAAGCAGGGGGAGCGGCAGGGGGATGCTCAGTGCCAGGGGCTTTTCCCTTGCCTCCTCCATGGGATCCCCTGTGCTTCCTCCCGGAGCTCTGGATGCCAGCAAGCATTTGCTGCCCATGCTAAGCGTGCAGGTGCCGCTTCTATTTCTGATCCAAAGGGTTGGGATGTTCAAAAGATCCCCTGGTTTTTATCCCTCCGCTAGACCAGGCTCCCAGAGCTGGGTCTCAGGGGTCCCATCCCGCAGCGTGCGGGCAGCGGGATAACCCTGCCATCGCCAGGAGCCCCAAAACACCCCTGTGCCATGGCCGCATCCAGCTCGGGCTCGGTGCAGGGTCAGCTCTCGAGCCCCATCCGGCAGAAGCCGGGAGCACATGGGAAGTCTCCAGCTCCGCCGGGATGCTGGAGGGAAGGGACGCGGAGGTGGCAGCCTGGCAGCAGCCAGGGGTGAAGCAGCAAGCTGAAGGCTCGGGGGAAGCCCGGGGACTGCGCTGGGGTCCAATCCCAAATGCAACCCCCACACACACCTGCACCAGTCCCTGCAAAATCCTTCCACCCAGAACCGGGTGTCGAGGAAGACCCAGCTGCACGGCTACAGCAGGATCCCTTCCTTCAGCCCTGCCGGGCTCGCAGGGCAAGGACCAGCATCCACATCACCGTGGTGCAGCCGTGCGCGGGCGGGTGGGCTTCCCAGCCCCTCCTCGGGGTTTGGGTGAGGCGCCGGCAAGAGCGGTCGGGGGAGCAAGGAGCTGGACAGCCCCTTAAAACCCAGGCTGGCTGGGGTGGCTGCCTCCCACCCCTCCAGAAATCCCAGCTGAAAGTGGAGGGCACTGCTGATGGGCAGGGAAGGATTAAAACCCCACTGACCCCCCCAAGTCTGGAGCAATCCCTAACCCCAGCCCGGAGCAATCCCTAGCCCCAGCCTGGAGCCGGGCCAGCACTCCCTGGGATGCAGGAGCAGAGCCGGGCGCTCACCTTGCTCACCCACGAGCAAGCATCTCACGTCTCCCCGCAAAGCAGACCCACGTCTCAAACCCCCGCTCAGGTATTTTTCTTTCAATTCATTCCGCCGGGCAGACACCACCCCGAATATTGCATCCTGCCTTGCTTTGACTTCGCCCCCCTTGCCTCGGGACCAGAGGTTTGGGAGACGGCGCTCCTGCACCCTTCCTACACCGGCATCGTCCCGTGATCCCCCGCTACCCGCGGTTACCCCCCTCCCGAGGATGAATTGGCCCCGTGTCCCTTCGCACCGGGGCCATCACAGCTCCTCAGCCCAGTCAAAGGAGCAAAAAAAAAAAGAAACCCAAACCAACCCCCAAATCCCAAATCCAGGGAGAAAATCCCCTTACCTGGGTGAGACCTTTGCTGTCCATCCCGTCTGCTGTGTGCTCGGACATCGTCCCTGGAGCATCCGAGATGGTTTGCTGGGACTGGGACCTCGCGCCCCGTGGCGAGCCAGAACGGGGAGGGCTTTAGCATCCCTGATCCCTGCGGAGGAAGGTCCTGCGCGTCAGCCCCGAGGTCATCGGCCGGGCACTTGTGGAGATAAATATGGGATTTTAGCAGGACCGGAGTAATCCTGGAGCCGTGGGATGAGCACAACAGAGCTGCTTGGGATGCAAGGATTTGTGTGCGGTGCTGGAGGGCTCGGGCTCCTCCTGTCCTGCCCCGCACGCTGCCACCCTCATCGACCCCCCCCCGCGGAGCATCGCCCCACTCCGTACCCCTTTGCATGGCAAGAAATAGCGGCCAGCTGACAGACCAGCCCATGGGCGACCCCCGCCATGCCCCGTCCCCGTGGGGGGTGACTCGACTTGCTTGTCCCCAGCCCAAATTGCTGTGCAGTTTTACTGATGAATCCTCCCTCCTTTTTCCCCAGGGATGGAAAATAAAATGGGGA
>NW_009260402.1:40185-41570 GCF_000687185.1 Egretta garzetta | reverse complement strand
GGGGGGGGGAAGGGGGGGGGGGGGGGAGAGCTGCTGCGGTGGCCTGGCAGCGTCCCCAGCCCCGCGGCTCCGCGGCTCCGTCCCTACGTGACCCTGGGCACGCGAGTCCCCTCTCCCTGATGCCGGAGAGGAACTGGCAAGCAATGAGGTTTCAGGTTGATGCACTCGTTAACTCTGTCAGATGGAGATTGTCTGGCTCGGAGGGCTGGGCGGCACCAGCGATCAGCGCTGGCACGGTTATCCGGGATGGGCAAGGCAGAAATTGCCGTCGGGGAGGAGGGGGACGGAGCTGCGGCCCCCAGTTTCCCGGCCACAAGGGGCTGGGCCATGATGGGGGCTGGAGAGAAGGGGCAAGGCTCAGTTTTGGGGGAAGCAGGCTCCCCACCTGGGCTCAGGCACCATCTGGGTGTGCTGAAGGTTAAACCCAGCCCTAAATTTTAGTCCGGCCTCTAAGCTCAGCATCTTCCCTCTGCAAGGTGCTGCGCTGGTTGGGGAGAGCGAGGCAGAGCTCAGCCCCAGCCCCAGCCCTGGCCCCGTCTCCATCCCCGTTCCTGTCCCTGTCCCCATCCCTGTCCCATCCTCATCCCCAACCCCAACCCCATCCCTGTCCTCTTCCCTGTCCCCATCCTGGTCCCTGTCCCTATCCCATTCTCATCCCCATCCTCATCCCCATCCCTGCCTTGATCTCTGTCCTCATCCCACCCCCATTCCCGTCCATGTCCCCATCCCTGTCCTTTTCCCCATCTCTATCCTTGTCCCTGTCCCTATCCCCATCCCTGTCTTGGTCCCTGTCCCTATCTCATCCCCATCCCCATCCCTGTCCCATCCCTGTCCCCATCCCAGTTCCTGTCCCTATCCCATTCCTGTCCATGTCCCCATCCCCATCCCTGTCCCATCCCCATCCTCATCCCCAACCTCATCCCTGTCCTCTTCCCTGTCCCCATCTTCATCCCTGTCCCTATCCCATTCCCATCCATGTTCCCATCTCATCCCCATCCCATCCCACCCCTGTCCCCACCTTGGTCCCTGTCGCTGTCCCCATCCCCGAAGCACGTGGCCAACGGTGACAGCCTGGGACTAACCCAGCCCCTGGGACCCAAGCCCGCCGCGCTCACAGCCGTGCCATGAGCCGCTCCGCCCGGCAGCCCCCTGCCTCGTGCCGGCACAGGGGGGGATTTGGCAACACCTTCGGCTGATGGAAACGTCTTTATCTCCAGAAATTCCTCTGCACTTGGAGAGGGAAAACTCTGGCTGCTCCAGGCTGGGATCCTCCCTCCGCCGGCCGCCGGCTTTTACAAAAAGACTTCAAGCCGGGAAGGACAGAGCCAGCTTTGTTCTGTCCCTGCTCCTGCTGCTGCCGGCGTGGAGGAAACCGCACGCAGCCC
>NW_009260402.1:38629-39052 GCF_000687185.1 Egretta garzetta | reverse complement strand
CAGGATGCCCCTCAGCCCCCCCGGGCATCGCACCCGGAACCCGCCCGGCTGCAACTCCCTCAATGTCAACACCACGGCTGGGGCGAAAGCAGCCTCCGGGCTTTCCCTGCAAACACACCTTCAAATTCCCAGCTCAAACAGCCGGGTGAGCCAGGAAACTTCGGCCAAGACAGGGCCCTCTGCCCCTCATCGGAGCATGCTGACGTTTTGCTAGGATAAGGGGTTGCAGATATCGATATCGCCGGCAGCATAGATGGCAGCGGCAGAGATGATTTTATGGCTTTAATGGCCAGATCAAAGCTTCTACAGAGGCCTCGCCAGCCGTGTGGCAACCTGCGCTCCCCAATTCCCATCCCCGGGCGCTGGGTGGTCCCGATGCTGAGCTGGGCTTGGACCCCCCGCAGGCTCCGGGACCGGGGGGGT
>NW_009260402.1:38066-38508 GCF_000687185.1 Egretta garzetta | reverse complement strand
GGGGAAGCGGCGCGTGCGGCTCCCGCATCCTCTGCCCTGGCCGGAGGCGATGCCACCGCTCAGTAAAGCACCTCCAAGCCTTTTGTTAAGGCGCTCCCCACCCCTGGCCAGGATCCGGCCAGCAGCCCATCGTGGGCGCTCACGGCCAGCACGGAGCCGGCACGAGGCCGGTGGCTCCGGCAGGGACCGGCCACCTCCGAGATGTTTGGGGCTGCGCCAAGAAAGATTGGGCTTAATCGCTTAACAGCGGCCCAGCGGCAGGATCCGGCCGCGCCGGAGCCCTGGCACCAATCCTTTTCCCTTGCCCTTCCCAGCACCCCCCCCACTGCGGTCATTAGAAAGCGCCGGGTAATTTTTCCAGTCTCATGGTAATGGCAAACGTCAGACCCCAAGGGAACGTCGGCGTCGCCGGCCGGGGGGGATGGGGGCAAAGCCGATGGGA
>NW_009260402.1:37331-37721 GCF_000687185.1 Egretta garzetta | reverse complement strand
GTGGGAGGGGGGCAAGGCCGATGGGAGCATCCCAGGGAGCCCCCCGGGGGTGGCAGCCGGGTCTTTGGGACCCCAACCCCGGCTTTTGCTCCAGCCACGCTCAGAGCGGGGAAAACGAAAGGGAGAACTGGGGCGCGTTTGGGCCTGAAGGGCTGGGAAAGAGCCTCAGTCCGGAGCGCTCCCCGTAGGCAAACCGCCCCCGGGCTGCTGTTTTCCGGGAATTCAACCCTGGATGCTTCCCAGGCTCCCAGCCCTGCCAGGGGCTGCACAGAGGACGCTTGGCCTGGAGCAAAGCAAGCTGCAACCCTGGGGCAGGGGGGTGAAATCGGGGTGAATCCCCCCAAAACACAGAAATCCTGGGGATGCCCTAAGACCAGGTTCAGGCGACTC
>NW_009260402.1:36670-37201 GCF_000687185.1 Egretta garzetta | reverse complement strand
GGGGGCTGTGCCCCAGGCCAGCAGAAGCAGAAAATGGGGGAAAAAGGAAAAAAAAAAAAAGAAGAGAAACTTTTGTCTGGTGCTGCAGGGTCCTCACCCGCTGCAAACGCTCCCCTGCGCTGCTGCAAGCAGGGGCTGATACCCCTGGTCCCTAATAACTGCAACCCCCAATAACCCTGACCCCTAACAACTGTGGTCCCCAATAACCCTGACCCCTAAAAGCCAGGGTCCCCAATAACCCTGACCCCCAATAACCCTGACTCCTAATAGCCCTGACCCCAAATAACCCTGACCCCCAATAACTCTGACCCCTAAGAACCCTGACCCCCAATAGCCCTGACCCCCAATAACCCTGACCCCTAAAAGCCATGGTCCCAAATAACCCTGACCCCCAATAGCCCTGACCCCCACTAACCCTGACCCCCAATAACTCTGACCCCTAATAACCCTCACCCCTAGTAGCCCTGACCCCCAATAACCCTGACCCCTAAAAGCCATGGCCCCAAATAACTCTGACCCCCCCTAGCCCCG
>NW_009260402.1:35915-36545 GCF_000687185.1 Egretta garzetta | reverse complement strand
TTGGGGAAACTGAGGCACGGCGGCCACGGCCCCGCATGGGGGAAGGTGTCCCTCCCCCCCGCACCCCATGGGGCACCCACTCCCCACCAGCACCCCCCAAACCACCCTGGGAAAAGCGGGATGAGCCACCTTGGAGGGGGGGGTCTCCCCAAACAACACATTTCGGGAGGGGGAAAACCATCCCAGGGGTGGGACTGGGATGAGGTTCCAGGAGCCCGGGGCGACGAGGCGGCCGCCAGCCCCAGGTTTGGGTGGGGAAAAGGGGAATTGTCCCCGTTTTCCGCCGGCGCTGAGCTCCCCAGCCTTGCAGGGCCTAACACCGCCATCTACCGAAATGGGCCTCGCCGTTATCAAACCCCTCCGATTTTTATTTTCCCCATCCAAAACAGTTTCCCACCACATTTTTCGGCGCACACGAAGCCTCCCAAACCCCTGTTCCTCCCCACGGGGCTGCCCAGCCCCCAGGCCTCAGACCTCATCCCCCACCGGGGTCCCCTGGGTGCTCCCCGGGGGGGTTTCAGGTGCCTTTTTGGGTCAAGGCTTTGTGGCTACCAACTTTGGGGGCTTGGCTGCTGAGTGGGGAAACTGAGGCACGGCCCGAGCCCCCTCCCATCCCTGCACCCCCCCTGC
>NW_009260402.1:31399-31821 GCF_000687185.1 Egretta garzetta | reverse complement strand
GGTGGTGTCACCATCACCATGGCACCAAGCCGGCTGTGCCACTGCCACCAAGCCATTGCTGCCTCCATCACTGTGCCACCAAGCCAGTGGTGTCATTAATGCCAAACCTTTGGTGCCACCATCACCGTGCCACCAAGCCGGCAGTGTCGTTGACACCAAGCTGGTGGTCTCATTGCCACCAAGCCTTTGGTGCCACTATCACTGTGCCACCAAGCCATTGGTGTTGCTGCCACCAAGCTGGTGGCACGGCCACCACCAATCCAGCAGTGCCCCCACCCCGGTGCCACCTGTTGGTCCCTGTTGGGTCACTGTGTCCCCTCCCCGGAAGGTGACGACGCCGGCGGGGCCGGGGTGCTGCAGTCTTTCAGGGAGGAGCTGGAGAGCCTCATCCAGGAGCAGATGAAGAAGGGGAACAACTCGTC
>NW_009260402.1:30603-31307 GCF_000687185.1 Egretta garzetta | reverse complement strand
CCGGGGGCACGGCCACCACCAATCCAGCAGTGCCCCCACCCCGGTGCCACCTGTTGGTCCCTGGTGGGTCCCTGTGTCCCCTCCCCGGGGGAAGGTGACGCCGGCGGGGCCGGGGTGCTGCAGTCTTTCAGGGAGGAGCTGGAGAGCCTCATCCAGGAGCAGATGAAGAAGGGGAACAACTCGTCTCACATCTGGGCCCTGCGGCAGATCGCCGACTTCATGGCCACCACGTCCCCCGCTGTCCTCCCCACCTCCCCCATGGGTATGGCCACGCCCACCAAGGGCTTTTTGGGGGGGCGAATGGAATGGTGGGGTGAAATTTTGAGGGGGGTTTGTCTTAATTTATTGGGTTGTAGGTGAGAAAACATCCCACAGGGCCACGTTTTTGCTTTTATTTTAGTAGAAAGGGGCAAGGGGGGGAGGGAGGGGATCAGGGACGTGGTGGGGTGTCACTCTGCAGACCCCAACCAGCCACCTCCTTGGGGGCCACCAAACCTTGGGTGCCACCAAACCCAACTCCATAACATTGGGGGGAAGCCCATGGGGTTGAGTGGTGAGGGGGTCAAACCCACCCCCCACCATCTCCCGCTCACCCACTGGGAGGGTGACCCTCTGTCCCCAGGGCTGGTGGCCGTCACCCCCATCAACGACCTGCACGGCCCCGAGGTGCCGGCGCTGGCCAAGGGGGAGCGGCTGGGTCGGGG
>NW_009260402.1:28927-29287 GCF_000687185.1 Egretta garzetta | reverse complement strand
CGATCGGGTCGAGCTCCAAAAATCCCTCGGCCCCACCTGCAAGGTGAGGGGACAGCGTGGCGGGGGGGGAGGACACACACACACACACGAGGGCTGTCCCCGTCCCCTCCTCCTCCCGCTGATGTCCCCCGTCCCCGCAGATCCTGGTGCTGCGCAACCACGGGGTGCTGGCGCTGGGCGACACGGCCGAGGAGGCTTTCTACAGCATCTTCCACCTGCAGGCGGCCTGCGAGATCCAGGTGAGCCGGGGCATGCGCCGAGCTGTGTGCGGTCTCAGCTGCCAGCACGGTGCCCCCGGGAATGAGCACCGAGCTGTGTACGGTCTCTGCCAGCCAGCACCGTGCCCCGGGAGTCTGCACC
>NW_009260402.1:27748-28746 GCF_000687185.1 Egretta garzetta | reverse complement strand
AGCGCCAAAAACCCCTCGGCCCCACCTGCAAGGTGAGGGGACAGCGTGGCGGGGGGGGAGGACACACACACACACACGAGGGCTGTCCCCGTCCCCTCCTCCTCCCACTGATGTCCCCCGTCCCCGCAGATCCTGGTGCTGCGCAACCACGGGGTGCTGGCGCTGGGCGACACGGCCGAGGAGGCTCTCTACAGCATCTTCCACCTGCAGGCGGCCTGCGAGATCCAGGTGAGCCGGGGCATGCGCCGAGCTGTGTGCGGTCTCAGCTGCCAGCACGGTGCCCCCGGGAATGAGCACCGAGCTGTGTACGGTCTCTGCCAGCCAGCACCGTGCCCCGGGAGCCTGCACTGAGCTGTGCCAGGTCTCTGAGGCCAGCATGTCACTCCGAGAGCATGCGCTGAGCTGTGCTGGGTCTCTGCAGCCAGTGTGGTGCCCCAGAACCATGCACTGAGCTGTGCCCTGGGAGCATGCACTGAGCTGTGCCGGGTCTCTGCAGCCAGCGCAGTGCCCAGGATGCAGCCCTGCAGCTGCAGGGGCCGTGGGCAGGGCTGGGGCCCATCCCCCTGCTCCCCCCATCCGACTGCGTCGCCGTAGGTGTCGGCGCTGGCGAGCGCGGGCGGCGTGGAGAACCTGATCGTGCTGGAGCGCGCCAAGCACCGGCCCCACGAGGTGGGCTCCGTGCGCTGGGCCGGCAGCACCTTCGGGCCCATGCAGAAGAGTCGCTTGGGCGAGCACGAATTTGAAGCCCTGATGAGGATGCTGGACAACCTGGTGAGCGCCGGCCGGTGCCGAAACATGGCGAGCTCCCCCAAAATGAGCAAAAATTCTCTTTTTATCCCTGTATTATTCATGACTCGGCGCTCTCTGCCTTTCCAGGGCTACCGCACGGGCTACACCTACCGCTACCCCTTCGTGCAGGAGAAGAGCAAGCCCAAAAGCGACGTGCTGATCCCCGCTACGGTGACGGCCTTCGTCTTCCGAGAGGAGGCCGACCCCGC
>NW_009260402.1:26954-27603 GCF_000687185.1 Egretta garzetta | reverse complement strand
TGGCCCGGGGCGGGGGGGGGGTGTGCTGGGTTAATTTGGGAAGGGGTCTGGCTCAGCCCAATGGCGGGTGGGGGGGATTTTGGGGTACCAGAGAAAAGGTGGATGGGGATGTTAGTGATCCCACCAAAATCTAGTGTGCAGAAACACCCTGGGATTCTCCAGCAGTGAGAAATGCTTCGTTCGGTGCCTTTGTTTAACGCAAGCCTTCCTTTCCTCCTCTATTCCCCCCCTCCTCATGATAATATTTATTTTTAAATCCCACCTCCCCAGCCCAGGGAGCTGAGCACCAGGGGCTTTACTGGGTCTCCCCTCCATGCAAGACGCATTTTCCGGGGTCTCCCCTCTCCACAATTGCATATTTTATTGGGGTTTTATCTCTGGGACACAGTGGCTGAAAGCGGACGAGGTGGAAAAAGGCAGCAGCGGGACCCCCATCCGAATTGAGAACCCCAACCAGTTTGTGCCCCTCTACACAGACCCACAGGAGGTGCTGGAGATGAGGAACAAGGTACCGTCCCATCCCGAAAATCCCAGAGGCTTCTGGGTGCGGGTGCAGGGGTCTCGGCAGAGCCCGGGGTGGGAGGGTGAGGCTTTTTCCCCGTCCTCGCTCTGCATCTCACCCGCAGATCCGGGAGCAAAACCGCCAGGA
>NW_009260402.1:26587-26836 GCF_000687185.1 Egretta garzetta | reverse complement strand
AGTCAGGGGGGTGACACTGTCCCGGGGGGGGGTTTCAGTCCAGAGAGAGCCATTTGGGGGATGCGGAGGCCAAAGAGACCTCCCGAGAGGAGGCACCCCCTGAGCCGGAGCCCCCGAACCCCTTCAGCCAGCTCACCGACCAGGAGCTGGAGGAGTACAAGCAGGAGGTGGAGAGGAAAAAGCTGGGGCTGCAGGGTAAGAGGGGTATGGGGGGAGCCCCAGTCCCAAATCCCCTTTCGGGGACGGCAC
>NW_009260402.1:22451-26339 GCF_000687185.1 Egretta garzetta | reverse complement strand
GGGGGCGTGGAGGGCCCGCCGGTGGCTTTGCGGGGCGACTGGGGACACCTCCGTCCCCCTCCAAACGCACCGCCGGGTGCAATATTCCCGTTATTACACGCCCCCAAGTGCAAATTTGCCACCTACAAACAGCGGCGGGGTGTGGGGAGAGGGCAGTGGGCGCACGTGGCTTCTCGCTTTCTCATCGTGTCTCATGGTGTCTGTCTGTCTGTCTCCACAATGTCTTCCTTTCTCTTTCCTCCACGTGTGGCTTTCACCCAAGGAGTTACCTCTGACTCTGAATGCTTGTCACCGTAGTAAGTACGGAGAGGCCGTCCTCGAGCCTCGCTGCGGGCGGAGGGACGCGGGCGACCGCGCTCCCCGCTAGCGCGGGGCGACCTTGCTCTCCGTGCCCCGTTTCAGACGCGCTCCCACGGGGAGCAGCGTCCCGCTCAGGGTTTCGCAGAAGGAAATGCCTTGGGTTGCTTTGT
Source organism: Egretta garzetta (assembly GCF_000687185.1). Lineage (NCBI taxonomy): Eukaryota > Metazoa > Chordata > Aves > Pelecaniformes > Ardeidae > Egretta > Egretta garzetta. The sequence continues at coordinate 25,869 of NW_009260402.1, read as the reverse complement.
TGTCTTTGCTGCCCGCTTTATTTCCAGCGGCGAGGCCGGGACGGAGCCAGCCGCCCTCCTCGCCTGCCTCTTCCCAGCTCTCCATCCCACTGGTGCTTGTCCCGCGGGGAGGAGTGGGGGGAAGGCTCAGGAAAGCAGCACCTGTGGCAGGAGGGGATCAGGTCCCAGTGTGCTCCGTCTGCAGGGGCCAAATCCTGCTCCTGCCCAGGTCAAACCGGCAAGTGGGGGGAGATTTAAACCTCCCACAGTGCCGGGCACTGCTGCCCCGAGTCTCACCTCTCCCCTTTCCCCTTGCCAAGGTGAGAAGAAGGCGGACGGCGGCCAAGCGCCAGCCGATTCCACCGCCGAGAAGGAGCCGCCGGCGGTGGTGAACGGGAAGGATGAGGAGCAAAGCACCGAGGAAAGCCTGGGCAAAGGCGGGGGGAGGACGACCTCCCCCGCCAACGCTGACACAGATGCCCCCAAGGAGAAGGAGACGGTGACCAGCAGCCCCGTCTCCCCCGCAGGTTCACCCTCCAAATCACCCTCAAAGAAGAAGAAGAAATTCCGGACCCCATCTTTCCTGAAAAAAGGCAAAAAGAAGGAAAAGATTGAATCTTGAGTCTCCTCCGAGGCCTCCCACCGCAGCAGCGGCTGGGCACCTCTCTGGGCGGAGGCACCGAGGCGGAGGGGACGGCTCCTGCGTCGTGCGTCTGGCCGAGGCGCAGCCGAAAACCCCGGAGGCGAGTTGTTTTCTGGGTACTCCTGGCACGAGGCACTTCGTCCACCGTCACCCGCTTTTGGAGGTGGTCACCGAGCTTACAAAAGATTGTGGCCCCCGTTTGCTGCTTGGGGAAATACCTGCTGCGACCTCCCTCCTCCCACGAGCTCTCCCTTCTCCCTCCCGGGCACCAGCCCCTTCCCACGTGTGGGCTGAGGGTTGTTTGGTTTGGGTTTTTTTTTCCCCACCCATCGCTTGCAGAGCCCTTGTGAAATGCGGGGCGCAGCCCGGATCCGCTTGGTTTGAGGATGAAAAGGGTGTTTTGTTGTTGGGGTGTTTTTGGTTTTTGTTTTTGTTTTTTTTTTTTTTACCTTCTGTTTCAAGCTCCGCTGGAATGGCGCTGGCTTTTCACCCCTGGGACAAAACTCTTCGCCGCTTCACCGGGGGAATCGGATCAAGCCAAAGGCCGGGGGATTGCTCTCCCCAAAGGCAAGGCCAAGGCGCTGGGCCTGGGAGCCTTTCCTTCCCGGGTCGAAATCTTCCTCTCCCCGGGCCGGAGAGCCACTTTCAGTCCCCTTTTCCTGGTGCCATCATCTCGTGTATTTGCCGTACGAGGAAGAGCAGCAGGATTTCACGCTGCCAGGAAAAGCCCCTGCACGAACCGCACCTGTGAAGGGAGAAGGAAAGAGCCTCCAGGAAGTGTCTGCGTTTATTTAAAACTGAGCAAAACTTCACTCACTAAGTGCTACTTGGGGATGAACACACGCTGCCGATTTTTCGCTTCAGTCAGAGGCGCTGCTGCCGCTGCCACCACCCCCATCCCCACCACCGCTTCACAGCGACACCGGCACACACGGCCGAGGCTGTGCCAGGGCTCCGCTTGTACCAGCCGTGGGCTGAGCGAGCGCCCGTCCACCCAGCCAAGGCCAGATCATCGCTTTGCCCCAGCTCTGGACTCCCGAGCACAAATTAAAATCCTCCTTGGCGTTTCCTTCCCACCCAGCCTCGCCTCCCTGCCTCCAGCAAGGCGACACGACCATCGTTACCACCTCCTGGCCGTGCCCCAAGGCAAGAAGAAAACCAGTGATGCCCGTTTGCCCCGCGGCTGCTCCAACGCTGGTGTTCAGGGGACAAAAACAACAGGATCAGCCCCCAGCCCTCCCGCAAGCCACAGGGGTTTGCCGTCTCCCAGGGGTGCTCGCCCCAAGCCTGCCTGCGTGGGGACGGGGCGCCCCCGCCCCCGCCCCTTTCCGGGTCCCGTCCCCGAGGGGGCTTGGGCTGTAGAGGGGAGCCCCACAATCCCCCCTCAGAGGGCACTGGGTTTCCTCCCCCCCAACATCATTTTTCCATGTGCCACCTCAACATTTTCAAAGTCTTTTCGCTGCTACAAGGCAGCTCCCAGCTTTTGTTTTCCCCTACAGAAGAGCAGAGAAAGCCTGTGGCTAGGCAGGGAGCGGGGTGCAGGCAGCTGTGGGGAAAAGGGAGGAGGTTTGTAAACACAGGTTGGTTTTCTCTGCAGGGCTGCCAGGCACATTCTGAACTGCAAGGTTAAAACATCAGAAGTTCTTAAAAAATTGGAAAAATACACACCTGGTGGGTCTCTTGCCCAGGCCCCAGGGTTGACCTGAGCCCCATTTTTGGGGAGAGCGTTTGCCCTATGCCCTGTCTACCCTGAGCTCCAGTGCTGGGGTTAGAGCCATGGCTCCCCACCACGCTCCTGCAAGGACCGGGTGGGGGGTGACGAGTGACCCTGAGCTCCAAAATTCACATGCTCTTGGTTATATTCAACATCTGCTCAGCCTTCAGCCTTTGAGATGCAAACCACAGCTCTCTTACTGTTTCCCGTGGCAGGAGGTGTTTACTGCCACTGATTTTAAGGCTCTTTAAGGCCATTTTTGTCACCTAGCCCATCCCTCTGCGTGTCCCAGGCCAGAAAAGCCCCCGCAGGGGTGTTTTGCCTCCCCAAGGCAGCACAGCTGCTCCAGGAGTGATTACCTGATTTACAACACTGCCGCACACCCCACTGCCGACCCAGCCAGTGCTGCCGCAGGGAGGCTGCGACCCCCTTTTCTCCAAGGGTCTGTCCCCAGGGGCTTTGCAGAGGAGACAGGGATTTATTTCCACCCCCCATGGAAGCCCAAGCCGTATTAGGCGCCTCATGCAGCGTAGGGAAGCAAGAGACACCCATGTCTTCAGCGGGGAGGAAGACTCAAATGGCCACCATCGTGACAGGGGTCCTTGCTGCTTAGCGAGAAGAAAATCAATACAGGATCACATCGACACCGTGGCTCCTCCAGCTGTCAGGGCATCCCCACTCCCACCCCTCCAGGTAACTTCCCCATCTCCCCTGCCAGTGTTTTTCTTGAAGGCGAGGCCCCTGCCTTGCTGCTTTCTTCTCACCTTTTTGGCCTGGGTGTGGGTTTTCCACGGTGGGGTGGCAGGGATGTATCCCTGGGTGCTGGCTGCAAGGCAAATCATTGATCCGGCACCCTGAGAGGTTCCCTGATTGCTGCCTGTGGGCCTGGTGCTCATCACCCTCCATATTTCCACCCTCAACTGAAAAGGAGAGAGGCCGGATTTCTACCTTCAGCCCCAGACTCACTGACGTACCATGGGAAAGGCGGGCAATGCCAGGGTTTCAACCGCATTCAGCGCCCACGTTGCCGCCTGGGGCTGGCAGACACCACGCGCCCGGTGAACCCACCAAAATGAGGCCGA
>NW_009260402.1:19291-21624 GCF_000687185.1 Egretta garzetta | reverse complement strand
AAGGACCCGGACCCCTGGGGGGAAGGGGGGGGAGCCGGGCCCGGGGCGGGGAACCCCGGCCCAGGGGTGGGAGAGGGCCCTGGGACTTACCCCAAGCCATGGGCGAGGGGGAGAACCGTCGGCACGGCGCGGGGGGGCGGTGATGAGGCCTCGGTTCATCACTTGGAGGGGAGCAGAGGTTCCCTTCCTCCTCCTCCTCCTCCTCCTCCTCCTCCTCACACACACCGACTCCCCCCCGACCCCCTCCATGCACCTCAGCTTTTCGGGGACAGATCTGCCAACAGGTTGGTCACCTGCTCCTGGAGAAAAAGGGCTTTTCCTGCCGCGTTTCCCACCTCTGTGGGTGCTGGTGGGGTTCTCTGTGCCCAGCCACGGAGGGATCGGGGGGGAGGAGGTGCGGGGGAGTTGTTAGGGGGTCTCTGCTGGGAAGCTGGTGCAGTGTTGATGGGATTTGCTTTGAGAAGCGAGCGGCCAAGGGATGGGAGAGACGTGAGGAAGCAGAAGCTAAACCGACCGCTGCCATTTTCTGAGCAGAGCGCAGGCGGTCACGGTCCACCTCACGGGAGAGGGAGAGGAGGCGAAGAGAGCGATCCCGGTCCCGGGACAGGGACAGGAGGAGAAGCCGTTCTCGCTCCCCGCACAGGAGGCGGTCCAGGTGAGGGGCAGAAACGCCAACGCCGGGGTGGGGATGAGGTGGAAGAGCCCGAGTGAGGCTCAGCTCAGGCGGCACGGGGCCGGCGAGAACTCGTTAACGCTGTAAAACCGTCTGCGGTAACGGCACAGCTGGGAAGCTGCAAACCTGCCTGCGTTTGCAACGTCAGGTCGCCAAGACGGCACCGATCCAGCTCCTCCTCCCCCCCGCGACTGAAGGAAAGGCGGGATGAAGAGAAGAAGGAGATAAAGGACTCCAAAGGCAAAGAGCGTCAGATCACGGGTGAGGAGCTGGATTTTCCTCGTTAAATACGTCCCGGGTTCCCCGCTTGGGTTGGGGTGAAGCCAGGGGACACCCAGCTGCTTATTGAAATCGTTTTTGGTGAACCCCGGCGGCTGTGTTTGTCAAATTCTCGTTTCGTTGCCTTGGCAGAGGAAGATTTGCAGGGCAAAACAGAAGAGGAAATCGAGATGATGAAGATGATGGGCTTCGCCTCCTTTGACACGACAAAAGTGAGTGTGGATTGGCGCGGCGGAGCCAGCCGCTGCCTCCAGCGGCCTCGGCAGTGCTGCCTGTGCCCTTTTTGGTGACAAAACGCTGAATTTGGGGACCTTTTTTCTTAATGTTTTTCAGGGAAAGAAGGTGGACGGCGCCGCAAACGCGTACGCCATCAACGTGTCCCAGAAGAGGAAGTACAGGTTTGTGCCCGGCCCTTTTAATTTTGGTTTTTTTCGGATAGCCAAAGAATTTCTTTGATGAGATCACGCAGTGTGGAGGAAACTCGGCGGCCATACATCGAAGCCCGCTGTCTCTCGGCGCGTGCAGGGGGGGGCGATCCGGCTTTCTCAGGCCTTCGGAAAAAGGCAAAATTTGCGGGTTTTTACCGACACATGGTGATGAGAGGCCACTGGTTTCTCCTGGAAATGGTGAAAGATGAGGAGTGGGAGAGTGCACTGGGCGCGGGTGGGACATGCCCTGCGCCAGACACTGCCTCGGTGGGAGGTTTCCTCCCCCTGTTTGTACAAATCCCTGGGGAATTCGGTTCCCGGTGGCTGCCCAGCGCGGTTACGAGCTGCCCCAGGGTATTTTTGTGCAGTTTTCTTCAGAGCCAGCAGCCCCGGCCGGGGTTTGTCCCTGGCGGTGATGCCGGTTCCTTCCCTCTGGCCGCAGGCAGTACATGAACAGAAAAGGAGGATTCAACAGACCCCTGGATTTCATCGCTTGACGCTGCCAGCGGCTCGGGGCCCGGATTTCAGAGGAGTTTGGGTTATTCCCAACAAATCCCGCAGCCGGAGCGGGTACAAGTCACCGTTTCCTGGAGTCTTTGGTTTGTTTGTTGGGGTTTTTTTATTTACAATATCCCTGGCAGTTCGTGTCTTGCCGGGATTTCGTCGTGGTTCTCCTGTTGTTTTTTGATGTCGCGCCGCGTTCCCCGTTTAATAAACCCCCGTATCTATTTTTCCTTTTATTTTTAGAATTTGGGAATAAAGCACAGGCTAGGGGGCTGCCGGAACCCCCCCGGTTGTTTACCCCGGCCGCTGTGCTTGCGCGGGGCGGGGACCTTATTCCCCGAAACGCTCCCGTTCCCGCGTCGCATAAAAATGTATAAAATTTATACAAATAAATCAAATTAAAGCGCCTGCGGCCAAAGCAGTTGGAGCGGCTGCCCCGCCCCCTTCCC
>NW_009260402.1:13224-18113 GCF_000687185.1 Egretta garzetta | reverse complement strand
CTCCAGCGAGAGATTCCTCTCAGCACCCCAAATTCGCATCGATGGGGCGCCCACCACGCCGGGCCGGTGTCTCGCTGGAGCATCCCGGTGAGACGTGAGGGGGTGAAAAAACCTCCTGTTTTGGGCAAACTTGGGTACGAGATGTGCAATCGTCTGACGTGGCGGATGGGTTTGCTGAAGGGAATGTGGAAGTTGGGCTTTTGATTTCAGGCTTGCTTGCGCCGAAGCTCGAGAAGTGAAACCGCTCTCAGTCCGTGAGGATTCTCCATAAAGAAAGCGAGATTATTTTTTTTTTTTTGTCTAACACGCTTTTGGCCAAGCACGGGGTTTTGCTCAACGCTTCGGTTAACTCACTTAGTGCTGCTTTTCTGTCAAAAAAGGGAATTCCTTAATTATCCTCCCTGAAATCCATCCAGAGCCTCGACGCGGGTTGCTCCTCGCTGATGTTACATGCGCAGCCCCTTCTCGGGAACGCTAAAACACCGTTTGTCCGAGTCAAAGTCAGATCCAGGCAGCTGCGTGGTTCTGAAGGAGCGAGTCCCACCGGCCTGGGGTTTGTTTTTTTCTTTTTCAGGGAGTATTTAATTATGCCTCTCAGGCCTGTAGATTAATTGCTTAACGCTCCCGTGTCGCCTTTTATTCGCTTCTTCTCCTGTTTTGTACAACAGACACCGCCGCCTCGTAGCCGGCGCTGGTGCCGCGGTGCAAACCGGAGTCACCGTGCCGACTCCTTTCTTTCCAGCACCCATTGTGGTTTATTCGGTCGCTTTAATCACGTTAAAAATCACTTGGGGCGTCGTCGAGGTGAAATGATCGGCTGATTTTTTGGGAAGGCTGTCACGGGAATGCTGCCTCTGTGCCAGGACACGCACATCCAAGCCCCTCAAAACAGCTACGAGGGAAACTTTGCCGGGCGGAGCGAAGCCCGGGCAGGTTCATCCCGACACGTCACCGGCGGCCGATCACTTCCTTTTCTCACTGGCCTATTTTAGGCTGTTTGCCCAGGGAGGAGCAACGCGGCGATGTCACCAGATATGTCACATTTTCCTGGTCGGGAGCAAACTCCTCTGCGTGACGCAGCGACAGCTGACCTTTGATAGCTGCTGTGACAACAAATACCGCCCAGAACGCCCCGGTGGTTTTGTTCATCTCCTGAATCCCGGTGTCTCCCCGAGCCGGGGTGTTTCCTTCTCCCTCCCCGCCAGGGTTTCGGGGCCACCGGTCTCCCACTGAGGGAGCAGGAGGCAGGTGAGGTCTCTCGGTCTCGTCTCAAACAGGCTCCGAGTGGATTCGTGGGCGTTTGTCACGCCTGCACACGCTCCGAATTTCCTGTTCGGAAGATTTGGAGCTTGTTCTTCACTTAAGGCAAATCAGAACAGCGGAGCAAAGGTCTGCATTGTGTTAAAAAGAGAACTTGTAGCTGCAGCCCATGCCGTTACCACCACCTTTTGTTAGGGTCTGCAGGAGAAAAGACCACGTTGCGAAGGCAACGCTGGCGGGCAGCTGAAGTTTTGGGGCTGATGGGCGAGGTTTTGGTTAGCGGGAGGCGCTGATCGGCGACTCCATGGGCACAAAGGTGCTGGGAAAGGGGTCTGGGGGCACACGGCGAAGCGCTCTGCCAGCCCCGGGGTGAAGCTGCGCTCCCCTCGCATCACCTGACCCCTTTCATTTTATCCAAAAATAAAATCCATCGACTAAAGGAACCTTTTTTATAAATATTAGCGATTGTGGATGCATACCAAAAAAACCCAAATAACCCCATGCTACGAAGGATTCTGAAACAAAGCGACGGAAGAGGGAATGAGTTTGTTATTCATCAAAGCGTGGAGGCAAGGGGTGCCCTCATCTCTGACAGCACCGATGCTCAAAAAGCGTTTGGCTTCTTTACAACGAGGGCTGGAGCTCGGGCTCACTGCAGTTCATCGCCTTGTGTGAGGTTTGCCAGCGCCGCGGCGAAGGGCTCGGTGTAAAACGCAGGACTTTGATCCAGAAAAAAGCTCAATGGAGAGATCCCATGGGAGCCAAAGACCTGAGTCTGTGGATTCCCAGCTTGGGAGGACTCGCCAGTTCCTTGCATGCCAGGATAACGCCCGCCCGTTTCGAGTGAGAAGCGTCTCGGCTGCAGTCAAATGGGTTTGGACTCTCTGCGATCGCCTGCGAGCGGGACGCTGGCCTTTGGGAGCCGATCGCTTCAACCGGTGCCGCTGGAAAGCGAACGGAAGGCGCCGGGCTAGGATGACTCTCGTTAGAAAGCCGGGCAGAGGGGCTGCGGTGACTCCCTGAGCGCCGTTGATCCACCGTGACCTGCCGCTGGCGAAGCGGAGACCCCCCCGGCGAGCGGCTTCACCCACTGCATCGGTGGCATCCCTTGTGTTTCCTTTGGCATCGCAGCCTGGGAGAAACCAGCGCTCCCAGAGCTGATGGGGGCTTCCAGGTAGGCATCCTTATCGAACAAGCCTGTGGATTTTTCTCATCGTTAAATTTTCCAGCACGTAATAACGATTTCCCTAAACTGGAGTAGGTGGCCCCTTGAGGAAGCAGCTTTTCCCTAAGAGTCCGTCCTGCCATCCCAGGCAGCGTGGCCTCGTGCAGCTGCCCCAGCTTTTGACGGAGAGAAAATAACCAGCAGCTTGTGTTTGCTGCCCCTTCGTCGAAATTAGGCGCTTCAGGGGAGTCTGTAAGTGGACGTAACGCCCGCCTGGGTTTCAGCGTCAACGTTTGGTGCCTCTCGTGAGGAGGTGCTAACCCCTCGTTGGACGCGGGGAACCTTTTCTGGACGCGTCATCCCAATGGCTCGCCCCAGTTTCGCAGAGGGACGAGCAGCGGAGCAGCGGAGGCAGGCACGAACGTCAGAGGCCATTGGGACTTTGGGGGCTCCCAGTCGCCATCTTGTATGGCCGTCGTGTTCTGAGCTGGTCTGGGGCTCCCGGCCTGAGACGCGACCGCTCGGACACCGCACAGCCTTCAAAAAGCAGCACGTCTTCCCCGGAAGTGGCACCGAGCTGCCCCAGAGCCGTCTGCCCCCAGCTCTTTGCTTTTACGTGCCAAGAATTGCAGATACTCCTCTTGCTTTCTCTGCCCTTCTTGTGCAAGAAGTCTTCAAAAAGCTGCTTTCAAAAAAAAAAAAAAAGTGCTCCGGGGCGCCGGTGCTCTCCAAAAACCCACTTGCTTTCTGATAGAGGCTGGGTTGCAGGTTTGCGTGGAGATGGAGCAACTTCCCCCCCCCTGCCCAGAGATCAGCCCTTCGGCCCCGAGCCTGCGGTGTGGGGTGGCTGCTTCCCCTTCTCCACCACGAGCCCCGAGAGCGTTCGCGTTTTGGATGGCTCACCCTCTCTTGCGTCATGCCGCCGAGACAGCAGCTTCATCCTAGGCCTAATTCCAAAACTGAACCTCGCCGCGCTAAAATCCCATCTGAGGGTTTCACCGGCCCTTTTCTTATCATTTAGCTGGTGATTTCGCCGTCGCACCGGGCTGTCTCTGCCTCCCTCCCGCCATTTTCACCCTCCCCAGGGTACTGGGCAGCTCTGAAAGCCCCCAAGGTTTGAAATTTTCCAGGGAGCCCGCCTGTTAATCCTAGTTGTGGTACACCCAGTCAGACGGAGGAGTTCATCGTTTTTTCTTTCTTTTTCAGGTCAACACACAACGAGATGGAAAAGAACAGGTTAGTGCCGGGGGCTGGGTGAATCCCTGCTTTTCCAGGGGTTGGGAACCGGGGCCGGGGAGCCGAGGCGGTGCTGAGATGGGGAATGGGAGGGAAGGGACGGGATAAAGCAGCCAGCAAGGAGGTTCCTGGTGTTGCTTGGACTTGAAGCCTTCCCTGTCCTTGGCCACCAGAGTAGCTGTGCAATAAGGAGGTGGGAATGATATTTATCTCCTCGGCCAGCTCCTTGTTTGCTGAAGCCTTCATCCCACCTCCAAGCTTGTGAAGGAGAAGGGTTTCCAGCCCTCTCCCAGTTCCCAGGGGCAATGCCGTGCCGGTGGGACGGCCATCACCCTCCGCTCGCCCACAGTCGGGGTGCAGGTACCCGGCCGCAGCCACGCACACAAATAACGGTGATTATTTGGGACAGAGCGGTGCGGTCTTTGTCGCCCAGCTGAAGGATGGCCTCGATGGGCCGCTCTTCTCTCAGCATGGCTTGGACACGGCTCAAATCTTGCTGTGCCCCCCTGCCAGCGCAGGACTGGCGTGAACCCGGTCGGTTTGTATCTTAGAGGCCGAACTGCTTGCGTCCCAAGTGACATGGGTTAGAAAAGGCTGGGGACATTTATTCCTCGTTTGAAAAGACCGAGGAAATGAGCATTTGATTACTTCGGCCTCACCTTGCAGGCCTCTCGCCTTGTCCAGACCAGAGCCGTGTCGAAATCCTGTCGGTAACGTTGCACAAGCAAGCGCAGTAAATGCTCTGTCTTTTCCACCCTTTCAAAGAGGGCAGAGAAAGGAGCTTCTCCCTGGCCAGGGGTTGCGTGCCCCTTCCTTCGTTAGAGATGCTGTAACCCCGTCCTGTGGCCGGCGAGCCGGCGCATTTAGGCCTCAACCAAAGTTTGCTGCCTTCCCCCCGCCCAGCCCAAGGGGCTCGATACGGTGAGGGAGAGCAGTGGGAGGACAGGAATCTCACAGAGCCAAGTGAAACGCTTGGAAGGTCCTTTGCCTGGGAAATGAATCCTCTGCAGGTTTATTTTCCTTTTATTGTTATGACCCAGTGAGATTTGACAGGCGGCTGAATAGGAGCCAGCAGGGTGCCCAGGTGGCCAAGAGGGCCAGCAGCATCCTGGCTTGGATCAGGAGTGGTGTGGCCAGCAGGAGCAGGGCAGGGAGCGTGCCCCTGTGCTGGGCACTGGGGGGGCCGCCCCTCGAGTGCTGGGGTCAGGGTTGGGCCCCTCCCTCCCCG
>NW_009260402.1:12609-12980 GCF_000687185.1 Egretta garzetta | reverse complement strand
GGTTTGGGGGTGGGATGGCAGGGGTAGGGGAGCGGTTGGGCTGGGGGAGCTGAAAGGGCTTTTCCAACCAAACCATTCTGTGATTCGATGATTTCTGGGGCGTTGAAGCACGGCAGCAGTTTCAGCTGGGTGAAGCGTGGCACAAATGTGCTTTTACCTAGACTGCAGCTCTTAACTTCGGAGCGGAAACCCCGGGTTTGACTCCGGCGTTGTGTAATCCAGAAACTTGCTCGGTGCTGGCCGAGCGGGGCGGGTTGCCACTGCGCTCCCCCCTGCGTAACTTCTGCTCGGCAGGGCAGGCAGGTTTTTTCCATTTTTTTTTTTTTTTTCTAGTGCAAACAGCCAGCGTGATGAGGCTTTTTTTTTTTTTT
>NW_009260402.1:9170-12585 GCF_000687185.1 Egretta garzetta | reverse complement strand
TTGGGTTTGGCTGCCCTGGCAGAGTGCGGCCGGGCTAGCTCCTTGTCCCTAGATCTCGCAGGTAAATCACTTATAAGATGGCACGGCACGGTCGGACAGGTCTGCGCCGCTCCGGGCAGCTCTTCCTCCCCTCGCTCAGGAAAATGATCTTTGCAAAGGGCTCATCTCTGAGCCCGTCAATGTTTGGGATTTACCCGACCGGTAAAGACCACGTGTTTTGTTTGCGTTGTAATTCCGCAGCTCCTTTGTGTAGGCAAATGCCTGTTTACTCCTCACGCGCCCAAAACGAGATAGGCAGGTACTTGCAAAATCCCCACTGGCGGCTGCCCGTGTCGATCGGGGATTTCAAAGGCGGCTGTTGCAACCTGTGCCCAGGAATGTGACCTAAATCTCGGGGTTGGGGCGCCGAACACGAGGGAAACCGGCCCATGCTGGGAGCATCTTGGTTATCCATGGATAAAGGGAGTCCCCGGAGGAGCCGGCGTTTCCCTCGGCAGCGGTACGCAGGCGGTGAGGCATTAGCCTGCGTATTAACGCGGAGAAAATCCGGGTGTTGCACAGGGAGGGAGGGAGGAGCATGGTGCTGCGTGGGGCCGGCGTTCCCTCGGGGACCGGAGCTGCGTGCGCCGAGGCGATGGATCCAAAACCCATCCTGTTCCTACTAAATCCAAGCAAAGGAAGTGCTCCCAAGGGACGCCGCGCTGGGTTTGCGGCTGCCTGGCGTTGGTCCGGTCAGTGGAGCAAGGCGGTGAGCGAGCAGCATCACTGTAGTGAAGGTTTTGGGGAGGAGAAAGACCAAAAGCGGATACCCTTGCCCAAAAAGTCGAGGTCTTTGGCAGCTCCTCGCCAGCAAACGTCCCGACGGCCCAAAAGGCGCGGGTGGGGTTGGCCCAAGCTGGAGTTGGGTTTTTCGGAGAGCTCCTTTCCCCTGGCTGCAGTTTTCGCCTGGTGTATGGAAGCAGCCGGAGGGTGGGAAGGCGTCTGGTCCAGCTTAGCTTCCCACCACCCTGGTGATCGGCGTTGGCAGGGGTGCAGAGCCGTCTGGGAAGCGGGTGCCTGAACGCTCAGCGTGTTGTGTGATCCTCCTGCAGGCGGGCCCATCTGCGGCTGTGTTTGGAGAAGCTGAAGGGGCTGGTACCGCTCGGACCTGAAGCCAACAGACACACCACCCTGAGTTTACTAACGAGAGCTAAATTGCACATCAAGGTGAGCGTGGGCTCGTTTGGTACCGCTCTGGGAGACACGGTAATTTGGGTTCCGGCCCCGTTAGGCAGATGCCGAGCTCGGCTTCGAGAGCGGCACCGCCATACGGGGCGCAGGGGTTTTGGGACATCTGGGTCCTCGAGCGGGACAAAGGTAACGGCCAGGTCGGGACGTTGCTTTGGGAATCCCACCGGAGGCTGATGCTGTTGTGGGGTGGTAGCACCCTTCCCGCGGTCGGCACAGCGAGTCCGTGCGATTCTCCTTATCAACGGGCTCGCAAAGGGCGGCCACGCACGCCGCCTACGCCGCAGCCATGCCCTGAGGCCTTAGGGACGAGCCCGGCTGCGGGATTGGAGGACAGCTTCCTTTCTCCTTTCTTTTCCAGAGAATTTTGTACTTCACTCTCTGCCCTTTAGACTTTGACTCAACAGGGCTCTCCTCGCTGGGTGTATTTAGAGCTCTGCGAGCTGAGAGATAACCGGGGCAGCACCAGCACTGGGCTGCGCTCGCCTCCCTCGTTATCAAAGGCTCTGAAAATACATAAATAGGATGGGGCCGGCTCCATAAACTGGAGGGGGACATGTCCTTTACGTGCCTTCTCCGGCAGCCTCGGGGCAGGTCCGGACCCCTCCATCCCTCGGCTGCCCCCTGCTTTGACGCCTTTTATCTGCACCCGCTCGATGTCCTGAGCGTGGGCCACCGCGTTGATGCCGGGGAGCCCCTCGGCTGTGGGATGCGGTGGCGTTCGGGTGGGGAGAGCGATGTTTCACGCGCGGCTGGGGAGCTCAGGGCGCCTTCTCTCCTTCGTCCTCCACAGAAGCTTGAAGACTACGACAGGAAAGCCGTACACCAAATAGACCAGCTGCAGCGGGAGCAGCGGCACCTGAAAAGGCAGCTGGAGAAGCTGGGGATAGAGAGGATAAGGATGGACAGCATCGGATCCACCGTTTCTTCGGAGCGCTCGGACTCGGATAGAGGTGAGACTCCTGCGCTCAGGGCAGAGCGGGGCCAGCTGGCGGGAGGGCTGCCCGGCCGCCTCATAACGCTAACGGTTCCTCTTGCAGAAGAGATCGACGTGGACGTGGAGAGCACGGACGACCTTCCTGCGGACCTCGACTGGAGCAGCAGCAGCCCGAGCGACTCAGACGAAAGAGGGAGCCTGCAGAGCGTCTGCAGCGACGAGGGCTATTCCAGCTCCGGCGTGAAGAGGTTGAAGTCGCAGAGCTGGACCGTCCCGCCATTCTCTTGCACGTCAAAAAAAATCTTAACATACCGCCCACCGAAATGAAGTTGAGCTTTTGCCGAAGGCCCAAAACACCGCGCAGGGCTGCGGGTGGCAAGCTGCTCCCCGGAGCGCACCTCCGCTCGCGTCCGCTGCCTTCTCTCCCCGTCCAAAACTCCTCCCTGCGAGACTGGGTGCTCCACCCGCATCTTGAAGCACCCGAGAATATCGCAGCGGTATCAGCAACCTCAAACGCCTGCCCCTGGGTTTTTTGGCTTGCTCTCACCGCCCGGTATTCCGGATGTACTCCGCATTCGCCCAGCAACATCACGTACCCGATAATCGGCGGCAGGGCCCAAAAGTCAAGTTTTTGGGTGAGGATCTGAAGGCAGAGCCGGCCTCTTGCGCAGTTTAGATCCCGGGAGAGAGCGGAGGCAAGTCAGCGCCAGGCACGCGGAGCGTTTTGGCTACGTCGCGTCTTGGACGGGCGCAGGGTTCACACCGCTGGCACATTAGTCGGGGGGCTCGTCTCCGCCGACTCTAAATATTCAGGGTAGCAGCGCAGCCGTACACACCCCAGCCCGGCCTCGTCCCGGAGCCGGAGCCTTCCTCGCCTGGGGAACGCCGCTGGGGGGGCTCCGCAGTCATCGCCTCGCCCAGCCTCGGGTCGGACGCCTTCACTCTGGGAAGTTTTCTGTCCTACCTAAACCCAAACGCTCCCTGTCCCCGTCCCGTGCAAGGTCCCACCTCCCGCGTCGCGGCTGCGCATCGCTGTTCTAGGCGAGGGCTCCTGGAATTTTTTTCACGCTTCTTGTCTCTGGGACAAATTTTTTCTACCTCGGAGAGATGAACAAAGATTTTCTCCATCCCTTTAGCACAAAAAACAAAGATGATGCCTCATTTGTTTTCCAGAAGCGATGCCCAGCCCCGTTCAAATCCGTCGCGCGACAGTTTAGCAATAACCCGGCGGCGAGGGGGAGGGGGGCAGCC
>NW_009260402.1:6269-7969 GCF_000687185.1 Egretta garzetta | reverse complement strand
AGCAACTTCACGTACCCGATAATCGGCGGCAGGGCCCAAAAGTCAAGTTTTTGGGTGAGGATCTGAAGGCAGAGCCGGCCTCTTGCGCAGTTTAGATCCCGGGAGAGAGCGGAGGCAAGTCAGCGCCAGGCACGCGGAGCGTTTTGGCTACGTCGCGTCTTGGCACGGGGGAGGGTGTGCGCAGGGTTCACGCCGCTGGCACATTAGTCGGGGGGCTCGTCTCCGCCGACTCTAAATATTCAGGGTAGCAGCGCAGCCGTACACACCCCAGCCCGGCCTCGTCCCGGAGCCGGAGCCTTCCTCGCCTGGGGAACGCCGCTGGGGGGGCTCCGCAGTCATCGCCTCGCCCAGCCTCGGGTCGGACGCCTTCACTCTGGGAAGTTTTCTGTCCTACCTAAACCCAAACGCTCCCTGTCCCCGTCCCGTGCAAGGTCCCACCTCCCGCGTCGCGGCTGCACATCGCTGTTCTAGGCGAGGGCTCCTGGAATTTTTTTCACGCTTCTTGTCTCTGGGACAAATTTTTTCTACCTCGGAGAGATGAACAAAGATTTTCTCCATCCCTTTAGCACAAAAAACAAAGATGATGCCTCATTTGTTTTCCAGAAGCGATGCCCAGCCCCGTTCAAATCCGTCGCGCGACAGTTTAGCAATAACCCGGCGGCGAGGGGGAGCGGGGCAGCCTCCCGCCGCTGGCACCCAAGGGGACCCCACGGTTCTTCACCGGTGCGTCCCAAGCACTTCTCCGGCCGGCGGGGATCTTTTCCGGGCGCTCAAACGAGCTCGCGAAGGATTTCGGTCGCTGCCTTAGGGAGACAAACCCGACCACGCCAAGAAAGGGCCCGGAGCCCTTCCCACCGCCCCGACGGCCGGGGGTCCCGACCTGAGAGCACACGGAAATGTACAGAAACCACGCGAGCTATAAATAGTATTTATTCCTTTTTCTACGTACTGGAGGTACCATTCTCGTGACTTTCTGCTTTTATAGATGTTCTGGAAACTTTGATACGTAGAGGGCTGCTAGCGGAGACGTTTCTTTGCCTCCTGAGCCAGTCGAAGGTGTTTTCTTGCCCCCCCGGCAACCCTCACTCCATCCCAGCCAGTGCCCGGCGAGGCCCCAGCGCCCAGTGAGGAGCCGCTTCGCTCTCCAAGGGCTTTCCTTAGCGCTGGGAGACAAAACCGGGCGTCCCCACGCCGTACAAACCCCTTCGACAAACGCCGAAAGCCACCAAGACGCTCACAAAGTGCGAGTGAACCAACGATACGAAGCTCCGTTTGGGTTTTCTTTTTGGTTTTTTGGGGTTTTTTCAACTCCCTTGAGCTATTTTTGGATCATTTGAAGTCTTTGAGAAGCAAGAGGATGGGAGACAGGGCAGCGGATTGCTAAATTCTCCGAAGTCTCAGCCCTTTTTGCGCCTGCTAGGTTTTAAAAGAGAGAACAACAAAACGATGAGGAAATTTTTTTTTTTTTTTTTTTTTTTTTTTAAAGCAGCCAGAATTCTCCGACGTCCAATTTGCACTGCTCCGCAGCTCAGATGCCCTTTGCATCACCCCCCCACCCCCCGAGCCCCGGCAGCGCACGAGCTCAAAACCCTTATGCTTTCAAAAAGAGAGGGGGGAGGAAAAAAAACCACAAAGCAAAAAGATGAAAAGCGCAGAGGAAAAGCGAGCGGAGGCCAGTGGCTCCGGTGGGCGTTTGCCGA
>NW_009260402.1:4575-5489 GCF_000687185.1 Egretta garzetta | reverse complement strand
AGGGCCGGGCATCGCCTGCCTTTGGCCGGAGCGGGTTCCGCGTCCGGGGAAGCTGCTGTCGCCGAGCTCCATCGCGGGGTTTGTTTCATCCTTTTAATTCATCCGGCGCACGCGCCATCCACCACAGCCGAGCCCTCTGGGCGTTGGCATTTTGGGGGGGGGGGTAACACGTCTTATTTGCGCTTTTCCATCTTTTTTTTTTTTTTTTCCTTTTTTTCCTCTCGTTTCTTCTTTTTGCTTCCCGAGAAGCGAACCCGCTCCGGCATCGCCTTTATTTTGGCCAGGCGAGAGCCGGGGAGGGGCGGAGGGGAGAATACAAATTCTGTTCGGGTGCCGCTGTAAATACCCCGTCGCCATTCTGACTCCTGTGTCAAGACCACCCGATGGTGCTGTTTATTGCAGGTAGCACACGCGTTTTTAGGAACTCCGTGGTTTAGCCGACTTTTGCTGTGTATATGGATACTTCTGTACTGTTCAACCGGTAGAAAATAAATTATTTCAGTACGAAAAAGAAGCGTGTGCTGGCCGCTTCCCCGGGACGGCGCCTGGAGGGGAGGCGTTGGCGGGGGTGGGGGGAATCCAGACCCCCCTGGGAAGGCAGAGCCCGGCGGTGCAAGCACCTCGCGGGCATTGCTTTTATTTGAGGGGGCGGCCGCCTCCATCCCACCCTTCCCCATCCTGCTGCTGTTTTCAGGGCTGAGCTTTGCTGCTGAGAAGGGCCCAGGGCTCCCCCAGGCTCCCCTGGGGGGTTTTGCCCCGTGGCTGGGGGTCCCTGTCTGGTCGTGCTCTGGTTTTGGGTGCTGGTGCCTCCATCCCATCCCCGGCTGGGGGTCTGCAAAGGGCGTGGGATGGGCAGGGCCGGCACCGAGCTGTGCCAGGGCTCAGCATCCCCTGATCCACCCCCTCGGGGTTGT
>NW_009260402.1:0-252 GCF_000687185.1 Egretta garzetta | reverse complement strand
GGCCAGGGTTTGGGGGTGGGATGGCAGGGGTAGGGGAGCGGTTGGGCTGGGGGAGCTTGAAGGGCTTTTCCTGGGTCTATGTGTCTGTCTGCACGAGCTTCCCCAGCGGCGCAGACCCCACCACCCGTGTTGTTAAGCCGAGCTCAGGGAGGCAGCAGGACCACAAACGAAACTCCACTGCCTTTCCGTCGGCTCAATGATCTCCACTTCCAGGGCTCGGGAATGCACCGCGGCACGGCAATGTCGTCTCAC
>NW_009260401.1:0-1098 GCF_000687185.1 Egretta garzetta | reverse complement strand
TCGGGGGGGGTTTGGGCCGCAGGGGGGGAGCCGCTGCCCGACGTCGTCACCCGCGTCCTCGAGGGCTCCCACCCCAAACTGAGCTCCAGCGAGGCCACCGCCCGGTGAGCACCAGTATGGCCCAGTATGGCCCAGTATAGACCAGTATGGCCCAGTAGAGGCCAGTCCCAGGTGCTGTGGCCCAGTATGCATCAGTATGGCCCAGTGTGCACCAGTATGGCCCAGAATACACCAGTATGGCCCGATATACACCAGTATGGCCCCATATGTGCCGCTAGAGACCAGTATGGCCCAGTACAAAGCAATACGAGTTGGTGCCAAACAATATGGTCCAGTATGAGCCAGTACAGACCACTATAGGCCAATATAGACCAGTATGGCCGACCATACGCCATTACTGACCAGGGCGGACCAGTACACACCAGTAGGGACCACTACAGCCCAGTATGAGCCAGTATGGCCCAGTAGAGGCCAGTACAGCCCAGTATGAACCAGTATGGCCCAGTGTAAACCAATAGGGACCAGTACGGCCCAGTATGGCCCAGTCTGGACTGGTGTGATACAGTAGAGGCCAATCCAGCCCACTATAACCCAGTACAGCCCAGTATGAGCCAGTATGGCCCAGTAGAGGCCAATAGGGACCAGTATGAACCAGTATGGCCCAGTCTGGACTGGTATGAGACAGTAGAGGCCAATACAGCCTAGTATAACCCAGTACAGCCCAGTATGAGCCAGTATGGCCCAGTAGAGGCCAATAGGGACCAGTACGGCCCAGTATGGTGGTGGGAGCCAGTAGAGGCCAGTCCAGCCTAGTATAACCCAGTACAGCCCAGTATGAGCCAGTATGGCCCAGTAGAGGCCAATAGGGACCAGTACGGCCCAGTATGGCCCAGTCTGGACTGGTGTGAGACAGTAGAGGCCAATCCAGCCCACTATAACCCAGTACAGCCCAGTATGAGCCAGTATGGCCCAGTAGAGGCCAATAGGGACCAGTATGAACCAGTATGGCCCAGTCTGGACCTGGTGTGAGACAGTAGAGGCCAATCCAGCCCAGTAGAACCCAGCACAGCCCAGTATGAGCCAGTATGGCCCAGTAGA
>NW_009260400.1:3792914-3794154 GCF_000687185.1 Egretta garzetta | reverse complement strand
TTACAATCTTACAGATTGTGGAGTCCGTTTTCACACGTCACTGGTGCTCCTGCTGCTGGTGCTCCTGCTCCTCCAGCTTCTACTCCTCCTGCTCCTGCTCCTCCTGCTGCTCCTGCTGCTTATCCTACTCCTCCTGCTCTTACTGCTCCTTCTCCTGCTGCTACTGCTGCTGCTCCTGCTACTCGAACCCACGCCTCCCAGGGAGACTGCAAGCTGAATGCAGCGCCTTTGACTGCTCAGCCATCCTGACCCCATGCTTCTGCTGCTCCTGGTGCTGGTGCTGCTGCTGCTCCTGCTACTCCTGCTCCTGTTGCTCCTCCTGCTCCTGCTGGTCCTGCTACTGCTCCTGCTGCTCCTGCTGCTGCTCCTCCTCCTCCTTCTGCTCTCGCTCCTCCTCATGCTGCTCCTGCTGCTGCTTCTGCTACTCCTGCTCCTCCTGCTACTACTCCTGCTGCTGCTGCTCCTGCTCCTCCTCCTCCTCCTGCTATTGCACATGCCAGAGCCAGCCCAGCTCAGGCAGCCTCCTCCTGGCACTTCTGGCTCCTGGGAGCACCCTTGCCCTGCTCCCCCTGAGCCTGCTGACAGGCGACGGCACCACCTCCAGCCCCTTCAGACCACCCAGTGTCCACCACAGGGGCAGCGTCTCGCAAGGCCAAGGCAATCCTTCCTGGCAGCAACCAAAGGCACCCTCAGCACATAAGGGCTCTGACCATGCCAGTGTCCTGTCAAGGGGCTCCAGGCACACGGCTGCCTTGCCCAGGGCTTCCTCCATGCCCTCCGCGGCCTGACGCTAGGGCAAACCAAGCACTTGGCCGACAGTGCTGCCTCCTGGGTGGGCCCTGGGCCAACAAGGGTGCTGCCGCCTTCCCTGCTTGGTGCCAGGAAGGCTGGGCAAGGTGGGCTCTGCCACAGCAAGCCCTGGGGGAAAGGTGGTCCCGTCTCAAGGCAGCTCAGGAGGCCATGAGTCCAAATGCCCACTGCAGGCAGGACTAGCCCCAAAGCTGGAGCAGGCTGCTCAGTGCCGCAGCCCCACTGCAACTGGAGTGTGCTACCCAGGCATGGAGACCCCCAAGTCCTCTCTCTGGGTGCCTGCTGCCGTGCTTCGACCCTCCCGGACAGTCTCTGGGCGGTGCAGAGCAGCCCCCGCAGTCTGCTTTTGCCAAGGCTGGCCTTGCCAAAAGCCAGGCCTGTGGCTGCCGGGGCCGGGGGGGGCCCGGGGGCTTGGCCCTAAGGAGAGGCT
>NW_009260400.1:3790420-3791880 GCF_000687185.1 Egretta garzetta | reverse complement strand
AAAACCCTAGGATGGGCTCTCCCCCTTGGACCGCCACGGCTGGCTCGGCATGCACCCAAGGAGCCCCCAGATCCAGGGTGCAGCCTGGTTGCTCTGCAGGGCACAGAGGAGCTGCTCTCCAGCGAGCTGCAGAGGGTTCAACCCTTCTTGGAAATCCAGTTTCCCCAGGGGCGGCAGGATTGTGCCTGGTTGCCAGGGACTTTCCCTGTCAGTGCCATGCTCCCCTGCAGCTCCTGGCTCCTCCTCCATCCTGGTTCAGCCCTGCCCGTGCTGCTCTGTGACAGCCAAGGGCTGCCCGTCTAACCATGCCGCTTTCCAGGCACCCAGAGAAACACCAAGCCGTCCTCTCCATGATGGACCTGCCCAGCGCTGCAGGGGCCGGGGTGGCTCTTAGGCACCCCAGGGCAGGGATGCACCAGCTGAACTGGGTGGGCCCCATCAGAGGTGCTCCAAGGCATCACGGGAAGGCTCCGGCTGAGCTGGTAGAGCCTCCTGATGCGGGTGAGGGATGCAGTGGTGGGGCTGATGCCTGCCTGTTTGAGCCTGTGCCTGCTGGTTCCCTGTCCTATCATCAGGCCAGAGCATGCACAGCCCAGCAGTGGAGACAAAGCCAGGGCAGGACAGAAAGGGCTGCGGGTGCAGCTGTGAGTGGGCACAACCAGTCAGGGGCAACCGGATTATGCGCCAAGGCCATGCTCATACTCTCTGCTTCCTAAGGCCAGCCTCCAATTCTTTCCATTGTCTGGTAAAAGTATTTCATGGTCTCAGAAGCCCCTTGGGGACCTCAGGTGCTCTCCACCCTTGCACAAAGACCACTGGTATGCAGAGGGAGTGGTTTGTGAGTTCTATAGAAAGGGCAAGGTGGAGTGTGGCTGAGGAGAAGCCTGGAGGGGCAAGGGAGAATAAATGGGGTGTGGATGACTTAGGGAGTGACAGGAGAGTGCAGGTTTGGGTGGCATAGCTATGTCTAGATCTTTTTGCCAGCACTGGCAAGGGATATCCAATGCCTGACAGGAAACAGAAAGTCAAATGATCTGCTGAAGTTATCATTTGCATCACGAGATGAAGGTAGCTCTGGTTCCCTTTTAACTCTGGAGCAGGAGTATTTTGGAAAAGGCCATAAGGAGTCAGCATGGAGGTGGTGCATTTGGCAATGTCTGTTGGGGAATTTTTATTGCACCCCCTGAGGTGAATTACACATACGTTTGCTCTTAAATATAAAGTTTTAATGAGTAACGCTTTGGACAGAGCCCTACCTCCCTAAGGGTTTCTACATGGAAATATGCATTACGAGCTGTTTCCTTATATACAGTTGCACAGCACGGATCATGTGAGTGTCTGTATCAGGCACCTCAGCCTCACACTGGGTGCATTCCCTGGCTGATCAAAGGTGGCCCTGAGCACCTGCGTTCTGGGATTCCTACAAGACAACGTTGCTGTAGTGTTATCTCATCTGCAAG
>NW_009260400.1:3778643-3790383 GCF_000687185.1 Egretta garzetta | reverse complement strand
CCCCACCAGTTAGGCCTTCTTGCCCTTCCATGCTGGATCATTGTTTGGTCACATTTTACCAGGGCTGAGCAGCTGCAATTTGAATTTACGCATCATCCCCCCCTTCTGTGAGTAGTAATTACTCCCAGAAATAATTGCGAGTGGTTAAAATGTCTCCTTATGCTTCCCATCTATTTCTGTTTCCAAACAAATTTGTTTCACCTCATTCCCTTTTGTTCCCTCCTGCTTTTGTTTATAGCTCATTTTCAGGCACCTTCAGGAAAGGACACAGTGCATCCTCCTACGAATGATCCACTGCCTTGTGAAGTAAATTGTGCTGACTGCAAGACCATTAGTTGCAAATGTTTGGGCTTTTTTTAACTACTGAGGCCTGCAAGGGCCTATGAGGCTTTTTGAGACTTATGGTCTTATATTATCTTTCTCTTAAAGATCTTGACAATGGTAGAAGTGCTGCAGACTCTTGGGCATCCAGGAACAATCACCATGTGGGCTGGGCTGTTCCATCACCCCCTCTTGCCTCTAGATTTTATAGGGATTTGCAGCCATTAGTCCAATAACTTCTTCCTTTTCTTCTTCCTTATCCTCTAACATATTCAGCATCACTGTTCTGGCCTCTGCTTGAGCCATGCCTTGTTCTGTCCTTTTACAGACCAATTTGCTACAACAGAAGATCAGCTGAACCAAATATATACACAACCACCAAAGTTAATAATCTCAACAACATATACTTCAAAGCTATCTTCAGCAGTTTTTCCTTACCATCTTTCTATGTTGGGGCATCATTCCCACCAGTCCAAAGGTTTTTATTTATTTTTTTTTTTCCTCCAGGTGGTTTTAACCCATATGCATACACTTCCTTCAGTGATCATTACATAACCTAACGCCACGCTGTTTTGCAGGACTACCCAAGGTATTTATTTCACCTCTGACTGTAAGGCCGAAATAGTGTTAACCGTAGCATTACCCATCTCTTCTGTTACAGCAGATGTATTTTCAATAGCCCTTTCTAATTCTGATACTCCTAGTCAGAGGAAGAGAGCTTGTGCAAACTGGAGGAAGCCAGTTTGTCAAATAACAAATGGATTTTGCACAGAGCATTCTGTACTTTGTTTGGTGCTTTGGGGTAAGTTGTGTTTGTCATTCCAGAAGAGGTCTGGAAGCATTGAGATGCCAGGAAAAAAACCCCTATCCTTATGTACCAGTGCTACTCCAGGTAATGAGGAGTATCTTACGGGTCTGAGCGCCATGTATTCCTCATAATCCTTCATTGCCTGTGGCTGTATCATAGAACAATTCTCACAGGTTAGTATGTGACCAATAATAATATATATCCAAACTGAAAATCCCAGGGCAAAGCTACAATTTCCAAAAAAAATTGGCAGGTTCAGGTGATATCAATCACTTTGGTATCATCAGAGACTGTTTGCAGGGTTGTAGGTTGTTTTTCTGTTGACATGTGAGCAAAGGAATTTCATCTAGATCATGCAGTTCTGTTCTGAAAGGTTATACATGGTTCTGTGGCTGAAGCTGGTTTTATACCGGGAAACACGGTTCCAGGTGACCAGACCCTTGCACTTTACCACCATACTGGTAACTGCCAGTAGCTGAACAGGTCCCTTTCAGCACAGCTGAAGTGCATGCTTTCTCTAGCATACCTCAACACAGACCCAGGCTCCTGGTTTCATGCAGTGACAGACTCCACTGGAAGGTGGTATAGATGTAGCATGAGCTTATACACACTTCCACAAGCACTGATCATGTGAGGGTCAGCATTTGGCACCTTCTGCGAGCTCTTCCCTCTGCTGACCCTCATCCCCAGCCCTCTCTCATGCTCACCTCCTTTGACAAGGTCAGGAGCTCAGCTGGAACTGCAACCAAGAGTAAGGATAGCTGGTTAATGGCTGCTTCATATGGGCTACAGGGGGAGAAACTGGAGAGGCAGTAACGTACCCAGGCAGATGGACAGGCTGTCCAACATGGGGGTGAAGGGAGGCAGCAGCAGCGACTGCAAGTGCAAACATGGAACCGGCGATTTCTGGGCCATGAATGAGCTCTGTGAGATGCAGCGTTGAAGAGGTTCCGCTGAAACCTTCCTGACCAGGTCTGATCAGTAGAAAGCCAGACTCTCACCAGTTATGGGCCCGGGTCTTGCAAGGGAGGGCGTGCCAGGCTTGGGCAAAGAGGTCTGCCACCCCCTTGGCAGGCCCTGTGAGTAGAGAGCATACGGTGACCCTGGAGGAAAGCTGCACTTGGTGATGGGAAGGGAGATGGAGAGAGTGCCCAGCTCAGGCAGGAGCCAATAACCATGTGAGAGTAGCCAGGAGGACCCATGGCCAGGAGGTCCCATGGTGTAATGGTGAGCACTCTGGACTCTGAATCCAGTGGTCCGTCTTCAAATTTCAGCTTGGGACCTCAAGCTTTTGGCTCCCTGGGGGCTTTCCTCAGCATGCCTACACCTTATCCCCTTGCTGGCTTAGTCCTTAGTCCGTCACAGTCTCCAGCCCATTTGCCTCCACGAGGTCATGATAACTGCTTCTACCACAGGAGCCTCTGATGCTGCTCCTCCCCGGGGGACACTTTTTTCCCTCCTTACTGACTTCGGTGGGCAGCCAGAGATCCCCCAGAGCTCCCTAGAGCTCCCCCAGAGTGATACCCTAAGGGTCAAAAAGACCCCAAATGTAAAATGGCTTACATGTATAAAATTTAGGCCTTATTGTCTAGCTTGCTGTTACTTTGCTAAAATTAGTATTGTCTAGCTTGCGGTTGCTTTGTTAAAAGTCAGTAGTTAAAAGTCTAGCTTGGATTTTTTTGTTCTTCTTAAAGTCTGTAGTATAGTTACTTAGTGAATTTAGAACCCTATTCAAGGACGGGGAGAATCGGGAGGGGATGAAGCAAAAAGATAATAACGGTTTGCCAAGGTTGCCAGACTAGAAGGAATGAGAACTAATTGATGTAGAAAGATTTGTGGCTCCTTACAAAGGACAGTTTTTTGATAAGAACCAGGTGTTTACCTCAAGAGCTGGTCTACACTGACCCTGTGGTTTGAGCAAGTGCATATGTATAGGCATATCAAAAAACTTCATACATATGTAATACTTTGCTACATATAAACGGGCAAGTTGCCGCTTGAGGGATGCACGTTAGGTAGAGCGATCCCCCGTGCATCCGGCGCCGTGAATAAAGAATGCCTGCCTTCTAACACTACATTGGTGTTACGAGGTTCATTCTTCCCGATTTCAGTGACAAGAGCACCTGGAGCTACTGCTCTGGCCGGGTGATGCACACAGGCAGCCAGGTGACTCCCAGGCCCTGAGTCCTTACAGCTGGCCCTGAAGACCAGATCTGCACTATGTCCCCAAGTCTCCAGAGGGTTCTCAGCAGGGCTGCTCCCCTGGATATACGTGTGTAGAGGGATTTCTTGAACAACAGGGCCACAATGTGTTGTGGAGCTATGTGGACAATCCAGGTGTGTGACTGATATGATAAAGAGGGCTATTCCTGGAGTTCGGTTAGCACAAAAACAAAGAAGGGGGGATTGTGGATACATTCCTAGCAGAACAAGGACATCAGGTTCTGATAGGGTTGGAATGCTCTTAGAGGGGAAATGCTTAGCCAGTGTATGGGACGCTATTAAAGGGGAAATGCTTAGTTGCTAGAATAGAGAAGCAGTAACCGCAAGTAGGGTAAAGTAACCAATGAGTGAGGCTTTTCTGTATATATCCAATCGCTATTAGAGGAGAAGTGTATGGACCGTGTGTTACACCTATGAAATTATTGCTTATGCTGTGTGAACCCTGCTCTGCTCTATAAGTATACCTGCACTTTGCAATGAAGTTGAAGCATTCACTATACTCCTATGGAGACTGTGTCTGCTTTCTAAAGCTCCCCTCTTTCCTGGTAAGCCTACACAAACTGGTCGCCCTGCTCAACATACGTGCACACATAGCTTGCAGGCAGCGATAAATCTCAACGATGCTGCAAGCCCTGCTAGGCTGAGTCCTCCATGTCCAGACATTTGCCTGCTTCCTCCTTGGCCTTTCTGCAGGTTCTGGTTTTGAAGATGAGGCCGTGGGGCTGCTGTTCTCCCCAGAAGCTGGAAAGACCTTCCTGAGGTCTTTCTGTTTGATGGCAGGCCTTGGCAAGCCAGAGAGTGACTTGGCCATGTGCCTCTGGCCTTGCAGGCTGTTGGGCAGCCCAGCTGGGCTGAGGTGTGGGTCGTGCAAAAGTATCTTCTGGGAGCCAAAGCCTGGGAGAACTTCCAGAGCTTCACTTGGATACCCACAGGGGAGAGGCACAGGGTAGGTGTGCAAAACCCACCCATTGTCATCCCCAGCAACATCTGCAGGAAGGTGTAGCACTGTCAGGGCCTTGTGCAGCCCCCAGGGAGCCCTGGGCATTGCAGAGCTTTGGAGGAGCTCAGCAGCACCGTGCCCTCCCTTCCTATCATGTAGAGACCAGGACAGATGCTGTGCCCAGGAGCCAGGTACAGGCCTGGCAGCAACCACCTCTCCAGGGAAAAGCCACCAGCATCCCCAGGCAGGGTTTTTTCTTAAAACCAGGGCTCTGGTAAAGCTGGCAGTGAAGACCCAGGACAAGCTGTGTGAGTCTCCAGTCTTCATTTTCTCATCCTGTCTTTATTGGAAAAGAGCATAGTGGGAAACATGAGACATTATACAAGTTTCTTACCCTGGAGCATAAAAATAATTTCAGTTCCCAGATGCTATCATGCCCAGTGCCTCCTAGCCCCTGGTATGCTGTCTTGTTGGGCAGGCAGCCCTTAGCATGATTATCCTTTGAAGGGGCCCTGGGAACCCGGGAGGGTCAGGATGTCACACGTTTGGTTCTAATAACAATCCTAAAACGACTGCCTGCCCCCAGAGCATGGCATGGCACCATTCAGAAGATGGTGTTCTGTGGTTAAACACAGAGCCATGGGCCTTCTAGGCTTGATGAACGGTGGATGAGGTTACAAGAACGTGGATTGATTACAGCTGCTCAGATGCAAATGTTAAGATACTCCAGGGGATGAATAGGGAGTGGAAAGGAGGAAAGCTCTGGTTTTCAGGCCTGAATGTAGGCAGTATGACTGCAAGAAGGGTTTGGGGTGGGCGTTTCAGCAGAGAACAGGGTGTGCACAATCACGATACCCCTCTTTGTAACCCCATCTGCTTGTATCATTGCCAACAACAGAGCGGGGGTGTATAAATTCTGCACTAACCCGAACCCCACATATGACCCCTCTGCGTTTTTACTGTCAGCACAGTGAGGAATGCTGTTTTTTTCTTGATGCAACCCTGGAATCAGAGGCTTGAGAAGCTTTATCCCCTTGAGGTAACGACTCTAATTGAGAGAGTCTCCTTGTGCCTCCCTTGGCCCACAAGCCAAAAGCTGCAAGGTAAATGAAGGTGTCTTACTCTTAGTGACTTCATACTCAAAAGGGAATCGAGAGGACTTTCATACAGAGTTAGAAATCCCATGTTTTCGAGGTGGTTTTCTTTTTTCTACCCGCTCAGGAATTAGCGCTCTGTTGCCAGTGATGAGAAAATGCTCTGCACAGCCCAGTTCCACCCGCACACCCCCCCCCCCCCCCCCCCCCCCCCCCCTTTTCTGTGTGGGCTTAGCAAGCCTTGGAAGGCATGGACTGAGGTTGCTTTCTGTTTTGGAGAGGAAGGTTGCATTTGTCAGGCTGAGCAGCTGGTGAAAGAGCACCTGGAGAGCCAACAGCTGAGCTAGGATAAACTGAAAACTCCACGGACGTTCCCTTGCTGCCATCCCATGGACGTTGTGCATACTCCCATTTCAGTCTGCAACGACTGAACAACAAAGCCCCAAGCCAAAGTAATACTGCTGTCTCCTTGCTGCCCCACACCCTGGCAGGTTCCAGGGAATGCCTCTGTCTCTCATAAAGTGCCATCTCATTGTTCAGTAAAGGAAGGCCCTGCAGTGGATTGCAGGGGAAGGGGGGAGAAGGCAAGGGGGAAAAGCGGGGGGAAGGTGGAAAGAGGAGAACAGACAGGGGAAGGAGGACTGGCTCAAGTGCATTTCCACAGCATGCCAGATTAGCGACATGTTTGTGTCTTTGCCCACTGGCCATTCTGAAGTTCCCACCCTCAGTGCTGTGGGAGTGTGCAGGTCCAGTTGCTGTCTATGCTCCTGCGGAGCCTGGAGGGGCTTTATGCCATGCCAAGAAACCCCAAGGCAGACAGATGTCCCCGGGGAGCGGGCCTCAGTCTGTTTGCCACCCCACAGAAAGGGTCTCAGAGTCCTGACAGGGACCAATAAAGCTGCAAGAGCCTGAGTTGCCCATGGCTCCCACCCAGGGAATCTCCTATTGCTCCCTGAGCAGGATGATGCCTGGGGCCTGTGTTCATGTCTTCCTTCCCTGGGGGATGCTGTATTCTTGTTCGTGGCAGAGGCTTTTGTCACACCCTGGCTCTCCTCATTTAAAGTTCCTGCACCCCTGATGCTTTCTATCTGCTTTCAGGTGACTGATGAATGCTCAGGGTAAGTTTTACCTCCCCTGGGGAGAGGTGGAATTTTGTCTGCTGCTCTTGCCTTCCTCAGTGCCAATGGACATCTTTCATCTTTCACTGGTGTCCCAGAACAAGCCCTGGCTGAGCATCAAAAGAAGCGTGGCCAGCAGGTTGAGGGAGGTGATTCTGCCCCTCTACTCAGCTCTGGTGAGGCCGCACCTGGAGTACTGCGTCCAGCTCTGGAGCCCTCAGCACAAGAAGGACACGGAAGTGTTGGAGCGGGTCCAGAGGAAGGCCCCAAAAATGATCCGAGGGCTGGAGCACCTCTCCTATGAGGACAGGCTGAGGGAGTTGGGGTTGTTCAGCCTGGAGAAGAGAAGGCTGCGGGGAGACCTGATTGCGGCCTTTCAGTACCTAAAGGGGGCCTATAGGAAAGATGGGGAAAATCTTTTTAGTAGGGCCAGCAGTGACAGGACAAGGGGTAATGGTTTTAAACTAAACCAGGGTAGGTTTAGACTAGATATAAGGAAGAAGTTCTTTACAATGAGGGTGGTGAAACACTGGAACAGGTTGCCCAGAGAGGTGGAGGAGGCCCCATCCCTGGAAACATTCAAGACCAGGTTGGACGGGGCTCTGAGCAGCCTGATCTAGTTAGCGGTGTCCCTGCTCCTGCGGGGGGGTTGGACTAGATGACCTCTAGGGGTCCCTTCCAACCCAAAACATTCTATGATTCTATGATTCTATGATTCTATGATTTGGGCTCTGCAGCTCTGTGTAGGGGACTGTGGCCTGGGGAGGTAGTAGGTGAAGGTGCTGGTGGACCTGACTTTTGTTTCACCATGGGAGGTGAGGCTGAAGCACTTGGGACAGATGGGACACATGGTGAGCCAATCCCCTGCATGGACACAGTGGTTCTGGGACAGGCTGGAGCAATCAGGGCAGAAGCAGGAAAGGCCCGAGCTCTGGGGGCTAATGGATCCAGGGGTCCTGAAACCCACAAACCCTCCCCATGCTGAAAGAGACATGAAAGAGCTGTTCATGTAGCAATCAGAAACAACCTCATTTCTGCCATTGCCCACCCCAAGGTTCATGCTCCCACGCGTGCCACTAGTGGCCTTCAACTTCAGGGAGAATTTCTCAACCTGAGCTCTCACCTTGAGCTGAGTCTGGCAAGGGCTGTGAGGGGCAATAAGAAAGGTTTAAACAAGTACGTCCACTGCAAAAGGGAGACTAAGAAAGGTGTGGGCCCACTGCTGAATGCGAGGGGAGGGGAAGAGGGGATTGATATGTAGGAAAAAGCAAGGAACTCAATGCCTTCTTTATTTCAGTCTTCACTGATAAGCTTTGCTTTAGGGAAACACAGGCTCCTAAGCACAGAGGGAAAAGTGTGGAACAATGAAGACTTGCCCTTGGTAGAGGAGGATCAGGTTAGGGAACATTTAAAAATACCAGGTATGCCCAAGTCCATTGGGCCTGGTGGGATGGTCTGTGAATGCTGAGGGAACTCACCAATATCAATGCCAGGCCACCCTCAACAGTCCTTGAACAGTGATGGCAATTGCAGGAGGTTCCTGAGCACTGGAGGAAAGCAAACACTACTCCTGTCTTCAGGAAGGGCTAAAAGGAGGACTCAGGGAACTTGAGGTAGTGTCACCTCAGTCGCTGTGAAGGTGATGGAGCATATAATACTGCAAACCATTTCCAATCAGATGAAGCATAGAAAAATGATTTGGAGTAGTCAGCATGGATTTATGATGGGGAAATACTCTCTGATGTGTATATCTAAGCCTTCAACAAAGAGATGACTACCTTGGGGACAAGAGGAGAGCAAGTGATACTGATTTTCTTGGCTTGAACAAGACTTTCACAGCTCACTTCCATGATAGCCTCACAGAAGAATTAATGAAGTGGACAGAGAGATGACTGAAAACTGGCTGAAGTGCCAGGCCCGGAGGGTTCTGATCAGTGGCACAAACTCCAGTTGGAGGCCATGCACTCAAGCTGTACACCAATGGTGGCTGATACTGGATTCCATAGTGTTTAAAATTTTCCATTAATGCTCTGGGCTATGGGGTGGAGTGAATCCTCAGCCAGTTTACAGATGATACAAATCTTAGAGGAGCAGGTGATACAGTTGAAACTGCAGATGCAGATGCTAGCAGCAGCAGCAGAAGTTGCATCACGGTGAGAGGAAGATGAGGCTTGTGAGGTAGCCACGGGGTGTCTGAGGAGGTTTCTGGGCACCCAACACCCTTGTGATGTGTGTGTGTGAGGGACAGGCTGGTAGACAGGAGGTCTGAAAGGGAAGGAGCAGGTGAGAGTTGGGCAGTGCTGGCTGTCCCCCTTACTGGTTCAAGCCATGGGAAGGCATATATGACTGATCCCCAGGGAGTACTAGTGATCAGGACATGCAACAACATCCGTTGGGAGCAGTGCCAGTGGTCCTTGGGGAAGGGTAACAGCTATCGGGCTGCTGCCTGCTCTGCTCACCCACAGGCTTAGGCTGCAGCCCTGATGAACTGGTGGCTGTGCAAGCCTGCCCAGAACCTTGATATCTCCTTGGAATTAGAATGAGAAAGACAACATCTTTCAAAAGATTTACCATTTTCTAAGCGTGCTTTTTTTCTATAGGAAGACTGCATCATGCTGAAAAAAAAAAATGAGTGCAAGAACTCTCTATTTCCATGTGTAAGAAACCAGGCATGGAAGGCCTGGATGAGCATGGATGAGTAATGACCTCCTAACTGAACTAAAGTGCAAGAAGTAAATGCACAGGCAGTGGAACCAGAGTTGTGTATCATGGGAGGAATATAGGAACACTGCCTGGATGTGTAGGGATGGGATCAGAAATGCTAAGGCACAGTTGGATCTGAGTTTGGTAAGGGATGTGAAGAAGAAAAAGAAGAGCTTCTACAGGTATATTGGTCAGAAATGGAAGGTTAGAGAACATGTACCCCCAGCCCCAAATAAGGCCAGCAAGAAAGCACATTAAGGACTCCTGAGGGGTAGACATGGTGGCCCCTTCCAGGGACTCAAAATCTCAACAAAGAGCGATGGCACCCAGCCCCATGTTGTGAAAGGGACTCAAAACTGAACACAGTATTCAAAGTGCGGCCTCACCAGCACCGAGTACAGGGGCACGATCACTTCCCTACTCCTGTTGGCCACACTATTCCTGATACAAGCCAGGATGCAGTTGGCCTCCTTGGCACCTCCTAACTGAACTAAAGTGCAAGAAGTAAATGCACAGGCAGTGGAACCAGAGTTGTGTATCATGGGAGGAATATAGGAACACTGCCTGGATGTGTAGGGATGGGATCAGAAATGCTAAGGCACAGTTGGATCTGAGTTTGGTAAGGGATGTGAAGAAGAAAAAGAAGAGCTTCTACAGGTATATTGGTCAGAAATGGAAGGTTAGAGAACATGTACCCCCAGCCCCAAATAAGGCCAGCAAGAAAGCACATTAAGGACTCCTGAGGGGTAGACATGGTGGCCCCTTCCAGGGACTCAAAATCTCAACAAAGAGCGATGGCACCCAGCCCCATGTTGTGAAAGGGACTCAAAACTGAACACAGTATTCAAAGTGCGGCCTCACCAGCACCGAGTACAGGGGCACGATCACTTCCCTACTCCTGTTGGCCACACTATTCCTGATACAAGCCAGGATGCAGTTGGCCTCCTTGGCCACCTGGGCACACTGCTGGCTCATATTCAGCAATACCTCCAGGTCTTTTTCCGCCAGGCAGATTTGCAGTCACTCTCCCCCAAGCCTATAGCGTTGCATGGGGTTGTTGTGACCAAAGTGCTGGACCTGGCACTTGACCTTGTTGAACCTCATACAGTTGACCTCGGCCCCTGGATCCAGCCCTCTGCAGAGCCCTCCTCTCCTAAAAGAAAGCTTCAAAACCTCGCTCCAGTGCACCAAGAAAAGAGATTTCCACCTATCTTTGTGGGGCTCCCCTGTGAAGTCAAGCAATGCAGAGCTCCTTGGCTTGACCTTTGCCTTCAGGGTTCCCATTCTCAGGGCAGAGATTGCAGCATTTGCCCTCCGGTCTTGTCAAGAATTTCCCCAAGAGCAGAGGTCCCCACCTGGCTTGTTGATCTGGAGGAAGGATTATGTGTTCAGTTTCAAGATGACCTGGATTCAAAAAGAAAAATGGCCAGTCTTCACGCTATTTCCTGGCTGTGTGAACAGCACAGCATGGGTGTCCATGGTGCTGTGGTAACTAAATTCTTCACCAGGTGATAAGGCCATAGGAAATATGCATTTCTCACAGCCCTGGCTGTGTTGGCAGTGTACACTCACCCTTGAATCCAGGCTCAATTCATTTCTACATGAACAATTTCAGGCCAGGAACAGAGCCTGGTACTACCAGCTTCTTCCAGGAGTCAAACAAGCACAAGGGAAGCCAGTCTCCTTTGTAGACGACTGTGTGGAAATTGCACTGACGACCCATAGCACAGAAGCAAACAGCTCAGGTGCCAACACTGAAGAAAGATGATCAGAGAAGTACCAGCTCATCAGGCAATAGTGGGAAAGAGGAATACTCCTGCCTCCTGCCTGTCTTTTCCCTCAGTGCAGCCCCTACCCAGCATCTTGCCTGTTTGTGTTGTTGCCCAAGAAGGTCTTGTCCCGCCAACAGAAGGGAAGGGAGTTACTTTGTGGGATCAGCAGCAAATAGAACAACCCTTTGCTGCTGCTGATCACAGTGAGGGGGCATGGGTCACCTGAAGGAAGGCAGCTCCTGGCCAGATGGCTCTGGGGCTACTGCAAGATCTTTTGTGCCATTCACAGCCAAGAGGCTGAGGCTTGTGCCTGAGCTTTTGTGCAGTGCTTGCTCATGGCTGCTCTGCCCCAGGGGAGACAAGCTGGACGCCAAGGGTGGAAGCAAGGAAGTAGGGCCAGCAGCCTCACCAGCATGGATAGCTAGTGCATGAAAGGTGACCACACAGTGCTAGGGCAAGAGGCAAGGTCATGGCAGCACAGATGGTGTTCTCCTCAACCCTGCCAGTGAGGGCAAAAGGGCTCAAATAGAAATGGACTCAGCCACTGGGTCAGGACCTGGCTGCGTGGCTGGTGTCACAGGCAGGGTGTTATCATGGAGAATTAAAGGGACAATGTTCTCTGTGGCGAACAGGACCTGTTGGGCAGGGATGGGATACATCTGGAAAAGTGCAGCAAGAGCTGGCGAGCAGGTCTGCTAGCCTGGTCAGGAGGCCATTGAACTGGTTATGCTGGGAAAAGGTAACCATAACTTGCAGAGAAG
>NW_009260400.1:3772145-3777999 GCF_000687185.1 Egretta garzetta | reverse complement strand
AAGAGCGGATCTGTCCTGGAGACAACATGATACAGTGCAGGGTGTCTCGCTTCTCCTGCATATGACTTAGGGCCCATCTCAAATGCCCTACTGTGATGGGAGAAGGGGGAGGAGGAGATGTTCTGGCATGCCTGAGTTGCCCTTTCTCCTCTGATAACAAAGAGAACAGAAGCCGGAACAGAAGAGGTAAGATCGGTGAAGACAAGTGTGTTTGTATGAAGAGAAGTCAGTCCAATGGCTTCTAAGCTGGAAGTGAGGAAATGTGCCTAAGACAAACAAAATTAATCCAACAGACCAAACAAAAAAGATTGAAATGGCTTCCATACCTGAAAGACTGTTGACACTTGCATTCAGACAGCCCGACCCGGAGTCCAGGGGTCTCCCTGTTTCCCCGTGGCCTGCCAATGTACAGATTCCTGCCCAGGGATGGGTAAGATGCAGAAGGACATGCTGGCCTTGGGTCTTCACTGCTTTTCTTATCTCAAAGCACCTGTCAACTTCTCAGCCTCAGAAGGTGATAATGAGGAGCGAGAAACCAGGATCCCTCATGTCCGTCACATGTCCAGGAGGGCAAGTGGCACAGAACAGAGGAGGCCAAATGGCAAGAGGGAACTGCAAAGGGCCCATTTCCCCATGCTGGTTGGGGAATGAAGAGCTGCAAACCAGGATGGAGGGACCAGAGGGAGTCTTTTCGCCACAGCCTTTCAAGAAGCCTTCTCCCACACACAGCTGGGGCTGGCAATGCTTTTGGCCATCCAAGAAGGCATTTTCTTGCCCTCTGAGAGCATCTTGTCAGTCCATAGCTTGTCTCTGAGAACTGCAGACCGTGGGCTGTGATCCATTCATCTTTTCCAGGGAAAGGAATTGGGCTGGATGCACATTTCCTTACCATACTGATAACTTTCCGTACCAGTCGTGATACGCACACAGTAAGGTGGAGATGTCATAGAAAGTTGGCATACACCGCACAGTGGAAAACAGGAGAATACCACGTGCATCAGCAAGGGATAGAAAGAAAGAAGAAACATAAGAAGTAGTCTACTGTAGTCTTGAGGGATAAGGAAAGCTGTGAGGAAGCATATGTTGTGACCAGCAGGTCTAAAATACTTCTCCTCATTTGTAGCTTTTAAGAACTCAATTTTTGTAGACAGGAATTAAGATCTAGGGAAGGCTGAAAAATACACAAGCAAGAGAAACTGAGAGGGAAGCAAAGTCAAGAGCTTAAATAAGGAAATATTTAAAACAGAGGATGAGGGGATGATGAGGGTCTGATGAGATGGTAACTGTGACTTCACCACTTCATAGCTTGATATCAAGAGGGGACAGATGATGAAAAGTAAAACAAACACTAGGAAAAAGGCTTCTTCTCCTTCAGCTTGCTTCTGCACAGGCAGCTTCTTCACTTCACTGTACCCCATCTGAGCAAATATTTTGTACTTTGGTTTCTACTGGAATTTTTTGGAAGCTGTGAAATCCATAACAATGTAGTAATTTCTGAGGCCTGTGAAAGACAGCCAGACACAGAGAGGTGGGAATGCTCAAGATCACATTAAGCTCCTGATAACAACACTAATAAAATTCTGCTGCTCCCCAAGCATCCTAACAAAATACTAGAATCAGGTTTTTTTTAAACTTCTCCTGGACCCTTCACCCATGTAATGTCAGAATGACAGCATAATATTCACAGAGCTTAACTGTAAGGAAGCACGAAGGATTAAATCAATTTATTTTTAAGCTTTTACTGATGTTTGTAACCCTAACAGCCCAGACTGCTTTGCAGTTCCTGTATAGAACTTACAGTCTTTTCAAGGGTGATTAAAACCACATAGAAACAGTATTTCCATCTGAAGATGTGTCTCTGCCCTATGAACTGTGGCAAGATTCCAAGATTATTATAATCCTGAGGTGCCTGTTTTAGGAAAAGGCCAGGTATAAATCATGTCCTCAGATTCAGTTCTAACAAAGATTCATTTTACCCCATGTAGCCACTCGACTCCAGAATTAGAATCATAGAACAGTTTGGATTGCAAAGGACCATCTAGTCCACCCCACCCCACTTCTTTCACTAGATCAGGTTGCTCAAAGCCCCATACAACCTGGCCTTGAAGACTTCCAATGATGGGGCATCCACAACTTCTCTGAGCAACCTCTTCCAGTGTCTCAGAACCCTCATCATGAAAAATCTCTTCCTTATTCCAATCTAAACCTGCCCTCCTTCAGTTTAAAAATATTGCCCCTTGTCTTGTCACTTCAGGCCCCATCTTTCTTATAGGACTCTCTTAAGTGTTGAAAGGTCACAATCAGGTCTCCCCACAGCCTTCTCTTCTCCAGGCTGAACAACCCCAACTTCAGCCTGTCTTCATAGGAGACTGCTCCATCCCCCTGATCATTTTAGTGGCCTCCTCTGGCCCCACTCCAATAGGTCCATGTCTTATGCTGGACACCCCAGAGCTGGATGCCAGTACTCCAGGTGGGGTCTCACGAGAGCAGAGTAGTGGGGGAGAATCACCTCCCTCAACCTGCTGGCCACACTTCTTTTGATGCAGCCCAGCATATGATTGTCTTTCTAGACTGGAAGTGCACATTTCTGGCTCATGTCCGTATTTGCCCACCAGTGTCTTTAAGTCGTTCTCTGTAGGTGTGCTCTCAATCAATTAATCTCCCAGTCTGTACTGATAGTGGGGATTGCCCCAACCCAGCTGCAGGACCTTGCACTTGGCCTTGTTGAACTTCATGAAGTTCACATGGACCTGCTTCTGAAGCCTGTCAAGGTGGTTGGCATCCCTTCTCTCAAGTGTATCAACAGCTGCCATGCCAGGTGCTCAGCAAGGTGATAGGTGTCGATTTGGGTTTGCGTGTACTGTTTTCCTTCCTTTTTGCTCCTTGTTTCCTATTATTTTTAGCTGTTCTGGCCTGGATTCTTCCATGGGTAACTAACGCTTTGGAGTCACACCTGCTCCAGTATGGGCTCCTCCACAGGCTGCAGTCTTCATGAGTTTCATCTTCAACTTTGTATTCTTCTGTATGTCTTCATATTTGTCCTGTACCTTGTGCTGTGTCTCACTTTGTGCTTTCCCATATGCCTCCTTTTGCATCTCCACTTGTTCACCCCTTCCCCAGTGGTTACCACCCTTTCTTTAATAAGTTTTAGCTGAGGTCCCATGTGCTCCTTTGATTGGTTCAGGTGTTGTCACATGATGGGTCAATGCTTTTCATTGCTGAGCTGGCTGGAACCCACTGTGCCTAGCACAGGCTCCCAAGTGCCCCAAACCAGCTGATTCAGGGTTTTCCTAACTTCCCCTTTTCTGACTCAGAAGGCATTTGGGAAGAGGCTGTCTGAAGACTGCAGGACCCTCTTCAGCGGTTACAGTCCTTCTTGATGTTCTTCCTCCTTCCTGCATGGTGGGACAGCTGGCTGGTTTTCCTCTCCAGTATTGGCTGGTAGGTTGTTAACCTTTGCTGAGATCAAGGCCCAGTGAAGCTGATCTAACCTGACTGTTATGACTGATTTTTGGAGCTGCTTGACTCCACGAATTACCTCTGCTAGCTATGTCCCGATTTTCTCTCCCTGAACATTTCTCTTCTTACTGTGCTTTGTGCTGCTTATAACTGCAGGCTTTTCTTCCTTGCCTAGTTTCCCACTCCTTCCCACTCTTGAGCCATGTCATGATCCTCTCCATACTCTGCTCCTGGTTTCTCTCCAGCTTTGTACACACATTTTGCTTTTTTACCTTTTAGAGGAGTGGACAACTGCCAAGACCTCAGCACTTTCACTCAGCTTACAGAAGACTTTTCAAGAACTTTCTAGGTGGCTCCTACACAACATTGCTCACTGAGCCCCAAATTGTCCACTGAGCCCCAAATCTCTGGAGTGTGAATGAAAGAAGTTCCTGGACTCATCCATATCCTCATCGCTTGCTGCATCTCTGTCCTGTTCCCTTCTGCACTCTGATTCCTTCCCCACCCAGGTATGATTGTGAAGGGTGATCTATCTGAACTGCAC
Organism: Egretta garzetta; assembly: GCF_000687185.1. Taxonomy (NCBI): domain Eukaryota; kingdom Metazoa; phylum Chordata; class Aves; order Pelecaniformes; family Ardeidae; genus Egretta; species Egretta garzetta. The sequence goes on along the minus strand of NW_009260400.1, from coordinate 3,773,996 downwards.
CTGGACAATATTCATATCCTATTGTCATGAGGATGATTTGCCTTGAGACTGTGTGGCCAGTCAAGGCCTCACATGCTCAGCATTGTTACGGGCATTAAAGGAGAATCCTTAAAATGGAATAAACATTTATTTGATCCCTTCCTAACTGTTGACCCATGTTCTACACTATTGTCAGAGCCATGAGGCCGGACGCCAAGGCTGTAAAAACTCCTGTTTAACACATGTACCCTATTTTCACGCTGGGCTTGATCTTTTTCAGGTGAGCCAGCTCCTGATGAGTTTCTTCACTGAGTCCATACTTGCTGAGCCTTTGGAGAGAAGGAAAGAAGACGAATCTAAAATCTACCTCAAATATTTCCTTTTGTCTTAAACTCCAGAGTTCTGAAAAACAAAGACAAGCATGTCATACTGTCTCCAAAGCACTCCTCTCCCAGCTGGACACCATACCCATAACTTCTGTTAAAAAAGGCTGAAGCCTGTTAGCTTTGCCCTCCCCACACCCAGGGCCAGCCACAGACACCAACACTCGGAAAGCAGTGCCTTTACCAGCACCCACACCAAAATAAACACCGGTAGCAAACACATAAACATGATTAACACTGTAGGCCTAATCCTTCTCCTGAACAGGAACCGTTACCCAGATCACCTCATCAACCAGGTATCCTTATCTTTCATGTATTTTTAAACTTACTTTCCCTGCTCCCTGCCTGCTGCCCTCACTGTCCTCACTTTGTCAGAGGACGAGACTGGGAAGAGAAATGCCAGAAATCTTTTGTGCCTTTCCACCCACCTAAAGACCCTTGCACTAAAAAAGGAACTTTTTTATACATTAATGGCAGACACAGTGCTCCACCAGGATACGCTGAGCGGGCTGTACCTCAAGGGGAAAAAAGTGAGGCTTCTGCTGCAATCACATTCTCAGGCAGAGAGCACAGTGCAAGACCGTGTCTTCTTGAGGAAAGGATCTCAGTAGCTCTAGGAATGATCCTTAACCCATTAATCCTTGCCTACAAATGGCCTTCTTCAGCATGAGAGACTTCTCTGTACAGCATTGTCTCCACTGCAAGGAGACACAAGCCCCCAAAGTTCACAGTACGTCCTCCATGGTTTTAAGAATTAATTCCTCTCTCCTGGGAGGCAGGAAGTTAAAGAGCTCTCTGCCTCCAGTCTCAGGTCTTACTCCATACATAAGCCAAGATCTAATTCTAAATAGTTCATATCCTTACATTAACAAGGATCTTAAAAGGAGGTTGATGCCAAGTGTTAGTTTTAGGAATGGGATGTAGCTGTCTGGGGAGGGGAGTGACAAATCCAGTAAAACACTTCTGGACAGAAGCAGGTGTCCATTACCCCGGCCAGTGCAGTACTCAGACTATCCAACAGAGGGAACTGCAGAGTCACAGAGTGATACAGGTGGGAAAGGACCTCTGATGGTCCAACCCCGTGTTCCAAACAGGGCCAACTTTGAGCGGGATTTCTAAGGGCCATGGACTTTCAAGTTTTTAGTATTTCCAAGAATTGAGATGTCATAAGCTCTCTGGATCCCCATGACAGTCATTTACCACCTTCATTATAGCAGTAAGTAAATAAATAAATATCCTTGCATCTAAATGGAGATCCCCTTCTTTCAACCTATGGTCATTTCCCCTTGTACTATTTTAGTGCAGTGGTAAGATCCACCCTTCACTTTTTTTTTCTTCACACTGAACATACCAGGTTCTCACACATGCCTTATGCTCCAGCACCCTGAAAATCTTGGTGGCTTCTTCTGGACCTTCTCCAGTGTGTCTTTCTTGTCCCATGGAACCCAGACTGGTCATACTACTCAAAATGAGGTCTCACAATTGCTGA
>NW_009260400.1:3763327-3772123 GCF_000687185.1 Egretta garzetta | reverse complement strand
GTCCGTCTTGCTTTGCTGCTATGGCACACTGTTGATTCCTCTTAACTTGTTGAGCAGGGCCCCCTCCATGTCCTTTTCTGCAGAGTTCCTCTCTAGCCAAGCAGCCCTCAGCCAGTCCCAGTGTACATTATTTGGAGGTTTGGTGTTTGTTTCTTTGTTTTCATTTCTGGGGAAGAACTTTGAACTTGCCTTCACTGAGCTTCCTGAGCTTACTGATCAGCTTGCTAGCTTGATGAGGTGTCTCTATGGCAACCCTACGTTGCACTGTGTTGAAGTTGGCAGAGCTCATTGAAAGAGCTTTAAACTAGATTTGAAGGAAGAGAAGGGATGAAACCATGCTTGCTAGAAATAAGCCTGGGGATGGCACACATGTAAGGGACAGTGTGCTAGCGAGGCCCTTTGGTCTGTCACCTCAGAGGAAGTGGCATATAGTAATCCAAGTTGTAGCAAAGATGCAAAGGTTATTGGTGGCTTAATAACAACTGAAATTAGTCATGTAGGAGTTAAGACTTCTCCCCTCAGAAGAGTGGCAGGATCATTAGCCCAACTGACATGCATCTATACCAATGCTCACAGCATGGCCAATGAACAGGAGGAATTAGAAGCCATCATGCAGCACTATGATACAGTTGCCATCACAGAAACATGGTTGGACAACTCACATAACTGGAGTGCTGCCGCGGATGCCAAAAACACTTCAGGTGGGATAGGCAAGGAAGGACAGGTGGTGGCGTAGCCCTGTATGTTAGAGTTTTGATTGCCTTGAGCTCAATTATGGTAGTGATAGAATTGAGTGTTTCTGGGTACAAATCAGGGGAAGGCCAACAAGGCAGATATAATCGTGGGAGTCTGTTACAGGCAGTGCAACCAGGAAGAATAGACAGATGAAATATTCTACAAGCAACTGGGAGAAGTCTCACGATCACTAGCCCTTGTTCTTGTGGGGGACTTCAACTTACCAGATGTGTGCCGGAAATACAACACAGCAGAAAGGAAACAGACTAGGAGGTTCCTGGAGTGCATGGAAGAAAACTTCCTGACACAACTGATGAGTGAACAAACTAGGGAAGGTGCCCCACAGGGCCTGTTGTTTGTGAACAGAGAAGGCCTTGTGGGTGATGTGATGTTTAGAGGATGTCTAGGGCACAGCAATCGTGAAATGATAGAATTCTTGATTTTTGAAGAAGTAAGGATGGGGTCAGCAGAACTTCCACCTTGGATTTCTGGAGGGCAGACTTTGGACAGTTCAGAAGTCTGGGAAGACCCTTGGGAGGCAGTCCTGAAGGGCAAAGGATTCCAAGGAGGCTGACGTTCTTCAAGAAGGAAATCCTGAAGGAACAAGAGCAGACCATCCCCATATGCCAAAAGATGAGCTGGAGGGGAAGAAAACTGGCCTGGCTGAACCTCAAGAGCTTTGGCTGGATCTCAGAAAAAAGAGGAAAGTCTACGAGCTTTGGAAGAAGGGGCAGGCATCTCAGGAGGAGTACAAGGAAGTCGCAAGTTTATGCAGAGAGAAAATGAGAAGGGCTAAAGCCCAACTAGAACTTAAATTGGCCAATTCTGTGAAAGATAATTAAAAATGTTTCTATAAATAAGTTGACAATAGAAGGAGAGCCAGGGAGAATCTCCATCCTTTACTGGATGCAGGGGGAACCATAGTGACAGAGGATGGGGATAAGGCTGAGGTACTTAATGCCGTCTTTGCCTCAGCCTGTAATAGCAAGGTCAGCTGTTCACCAGGTACCCAGTCCCCTGAGCTGGAAGACAGGGACAAGGAGCAGAACAAAGCTCCCATGATCCAAGAGGAAATGGTTAGTGACCTGCTCAGCCAAATAGACATACACATGTCCATGGGGCCAGAAGGGGTACTGAGGGTGCTGGCGGAGATGCTCACCAAGCCCCTTTCCATCATCTATCAGCAGTTCTGGATGACTGGGGAAGTTCCACTTGACTGGAGGTTGGCAAATGTGACATCCATTTACCATAAGGGCCAGAGGGACAGTCTGGGGAACTACAAGCCTGTCAGTCTGACCACGGTGCTGGGGAAGATCATGGAGCAGATCGTCTTAAGTGCCATCACATGTCGGTTTATGAAAGGCAGATCCTGCATGACCAACCTGATCTCCTTCTATGACAAGGTGACCCGCTTAGTGGATGAGAGAAAGACTGTGGATGTGGTGTACCTGGACTTTAGTAAAGCCTTTGACACCATTTCCCACAGCATTCTGCTGGAAAAAGTGGCTGCCCATGCCCTGGACATGCAGACTAGTTGCTGGGTAAAAAACTGGCTGGATGGCTGGGCCCAAAGGGTGAACGGAGTTAAATCCAGTTGGCAGCTAGTCACAAGGGCTCAGTTTTGGGGCACCCTCAGCAAGTTTGCAGATGACAGCAAGCTGGCTGGGAGTGTGGAGCTACTGGAGGGGAGGAGGTCTCTGCAGAGGGACCTGGATCCATGGGCCCAGGCCAATTGTGTGAGATTCAACAAGGCCAAGGTCTGGGTCCTGCACTGGGGTCACAACAACCCCATGAAATGCTACAAGCGTGGGGAAGAGTGGCTGCGAGGCCAATGGCATCCTGGTTGGTATCAGAAATAGTGTGACCAGCAGGAGCAGGGAACTCATCCTTCCCCTGTACTAAGCATTGGTGAGGCCTCACCGTGAAAACTGTGTTAAGTTTTGGGCCCTTCACTACCAGAAGGACATGGAGGGGCTGGAGTGTGTCCAGAGAAGGGCAAGGAAGCTGGTGAGGGGTCTGGAGCCCAAGGCTGCTGGGGAGTGGCTGGGGGTGCTGTGGGTGTTGAGCCTGGAGAAGAGGAGGCTGAGGGGCACCCTTATCGCTGCCTACAACTGCGTGACAGGAGGGGGTAGTGAGGTGGGTTCTGGTCTCTTCTCCCAAGTAACAAGCAATAGGATGAGAGGAAATGGTTGGACTCGATGATCTAAAGGTCTTTTCCAACCAAATGATTTTATGATTTTATGATTTTATGATTTTATGACTGCTACCTAATCTGATACCATTCGTGCCAGTGCTGCAGGCAAGCAGCTGTTGAACAGGCCCTGGCCAGAGGTTTCTCTAACTCAACAGGATGAGCTGCTGGATGTGACAATAGAACTTTTATATATGTTGGATAACTGTGTGAGAAGTTGGAAAAATATACATTGAAGACTTGGATGGCTGGGTTTCATATATGGTTAAATGATGGTCACATGAGATACGGCTGAACTTCACAGATAACTGGAGAGGAACTTCGGGGACCTTTTGGGGAGTAGAGTCTTACAAAGCCACAGCATTTAGGTGCCCATATCAATGATAACACTTAAGGCTGAAATTGCACCAATGTCAGCAATACTGAATTTGGAGATGCATGTAGCAAAACAGAGGCTGATGGGAAAAGGTATTTAGGAGCTGGGAGTTGAATGGGAAACAGAAAGAGAGGAAAAATGCCAATGAAAGGGAGGGTGAAGAAATGGGAAAAGCATTAATAAGATGTTTAAGTCATGTGAGAAGTGCTGTCTGGAGGTGCCTTTTTCTCAGCCATGCACTTGATTGCAACGGCTTAAATCATGAAAAAAACAAAGCCTATTGTTCAGGCAAGACCACAAGCGTCAGAAGGGCCAGAGAAGGATGGGGGCGCTAGGGATGAGAGGCTGAAGGGGAGGTGGTGCTTCACCTGGCCAGCAAGGAACACTCAGGACAGCCAGACTGAGCATTTTGGAGTTGCCATGCTAGCATGTAGCTCAGACGTGACAGTATCTGCATCCTGCCAGTCACTTCCCAACAGTCCTCACACTTGCTGAGAACACATTCTGTTTGTCATCAAACTATTAAAAAAGACTTTAAACAGGAGTGACTCCAGTACTGATCCATGAGGGATGCCACTTCCAGTCTTCTGTTAGTGGGATTTCACATTGCTTATCAATAACCTTTGAGCCCAGTAGCCTAGCCAGTTTTCCATACATCTCATCACCCACTTACCAAGCTCTGTCAGAGCAATTTTGCTACAATGGTATTTTGGAAGAGTCTCCTAAAGGTCTTGCTAAAAACAAGGCAAACAGTATCTACTGCTCTCCTCTTGTTCATTGAGCCAGTCACCCCATTATAGGAGGCAATGAGGTTGGTCATGTAAGTTTTGCTCTCAGTCAGTCCATGCTGACCATTCCTAATCACGTTCTTCAAGCTCCAGGACATGATTTCCAGGCTGATTTGCTCCATAGCCTTTGTAGGGACTGAGGTGAGGCTGGCTTGCATTTTTCTAAACTCTCCTTAGGATCATAGGATTGTAGAATAATTCAGGTTGGAAGGAACCTCAGAAGTTCATCTAATACAAATTCCTTCTCAAAGCAGTGTAAACTATGAGGTCAGACCAGGTTGCTCAGTCACATCTTGAAATCCTCCAAGAATGGGGATTTTACAAATTCTGTTGGTGAACTGTTCCAATGTTTGACAGTTCTAAGTTGTGGGAATTTTTTTCTTCAAATGTAGTCTAACTTTTTCTTTTTTTAAGGCTACCATAAGTGTCTCTCATTCTCCCATCAGGCAACACTATGAAGAGCCTGGCTTCATCCAGTCAATAACTTCCTGCTACTAGGAGGGGACCTAGAATGCTACCAGATCCTCACAAAGTCTTCTCCAAGCTGAACAAGCCCAGTTTCCTCAGCCTCTCCTCATAGCAGAGCTGGCAGTCCAGCTCCGTGACTGTCTTTTTGGCTTTCCAATGTACCCACTTCAGTTTGTCGAGGTCTTTCTTGTAGTGGGGTGCCCAAAGCTGAACACAGTGTTCTAGATGCACTTTGAGCACTGAGTTAGGTGCTGAGCTCTGCTCTCTGGGATCCAGCGCCAGGACACATGGGAAGGGCTCAAAGCTGCCTCAAGGGAGGATCAGACTTGCCATTAGGAAACATCTCTTTCCCAAGAGGGTGGTCAAGCCCTGGAACAGGCTGCCTGGAGAGGTGGTCGATGCCCCAAGCCTGTCAGTGTTTAAGAGGCACTTGGACAATGCCCTTAATGATATGTTTTAGCTTTTGGTCAGCCTTGAATTGGTCAGGCAGATGGACCTTATCTTTTAAGATGCCCCCTGAGCCTTCTCTTCTCCAGGCTGAACAGCCCCAGCTCTCTCAGCCTTTTCTTATAGAAGAGGTGCTCCAGTCCCTTCATCAACTTTGTGGCCCTTTGCATGGAGGAATATCTCCATGTCTCGTACTGGTGAGCCCAGAACTGGACACAGCTCTCCAGGTGTGGTCTCACCAGTGCTGAGCAGAGGGGAAGGACCACCTGGACCTGCTGGCAATGCTTTGCCTAATGCAGCCCAGGGTACCATTCGCCGCTTTTGCCACAAGGGCACATTGCTGGCTCATGTGCAGATTGCTATCCACCAGGACCCCCAGATCCTTTGCAGCAAAGTGGCTTTCCAGCTGGTCAGGCTCTGTCGTGTCCTGTTGTTCCTCCCCAGGTGCAGGACTTTGCACTTCTCATTGTTGAACTTCACAAGATTGCTGTTGGCCCATTTCTCCAGCCTCTGGAGGTCCCTCTGGACAGCAGCACCACCCTCTGGTTTATCAATCACACCTCCCAGTGTTGTGTCATCAGAAAAATTGTTGAGGGCTCACTCTGTCCCATTGTCCAGCTCATTCATCAAAATGAATACTGACCCTAGTACTGACTGATCACCACTGGTGATTGGCCTCTAGCTACACTGCTGTTGAAAATTTTGGGGGATTGACATAATGTGGAGAAGTGGCTGAGTGAGAATGGGCATGACTTAGTCCCATTGGACAGCCCAGGCACTGCAGCGGAGTGGGCAGAACTATGACTGGAAGAGATGGAGAAGCCCCTCCGCGTGGACAGATTATCTGTCCCAATCACAGTAGCGATGGAGGCGTGTGTATAGCGGTGTTCTACCAATCACAGTGTGACTCGTGTGTATGTTATTGTTTTCTGTCTATATATGCTTTGCTAACTGCGCAATAAAGGAGAACGACCATACTCATATTGAGATTCCATCGTTACTCTGGGTCCGACTTCCCTTCCAACAACATAAGGTAGTTTTTTCTTACTTTTAAATTACAGATGCAGCAAAGTGCACCCCCTAATCACTACAAAGAAATTTTCTTCAACACTGCCCAGAAAATGTCTAGCTTGCTTGCATCTGTCAGGAAGATGCAGGAGCAGGGCTCCCTCATGATGGAAAGAGCTGGAGGCTAAAGGTAAATATAGGACAGGCTGTGCTCCTCATGGAACAGAGTGCAGTCCCATAGGATCAGAAAAAAATGAGCAAAGCAAGGTTGCCTCCATTCAGTCCCCTTTCCACGTTGCCCTGCTCTTAGCCAAAATCAAAGATAGGTAATTCTACTCAGCAGACTATTTAGAGTTTCACTTCTTCTTAGCAATTCTACAGGAGAAAGTGCCTGGTGTACCCCCTTTATTAATGCTATTAAGAAAGCAAAGTCTAGATGCAAATTATGAGCAACATCACAGGTTTGTTACTACCAGTGTCCCTCCACACATGAAAGAAATATCTCCCCAGCACCACTCTCATGAGATTCTCAAGTTCTTGTTTTCCCCATGGGCATACTGAGAAATGCCTAGAAGAACCTTGAAGTCCCTTGCCACAGTTCTTTAAGGTGGCAGGCAGGATGTTTCAGCCCTTCACATAGCAGGTGCACTCCAGCATCTCAGCCCCAGCTCCAGCAGGGTCGGATTGGTGCTGAGCACAGCGGCCAGATCCCCACAGCAGGCACCTGTGGAACTGCAACCCCACAACCTGCAGGGAAGAAGCACGGAGAGGGCCCAGGGTTTCAGACAATTCTTGCTTTGATAGCCCAACCACCAGCCCTCTCCTGGCCAGTCAACACTGAGAATGGCCAGGAACCCTGCCCAAAGGTGGCCAGTGATGGACCAGTGTCTATTCCCTGCCCTGGAAAGCTGGTCTGATTTCAGTCTTTCCTGTCCTGGGTATTTCCTATGGATCCTCTAAAGAGAAGATAAAACCAATAGGAAATTCTGGTCAGGGGATTTTGTGGCAGCATGAGCCATGTGATGCTGCCTGCCAGTGCTTCCATTGATGTCGTTAGAGCCATAGGGCTGGATTCCACACCTAAGAAGGAGTGCCCAGTGCTACGTGCCTCAGGGTAACTCAGATACCCTAGTGAGGGTATCTGAAAGGGATTTTGCAGGCCTAACACAAAAGCACTAACCCTCTGAAAGGGTTTTCTGGAGGCCCTGGATGGCACATGCAAAGTAACTGACTAGAAAAGGAACTGTGTGACTCACCACATAACAACCCATGACCACAGCTGCAGTGTGCTAATGCAGGCTTTGTGTATAACTAGAGTGAGGCAGCAGATAGAGGCTCCACAGGAAGCAGAGGATCCCCTGCCCTCTTGCCAGCAAGCAGAAGTTAGGGATCCAAGAGATGGTGGGGAATGGAAAAAAGTCTCTGCTCAGGGCAGGAGGAGAATACCCTCCTGGGCTCCCTCACCCTCCCAGCTGCCCTTAGATAACAGATATGGGGCTCTGGAAGTCGCGGCCAAGGAAAATGAGGATGGGATGAAAGTCCATCCAGGGGGTTGGTTAGAGCGAGTAAGTCACCCCTACCTATCAAGACTGACTGTGCCAAGAAAAAAAAGGAGGGTAATTGTTGTGGGAAATTCCCTTCTGAAGGGAACAGAGGGCCCAATATGCTGTCTGGACCCACTTGTTGGATATGGGCGTTTTGGTTTAATATCAAATACAAGGTTCCAGTCCAGTTTCAGAAAAGAAAAAACATTGTTTCTGGTAGGGGAAAGGAGGAAAGGGATAAAACCAGGCTCCCTAGGGATAAGCCTGGGGGCGGCATGCCAGTGTTTGTGTGTGCTAGGAGGCCCATCAGTCTGCTGTCTCAGTGGAGGTAGGGGATGGAGATCCATGCAGCAGCAAAGACGCAAAAGTTATGGATGTGTTAGAAACCATGGAAGCAGCTGAGAATGCTCACATAGGAATTAGGACTTCTCCCCCCCAAAAAGGTGGCGGGATCAGTAGCCCAACTGAAGTGCATCTACACCAGTGCACACAGCATAGGCCACAAACAGGAGGAGCTGGAAGCCATTGTGCCGCAGGATAGCTATGATGTAGTCGCCATCACAGAAACGTAGTGGGATGAGTCTCACGACTGGAGTGCTGCACTGGATGGCTATAAGCTCTTCAGAAGGGATAGGCAAGGAAGGAGAGGTGGTGGGGTGGCTCTGTATGTTAGGGAGTGTTTTGATTGTACAGAGCTTGACGCTTGTGTTGAGGCCGAGTGCTTATGGGTGAGGATGAGGGGGGAGGCCAACAAAAAAGATATCCTGTTGCGAGTCTGTTATAGACCACCCGGCCAGGATGAGGACGTTGAAGAAGTATTCTAAAAGCGGCTGGCAGAAGTCTCTCAGTCGAGAGCTCTTGTTCTCATGGGGGACTTCAACTTCCCAGACATCTGCTGGAAATACAACACAGCAGAAAGGAAACAGTCCAGAAGGTTTCTGCAGTGTGTGGAAGATAACTTCCTGACACAGCTGGTAAGTGAGCCTACCAGGGGAGGTGCCCTGCTTGACCTCCTATTCACTAACAGAGAAGGACTGGGGGGAGAGGTGGTGGTCGGAGGTCGCCTAGGCCTTAGTGATCATGAAATGGTAGTTTTAGACCACTGGTGAGGTAAGGAAGGGGGTCAGCAACACCGCCACCATGGATTTCCGGAGGGCAGACTTTGACCTGCTCAGAACGCTGGTTGGGAGAGTCCCTTGGGAGACAGTCCTGAAGGGCAAAGGGGTCCAAGAAGGCTGG
>NW_009260400.1:3745540-3762885 GCF_000687185.1 Egretta garzetta | reverse complement strand
TCCACCCAAGAGTGCTGAAGGAGCTGGCAGAGGAGCTTGCCAAGCCACTCTCTATCATTTATCAGCAGTCCTGGATAACAGGGGCGGTCCCAGATGACTGGAGGTTGGCAAATGTGATGCCTATCTTCAAGAAGGGCCGGAAGGAGGATCCGGGGAACTACGGACCTGTCAGCCTGACCTGAGTACCGGGGAAGATTATGGAGTGGTTCATCTTGAGTGTGCTCACCAGGCACATGGAAGACAATCAGGGGATCAGGCCCAGTGAGCATGGGTTCATGAAACAGCTATGAGTAGCCTCGTGTTCGCAGGCCCTGGTTCTCATGGGAGACTTCAACTATCCTGATATCAACTGGAAGGACCACATGGCAAGGTGCACACAGTCCAGGAGGTTCCTGCAGAACATCGACAATAACTTTTTGACCCAGGTGGTGCAGGAGCCAACAGGAAGTGGAACGCTACTGGACCTTGTGCTGACAAGAAGAACTGGTTGAGGATATGAAAGCAGCGGCTCTCGGCACCGGTGGCACGCAAGCCTGGGCAGCCCAGGACTGTGGCAGAAGCCCTGTGCCCACTGGGCGTCACTGCCCCTCAGCCAATGGGAGGCCGCCCCAGCGGCAGCTACCTCCCTCTGCCAATCCCCTCGTGCTAGGGCCCCTGCAGGTCTTTGGCTCCCGCCCTCCCTGGTGCATGGCCATTGATGAGCTGGGCTCAGACCCTGTGGGTGGTGGCGGCTGCAGGCAGGGATGGTGGTCCCCTGCCCAGGCAGGTGGGTCTGGGCCCCTGCAAGCAAGCGAGCATCCCGCTCCCCCCCAGCCCCACGTGTGCCTTCCAGGCCCTGTGTGACCCCAGATATCTGTGTCCCGGCTCTCCATCCCCCCACAGGGCCAATACGTGCCCTCAGGCCTGTGCAGGGGCACCTGCCCAACCTCACACTGCTGACCTCTACCTTGTCTCTCTCATCTGCCCTCAAGCATGGGGAGTGTAGTCGGAAGCAGCCTGGGAAGAAAAGGGACCTCTGAGGTTTTAGTACATGAAGATTCCTTTGAACCCGTTGCCTTTCATTCAGGGTCCCTGCCAAATCTGCTTGAGCTCCCTGCTCATGTCTGTAGATTCTCTAAAGATGTAGGGATGCTGGCTTAGCTAGCTGCAGCTAAACAGGCATCTAGGGCGGCAGCAGCCATGTGCTCCTCAAGGACTCTGACAAGGTGCATCTGACTCGTGCTGCCACTCTGCACTCCTCGATCTCCTCCTGAGGACCCTGTTCAGTGTGAGCTCTTCCTGCCCTGGGAGAGAATCACTTCCATTTTGCAGAGATCTGCCCCTTCAGAAGTCCTGTCTCCTCTATCCCAGCAATACTGTGCTACCTGGACATATTTTCTGAACTCTAGAGAGTCTCTCTACTTTGAGGACGCATGGAAACTCTGCTGAAGGGAGTTCCAAAGTATTGTGATGAGGAGAGCAGGCGAAGAGGAAGGAGACACAGAAGAAGGAGGCCAAAAGCAGATGTGATGATAGGACAGCAGTTGGCAGAGAGTGGGTGCATTGAGAGAATCCCTTACGAGAATGCTCAGGAGAGGACACTTTATGGAGAACACAGCTCACGCACATTTAAAGGAGAGAGATTAATCATACCAGATACACGTGTTAAAAGGGAATGGTCCCTTCAACAGGAAAGAAGAAACTCTAGTTTAAGAATTTAGGTCCTCCTTCCAGTGAGGGAAGAGAACCTCAGTTTGGTTGAGCCTTTGCAACATACTCTGCAATGAAATGCATCGGGTAGTTGGGTGAAATACATTGGATATGCCTGCCTGCACGTGGCCTCATCTTTCCCTGCTCCCATGTCTGGCAGACATGATCCTTCCCTGGAGTTTTGTTCCCATAAGATCAAGTTGCTTCTGCCTAAAAAGGACTAGAAAGAGGTGGAGAAGGGAGAATGAGGGGAAAGAAAGCAACAGGAAGGAAATGAGAGGTGAAAACTGGAAAAATACATGCTGACCCAGAAATGTTGCATGCTTTTGGGGGTTTGCTTTCCATTCACAAACATTTTTAAGTCCTACATTTGCTACCAAGCTGCTCAGATAAACAGGCAGCTACATAAAGGATATGCTGCCAAGGGCTATTGTAGTTCTGTGCTTTGCTGACATTCCAAGTTGATTTTCTGTGCTCCAGTAGTTTCCTATAACTACTTTGTCATATCAACCTCCCCCAGCTTGTTACTGGTACCAGTGACTTGTACCAAAACCCTCTCACTGAATTTGAGGACAATTCAGCATTTCGAAAACCTCTTGAAAAACGTTAGTGCTGTCACAGAAGTATCAACAGGGAGAGTTGTTCTATGGGAGTGTGGGACTGTGGGAGGGAGGAAAAATATAAAGGTGAGGGTTGTCTTGGCTTCTTTTGTTTTCTGAAAGAAAATAACTTTTTACCTTAAGATCTTTAATGCACAGTTCGGATACTTCAGGGGTGGACAAAGCAAGTAAATAAGTGATTGCTTTTCCCTGGGGGGAAAAAAATATTTAATATTGTTCTCTGGCTATAGTTTGCATTTCTGTTTCACAAAAATTAAAATAGCACCCTACAGGTGTGATGTTAAACAGCAGAATATTCTACAGTCACAGTTCAAAGGAAATCCCCTTGGTAAACACATGTGATTCCTCACCAGTGTCTGAGCCACAGCTCCTTGGTGCATTCCCGGTACCCCCGTGCGCTGCCTGTACTGAAGGGAGACATGTGGATGAAATCTCTTTACTCATAGTACCTCTGTATGTGACATATCTCAAGGAAACATTCTGTGCTCTGAAATGTACCTGTCCAAGCAGATCCAATATGGTTAAGGGTACATTACACAGTGCAACAGTTGTACATGTACTTGCACCTTAAAATAGGAGGAGCTGCCCATCACAGGTAGGGTTAGGGGTCTTTCAGTCCTATTCCAGGGGGGCTAAGGAAAAATTTTTTGTATTGGCATGCTATAGCACAGAGAGCCACATGGTTAGAGACGCCCATGGAACTGTGATCCCTGGATTATTACAGTAACTTTGCGTGTATTCCTGCCTGCAGAGCAAAATATGCCCACGCAGGTTTGGAGTATGTTCCCAGACCACCGCAAAGTGCCCCCAGAATTGGGCTGCTGGTGCTATCTGCCCCTTCTGTAACAACGATCTCAGAGTTCTGCTTCCTCCATAAAAAGCACCTGGCTATCACATGGCTCTAAGAAGGACAATGTGCTTGGGCAGGACCGCATCTCATTGTAGCTGTTTTACTCCTGATACCTGATCAAGCAGGGTTCATTCACTACCTTATGGCATCATGTCATGCAGACATACCTTGAGGAAAAGAACAGGAAAGGCAGACTGATTACTGCACGTGGTAGGTGAGGTCTAAACGCTCAGAGCATTCCCCCTTACCATGGAAAGCAGGTTTGTACCCATAAACCAGAAGTCGACAGTATGCTGCATTTTGCTGCGCACAAAGGGCAAAGGCCTGTATTTGTACAGGGGTGAAACTCCCCTTGGATTTCACTGGGCCTAGGTACCACCTCCGGTCTTCTCAGGATCCAGCATGTGGTAAACAGAGAGCCTTGGCAAAGCAGTTGTTTCACCCACCTTAACTGAAGTGGGATCAGGATGAGGCATGAGGAGGGTTCCTGTCCTCAGGGACTTGTAAGGGTCACTGGAGAGTTGCATGGGCTGCTCCCTCCCTACTTTTGAAACCTGTTGACACAGTGAAAACTTCTTCCTTTCAGGCTTTTGGTTTCAAGAACTCCAACAATCAATAGGAGGGCAAGCTGAAAGGAAACCCTGCATGGGACTGCATTTGTATGGGACTGTATTTGAGACTAGCGCATCCTAAGTCAGCACGTACAAGGAAGCCAGGCAGCTGAACAGTTTCACCGCAGTCAATACTTTCTTCTCACGTTCAGTCAGTGGTGACTACAGAGTGACCTCACTTGACTGGCCAGCAGGTGACCCTCTGAACGTTGGATGGCTTGGACTCTGGTCGTGTTTGATTACAATGGGAACTTAGACTCTTATCTGACATGCTCTTCTGTACTTGCATACTTAGTTTTGAACTGACTCTCCTCACCAGTCATTACTAGTGCCACACCCTATTAGGCCCATCAGTGCACCTTAGCTTTATGAAATGTTTAGCCTTAATTTGTGATAAATAAGCCAGTAATTTCTTGGTTACTGAAACTCCTCCAGTTGCTGGGAGACTCTACCTAGGATTTTACTTACAGATGCAACTGCTTTGCTAGCTGTTGGTCCAAATGTTCCTTGTGGTCTTCTGAGATAAAGGAGCAAAAGCCCATGTCAAGTGACTCCAGTTTAGATCACTTACTTATACTGAATGAAAGCACTATTTGATCTAATTGTGTGAAATTGGTATCTAGTAGATATATTCCAGTGAAATAACCCAATGCAGTTTTCACAAAACTTTCGTCTTGGATTTCATACAAACAGTGGCAGGCCTCCTAATCATGAATCACTGCTTTTTTCTCTGCATTAACAGATAGAGCTGTTTTTTGGCCAGTTTGAAGCCACATTAGTAATTGTTCCTTAACTTCAGGAGAAATTCTGCACCCTGTTTCTTTTTCAAAAGCATTTCTTCGTTCATTATTTAAGAGACCAAGAATTGCACAGTTAACATGAAATCATGTCTTGAGTTTCCATCATTTCTAACAATTTTTTCACAGCCCTCTTAGGGCAGTCTTGCTTATCTCTTGTTTTTCCATCATCTTCTAGCACATAGAATAGAGATGCAAAAAACTCTTGGACACTCAGGTGGATGAAACTGTAGGCACTCCTGCAAACAATGCCCTTCTGAAAAGTGCTCTCATTCAGAAAAAGTGGGAGAGCGTCTCTGTCATGTAAGAATTCATTGATTGCCTCCTCCCCAAAGAGGAGTCTTTGCTTCCAGATGCTGTCAGCAGCAATGCAACAAAATCTTTTCAGGATAACGTGCAAGTTCTGTTTCAGCTTGCTGCTCAGAGACTTTAGTAAGCTGGAAACATATAGGACATATATTCCTGTGGTTGTCTTGGCAGTTTGTGCAAGATCTTCACCACTTTCAAGCTGTTGTTTCATAACAGTACAGATGATCCAGCATATGATCTCTGGATTATTCAATAGGCCTTGCTCTTCCAATTCTATTATTGATGCTGAGATGAAAGTCTCAAATGCCCATCACCAATAACTGAAATGTAATCACAGCTCAGTGGAAGTTGAAAATAGCACTAAGAAGCAGTTTCTACTACTGACCCTTATAGGAATACACTTTTTTTTCACTGGCATATAACATCTAATTGCTTATTTTCCTTCTCATCCTGCTGCTGGGGCTTCAGGACCATGGCTATTATTATACACTTTCTACTAGTAGGTGGAGTGTGTAAGTGATAAAACCCAAACATATCCATCCCAATGACACATAGCTTAGACTAATGAAGCAGGGGGTGGACTGGGCCTCAGGGCTGAAAGAGAAATTATATGTGGCTGATAACAGAATAGTACTACAGAGACTGTCAGTGATGTGTATCAGGTGGGGAGAAGAACAGTCCTCTTGGTGTCTCTGCCTTTAGAAACTCCCTTAAAATACCTTGAGCAAGGCAAAGCAGATAAAACAGCAGAGCAAGTGCCCCTGGAGACCCTAGTGTACTTACATCAGAGGCCAGGGGCAGGTGGTCCTGCAGAGTGGGCAGAAACTGTGGCAGCAGCCACCTAAATAAGCAGAAAGACCAACAGCAAGAGGAGAGTTGTTTAATTCCAGGTGCAAGGAGGCAGTGCCCTGGGGTCCTTTGGGTTTTCAGACTTCTACAGGGGATTGAAATCTGCTGTCTCTCTATTTGATGAAGGTTCTGCTCCATATTTTCTAGGAAAAATCAAAAAGAAGGGTACAAAATTGCTGGTAACAAAAGTTCCTTTACCTTTTCCTTTCTCCTGTTTGAGCTTAGCTCTAGTGTCTCTTTGGTTGATCTGTTCAAGCACAGAGATAGCTACATCCACAGCTCCGTAGTGGTCACACATGCAGTCTGCAAGTTTAACTGGATCATTTGCTTTCTTGAGCAAATACTTGGAGAGATTGGCCATCTCATCATAATCAATATAGGATAATTTATACTTAAACTTCTCAAACATATCCAGCATATGGTCCTCCAGTGCTTCCAAAAGGAAGTCCTTGGCATTCTCTCTTGCCATCATAGTGTGCTGAAGATACCCTGGAAAACAGCAGAGGTTCACCAACAAATTGTTTTCTGAGACCCATACCCTGGGAAGAGATTCACTGAGTGTTACTGGGCAGTGGCTGCAACCCCTCCGCTCCTGGAACCAACCCCCATGCTAGCTCTCCTGTGTCAGTTCTTCCAGGAATCTGTTAGTCCACAGAGCCTGGGTCACTACACCTCTTGTTTTACCCACAGTACTTCCCTGCTTCCAGCTCTGTGATTTCTTGCCCACAGGTACAGGAGGGTGAAGTGCTCCTAGATCAGAGAGGGGGATGGGGCTTCCCTCAAGTGACACGCTAGTATATGGATAAAGTGGATTCCTTAGCCATTCCTTTCTGAACAGTTGCTGAAACCCTAGGAGGAGCTTACACGTGCAGCCAGAAAGGGGCTTATTGAACAGTGGAATGCACAGCTGTGCATTGGCTGCACACCCACTTTCCAAGGGGCACATTCCTTCACGCTTTCTTGTGTATGGCTTCATTTCAATGGCAAACTGTGAAGGCTCCAGGACTCACTAAGGAAAGGTTGAGCATGAGGATGCAGTCCTACACCTGCACAGCTAACAGGTCAGCCAAGCATTGAGAGTGATTATATGGTGTTATACTAGAGAAAAAGGGGTCATCCCCACCATAATTTCTATATACATTGCTCTTCACCCTCCACTTATGCTGGTTTTGGATTTACTTTCTGTTGGCTGGACACATTCTTTGGGATATGTCTGGCTGAGCCCAGTCCAACTCTGTTAAACAAATGTCATCCAGCCCTTGGAGCACCCATTGGGTCTGTTCTGATAGTATAACTGATGACTTAATATTCACCCTAAGGAATGTCTGTTTTAAAACACTGCTGCTTTTTTTTCACTTGTGACTGTATTGTGCGATTACTTGTTTCACTGCTCCTGAAAATTTGCAAGCAGACACAAGTATACTTTCACTGGTTTGCACTCTTTCAAAACTAAAAATGCAAACAGCTTTTATGAGATAAAATGGATGATCAGGGAAAGTGTATGAAGGGACATTCATTAGGAGGTAGAAATACGGTTTTGGCTCATGACAAGCTTGTCTGAATTTCTTCAAAACTATGAAGAAGTTACAAGAGGAGGAAAAAGGATCTATTTCTCGGGGTGGGGGAGGTGGGCTAACTGTGGGAGAAAGGCTCAGTTCCTTAGGTGGATGGAGCAGAAATATCCCATGCAGGAAAAGTCTAAGGGAAGTTGTGATCAAAACCTGACTTCAGGTGCCTAAATACAGGGAAAATAGAAAAAAACCCAAAAAAGTAGGGGAATGGGTCCAAAGATGACTGAATGTTTTGCAAAATGCCCTTTAGAGTTTGCAGAACTGAGAAGGATAAAATGTGATTGTATTTGGGCTTTTCTTCAGTCAAAATAGATGTGCCAGCTCAGGCGTCTGCAAAATAAAACGCAGCGTAACTGAAGCAGTTTGTTTCACGTTTCTACTGAAAGAACTTGAATGGACCTGAGAAAAATAGGGTTTTTAAGATTATTTAACAACTCCTTTGCCTGTCAAGCAGATCAGAAGCCTTACACATAGTTTCATAGCCTCTAACTTTGCTTCAAATAAGAGAAAGGAAGACTCTGATACATTATCTCACCACAAGGCCAACATCCTCAAAACTCTATATACGACCCTTGGCCCTCCTGCACAGTCCTGTACTGGCACCTCAGAAAGCCATCAAAGGTGTGTTGATGTTGGGAGACCTAATATTTGGAACAAATATTAGTGTTGCTAGGAGCAGCAGGAAGGATGGCATCTGTCTAAAGAGGAACTGTTGCTAACAGCACTCTCTCCAGCGCAGCTTGAACCTCCTGAGAGATGAGGAAGTTCTCTGTCCTCTCTCCCAGGCCACACCACCAAGCAGAGCATTTCTGTTGTCATACACAGAGCCTGGGAACAAGTACATGATTTACAAGTCTGGCCCAGAGCAGAGGGGCTAGGTGCTGCTTCTCCTCAGCAGATCTAACAGCAAAAAGCCCCCACGAGGGCAGTCCTTCTCATTGCAGCCCTCCATGGGGGCTGAGCACTCTCAAGGCTTCTGGTCTGACTGACAATTCTTTCATTTCTCCAGAAAAAAAGGCCTTTCACAGTCCGGATACTGCTAAAGTCTCTCCTACGAAAAGAAGAAAAAGTTCATGCTGTGTCCAGGAAAAGAGCAGACACCTGACCCACTCCAGCTGGCCTCCATAAACCAACTCATCCACAGTAGAGATAAAACCAGGTAAGAAACAGGCAAGAAAACACGCTAGGACAAATGCATAGTGACCAATTCTACAGAGAGAGATGTCTCTGGAAGTGAAACCTTGTGTCCTGATAAGCCAGATAGCATCACATCTCACACCCCTACTCTACATGGATGCCAAATATAAGAAGCATGGTCACGCTGAGCAGCTTTGCAGGGAATTGAGCACTTGTCATCTTGGGCTCAACGTTATAGGCAGGACTGCTTGAGGGTGATCTCAATTCCTCCAAATTATGTGCTCATAACAAGAGCATCTCCTTAACTCCTCTGGCTGGGCAGGAAAGCCAGAAATCCAGAGCCAGGAACACAACAAAAGCCAAGTGCTCATGGACAGAAAGCTGCGTGAAGGATTCCCAACACTCTTCCACAAGGATTACCATGCTGAGGCCTCATTTCATGTCTGGGAAGGGCTGCATTCATCTCTCAGAGGGGCCATTTTGGAGGCTCTGTTTGATCTGTCCCATGAAATGGGAGATGCTGCTGGAAACACTACTCAGAATCACCCCTCCAACAAACGGGGACAGGGGCTGGGCAGACCCTTAGACACCAAGCAATGATGGCAGAGCCCAGCTCTGCAGTCTAGGCCCAGGACCCCCAGGACACCCTGGTCTCACAGACTAAGGGATGCTCCTCTCTTGCTGACAGTGGGACTGGGGCTGGGCCCTGGGGCCAGGCTGACCCATGTCCCATTCCACACTGCTAATGCCTGCCCCCAGCCAGCTGGGCCTTGGGGAGCCAGGAGAGAGCTGTGCCCCCTTGCTCAGCTCATGCCCTGGAGGCAGAAGCATGGAGTGGAGCAGGACATGAGCCCAGGGCTTCCACAAACACCAGATCTGTTCCTGGCCAGAGCGCTGCAGGGCAGTAGGTAAAGCCCTGAAATACCCAGCCATGAGGTGCTCACCGCGTTGTGCTGCAGAAGAGGTCCAGCAGGAGATGGGTTCACAGGTCTGTTCCAACCAAGCAGCAGGGTCATGGAGCTGCAGAAATTCTCTGATCCCTGTCTAAGTAGAGTTTCACTTCTGACAGGCAACTTCTTGTCTTCCTTCCCTCCTTCCCCACTGGGCTCCACCTCCACTTTGCCTGCGGAGCCAAACATCTCAGAGGGGCTGGGCAGGGTCCCAGATGCACCAGGAGCTGGGTGAGGCACATGTGTTTGCAAAGGATGAGCCTGAAAGGGTTCACGCCTCTATCTCTGGGAATTGCCTTTGGAAGAAGATGTGAGTTGACTGAAATAGAAATGCTCGGTGGATGATGATTTCCCAGACAATACACATGGATGGCCCCGGGACAAACGTGCACTGTGCAAGAAATGCTGCTCTGACAGTGTCTCTTGTACCCACAGATGCTGCAGTTCACCTCCACCTGCCATCCCCCTGCACTTTCCAGCTTTGCCCTCTCTCCAGCTTCAGTAGAAATGACAAAAAGTCTTCTACTTGCCCAAGGCCTAGAGATCTTTTTCCTCATCCTCCTTTGCCATTTGCTGCTGAAGGCTCATATTTTTCCCCAGGGGTAGCAAGGCTCACATGCAGGTCCTGCTACTTGTCCCAGGCTGGAGTTTGCTGGAGCTCAGCCTGTTCTTTCCTGCCAACCCTGGGGAAACTGAGAGGGACACCAGGCTCCTCTCTGCAATGCAGCATCTGCGGAGGCTCAGCTACCCAACAGCGAGTGAAGAGCTGTGACCCCTCCTGAGAGAGAACTCGTTACCAACACATATCCAAATCCTTCCCTTCCAGCCCAACTACTCCTTTCCTCATTAAAGCACTCTTGGAACCCTGTTCTCTTCAATCCCTGTTTACATTTTTCCTTTGTGAAGTGCCTTCCCCTCACTCCTCTCTCCCAGATCTCAAGAGTAACCTCACAGGCACAGGTCAGTCCAAGGGTCCCAGGCCTATCCCAGAAGCTGCTCTGCTATTCCTCTGTTCTCTTGAGAAATGTCTGGTCCCTGGAGGTTGGGAGGAAAGCAAACAAGTTGGCAGCTATCCCTGAGCTCTTATATTTGGTACCTATAGCATGCACCAGCATCTGAAGGTCTTGCAAGGAGGCCAGTGCCATGGCCAAGCTGAATTTCCAGCCTGGGCGCCTTTTTGGACTGGGACAAAGGCTAGTATTACTCTGCATAAATGTTGCTACTCACTGATTACATTTCCTTATCTGGCATATTACTGCACCTATAGACTGCTTTCCTGTTGGAGGAGGAGCGGGTGTATGCAATGTGTTGAAAGCTCACGTCCTTCCTTCCGTTTCCTGTTAAAGTTAATCGGTGCCAACATGCAGAAGCTTGGAAGGAAGTGCCCTTTTAGCTGTACTGCTGTCCTGGTTCTGTCTGGGACATAGTTAATTTTCTTCCTAGTGGCTGGCACAGTGCTGTGGTTTGGATTTATGATGAGAATAATGTGATAAAACCCTGATGGTTCAGTTGTTGCTGAGCAGTATTTACACTAAGTACAGGATATTTCAACTTCCCCTGCTCTGCACAAGGAGCTGGGAAGAGGCATGGCCAGGACAGCTGACCCCGACTGGCCCCAGGGCTATTCCAGACCATAGGGCGTCATCCCCAATATAGAAACTGGAGGAGGTTGGCTGGGGGAAGAGCAATCGCTGCTTGAGATCGGCTGGGCATCGGTTGGTGGGTGGTGAGCAATTGCATTGTTCATCACTTGCTTTGTATAATTGTATTGCTACTACTTCTACTATTACTGTTACTACAATGACTACTACTATTTTACTTTGTTTTATTTCAGTTGTTAAACTGTTCTTATCTCAACACACAATTTTTCTCAATTTTACTCTCCTGATTCTCTCCCCCATCCCACTGGTGGGGAGTGTGCGGACGGCTGGGGGGGGGGCTCAGTTTCTGGGGCCAAACCACGACAAGTGCCACCACTCCAAGGCAGCTCCTATGGGCTTTTAGCTGCATCTGCCAACACACAGACCTCTGAGTGTGCACCTGCCCCACAGCAGCAAAAAGGATCAGGGTTTGCCCTTGTGAGAAAGAGTCCTGAGAAAGCTCTCTGCTTCTGCAGGCTCTGTGTCACACAGTCCAGTTTGGCCTGGGGCTACCCTACTTGGCAGGAGAACTTTAAAGAGCTACTGGGGACAGGACCATGTTTGGGGACAGAAGGGGACCAGAGCACTGGGCACTACCTACAGGGAAATGAAATCAGGTGCAGCAGCCGGAGTGAGAAGGAGTCAGTACAGGAGAAGCAGATGCTGTGAGCGCAGCCCAGCCTGGCCTGGCTGTGTGGCTGAGTCACCAAGACTGCACAAGTGGAGCATGGGCTGCTTAACCAGGACAGGAAGGAGGCTGTTTCAAGGGACATTTATAACCTAACGGGCTCCTAGTGTCCATCTGGCCCTTGGGATGCCGAGGAAACAAAAATGTGAGCACCATGGTTTTCCGCACTAAGTGTGTCCTCCTGGGACCTGACCACAGAGCAAAGGACTTAGGGACAGGGGTTTCACCATACAAATGTCACATATTCTGGAAAGGAGTGAGAGGTTGAACAACTGAACTTGTCAAGGTTAGTTAAATTGATTTTGCCATTCTGGGGGCCATTTTGCAGCCAGCAGTAGTTTAGTCAGCATCTGAAAAACGTTGTGGGCCCTGCCCCCAAGAAGTGGTTAACATTTTTTTTAAAAGCAAGGGGGAATTTGTCTTGCACAGAGTGATTTAGTCATGGTTTTAACCACAGTATCCTGCTTCAAGCAGGCAGCAACTTGCAGCTCGTGAGACAAAATTTAGTGCTTTTTTTTTTTTGACTGCCACCCAAACGGCTGGGTTATCTGTCAAAACACCCCACAGTATTTCCTGTTGGCCCCTTCCTCGTACTGGTGAGTGGAACATCAGCAGCCTGTTCTCTCACCTTCTGAGGTTGGTATGTTAATGCTCCTATTGCCCCTTAAGGGTTTTCTCTTTAGGCCCATGTCTCTTTGTGTTTTGATCCACAATTTTGAGACTGCCTAATTTGAAAGGGGCATGGATAATTAAAATTCATTTAAACCCAGTAGGGCCAGAATTTATAGCCCCCTGAAGTCTCTTAAATGTTCCAAGGAGTCTCTTTCTTTCCCCATGGAAAGCCCAAGACAAATTTAATAAAAATGAAATCTAGGCTGTAAAATGTGGTTTTCTAGTTCTCTGTGGTCACTAGACAGGACAATGGAATTCCAGCAATTTCCACCTAACTTTCAGAAGAAAGGGCACAGTGCAAGCCAAGCATAATGAAACTTTATTGTGATGTATATTAAGGAAATCTAAAATGCAGGTACCATCTACTTAACAAAAGAGAGAGAGATTCTAAAGAGGAAATGGAAATGAAAACACTACGGTGTAGCTGTCTGAAGTGAATTCCTTCAGGTCCAGTGGAGATCCAGTTACCTGCACTAGAAAATTGCCACTAAAAAAAGCTTCTAAAAATTAAAACTGTACGGTGCTGCTCCTGTGCCCAGGATCCCTAAGCAGAAAAGCATTCCTTCTGTGGGCAGTAATGTAACATGGTATTTTTAAGATGGCATTTTTAAAGCAGAGTAAGTATAAAGTTCAGTTTTAAGTTTTTGAAACTATCTAAGCAATTTGGATGCTTCAGTGCAACAGACACGAGGGTAGGAGAGCTGACTATTCCTGGTTAGTAGGGGGATGAAGGAAATTTCTTGTGGAAATAAGAACTAACAAAAATTATTCTAACAATTAATGAAACTAAGCTAGACAAGAGTTCAGCAGTATTAGCTGTCTAAGAAGGCTTCCAGGTGGTGGTAACTGAGGAGCACCCTGATGAAGTAAAGGGACTCATAGATGTATAGGAACTGGGGAGGGCTGTTGATCCTTTAGATGCTTATTGGTAGCAAAGCTGACCCATCGTGTTTAAATTATCCTGCTGTGTGTTCTTCCCTGCTCTTCTTCAGTCCATTGCTGGCTCATTTATCCAGCACCTGAAAGAGCAAACAACATTTGTTTTAAACTCTTATTCACATTTAATGCAGTGGTGCTGAGTTTCTGTTAATCTGGAAAGTATCGGACAATTTTTGCTACCTGGTCTTCAGAATTCTCCCCCCTGCCTTTTTCCTTCACCCTTTTCACATTTCTGGGTTTGGGGATTCTCCCTTTATAGTTCTTGCTGATCCAGATATTTATCCAGACTTTGTGCTTGGCCATTTGAAACAATCAGCAGAAGATTTCTGACAGAACCCACAATGCTCTGGACTAGCCTGATGCAAACGCAGTTTGGGGTCAAGGCGCAATTTGGGGGCTACATTAACTTATTCAGTGGAAACAGGAGTGGCTGAGCGGATGTCACTCCCAGAGGGGTTACAGAAGGATGCAAAGCCAACTGGTCACTCCTTGCACTTGCCTCCTGTGTTCCCAGGGGCTGAATGATGTGATTCCTACCTCAGAAGAGAAACAGCCTGATGGTCATGATGGTATTGAAGGCGATGCTTTTTGCCAGCAGGACTCTCAAACCGAAAACAGCCACGAACATCATATTCACTTGCTCCATTTTTACATCTGCTTAAAAGAAGCAGAAGAGGGAGGACGGTGCAGTCCTGGTATTCCCACTCCACCACCACTCCACTCCACCACCCCCAAAAAAGAAGGAAAACCCACATGTCATAGGTAGATGAGGGAAGAAGGCACAAAGGAAAAAGTGACAGAAGAATGTATTGAGTGCAGGGAAGAGAGGAAATGTCTGTCCAGTGAGGAATTTACTTCCCCTTGCTGTTTTATCCCATGGTACTCTGTCAGCTATTTAGCCTGTTAACCCGAAACAGCAGGTTATTTTTCAATAAGTATTTCCAATTCCGACATCTCTGCACCAGAGAAAGCAATTTTTTCATGTTTTTTATCGAGTCCCCAAAAAGTGCATCTTATTGCTTAATGGGTATCCACAATTCAGGCACTTCTGCACCAAAGATGGTTTTCATGCATTGTTACTGAATCCCTGATAAAGTAACCATATGCTACTGTTCCTTTAGGCCACCAACCTTTTGTAGCAGCATCTGTAATGGTGCAAGCATTCGCTGTCTCAGATTCCTCAGTTTTCTCTTCTGCTGAATGATTGAGATTGAGAGACACTATAGATTGTATCCAAGCTATATAAAACAAAAACTACACAAAACATGCCTATAGCTCTTTTCCCAGCAGTAGATAGGCAGCACCAGAGAACCAGATGGCAGGTCACTAATTCTGACATAAACTTGAAGAGAAAAATCTGTTTTCTACACATAATTGCAGAAACAACCCCCAGGACTGCTGAGTTTTATTTTCTCTCCCTTTTGAAATGAACTTTACCATAGGAAAAGAACAATGTGAAAAATGGCCCAAAAATAACCAAAACATTTTTGGGAAAAAAAAAAATCACATGTCCTTTTTTATTTTGTGTTATAAAGTTATTTCAAGCTTTCTTCCAGCAAGCACTCATACTCATGTCCCTTGAACTGTTTTGACTTAAATAAAGGCAGCCTTGCAAATATTAAAGGAGTTTTGTTTGTTTGTTTCTTTGGTTTTTTGGGAAGAAAACTCCAGGGGCCTAAACAGTTGAATTAAGGCCATGTGTGCTAGGTGTTATTGAATACCTCATCTTCACCTGATTAAGTAACCAGATATCTTACTGACTATGCTTCCTTGTTCCTGCTATCTTCTCAAAGGGCAAGAAAAACATCTTGGAAGATGCATCCCCCAGCATCGCATTGCATTGGGACTACAACCCTGTACCTGGTAGAATTATGCTGGCCGTAGCCTTGCTCCCCCTGTGCATAGCCTTGCAGGTCACCTCTGCACCTGGTTCCACTCCAACTACCTTCATGGTACTGTACATCCCCTCAGACGTAAAAAGAGGTGTCTTCAGATCATATACAATGTCACTCTCGGGCACATCAAGGCTGATGTTCCTGGGGTAGAAAGCCCTTGCCAAGCAAGCCATGTTCAGTTTGTTATCATGTTGTTTGGGTTTCTTTGATTTAAGCACAATGACCTCTGGGCCAAATTCTTCTTGAGTCTCTGAAAAAGAAGCATCATTTTTGGGATTACTTCATTTTCTGTTAAGTTACCTATAGTCAGATACAATCCATCTACATCTGACAGCTGAGTGTCTTTCCATTTTTATTTCTCCCTCCTGTTTCCCAAAGAGCAGATCAAAGACAGAAAGGGAGGAGAAGGGTGGGATTTTCGTTAGAGCTGCTAATCCCTTGGGCTCCTAAGCCTGATTTTACCAGAACTCCTGTGTGTGTTTGTGAGTAAGTGAATTCCTTTGTGAAGGACACCTTGAAATGAGGAAAGGAACTTTTAGAAATACAACAGAAATTATAATATTAATTTTTAATTCATAATGATTTAGATACTGAGAAGAACATTTGCTTCAAGGGTAGCTTTATAGGCTTGTAACATTATACATATTAAAAGATACTTTTTTTTATTACCCAAAAATCCTTTACCTGATGAGGCTAAAAAGCTTAACCACAGCACACAGGGAGAGGGGACAGTTTACTACTCCACTCTGCAATGCTGTTCCAATGAGTGGGATTGCTCGCAGATACAAAATTATGTTGATAAAATGGAAGATGAGGTTAAATCTTTCATTGATAAATGTTCAGTTTCAAGGAGGTTTTCTTTCCAAATTCCGTTCTTTGAAATTTTCTGTAACATTTCTATCTGGAACTTGACCCAGGCATAAGAACCTCTCTTAGTGAGTGAATAGAGAGCTCTGGAGGGGTTTCCAAGTCATGAGACCATCTCACTGCATAACACTGAGCCATCCTAAAGAACAGCCTGAGGGCATCTAACCGAGCTTAGTGCTGTTACAGATATGCCATTTATTCTGTCTTCTCTCCATCTGTGCCTTCTGAAAGAAACAGATCTCTCGTAGTTCCTCAGGGTATCTTTGTACTGTGGGGGTAAGGAGCGGTTATATTTGTATTGCACACAAAAAGCAGTTGAGATACTTATGCAAACAACTGTATTTCGTTTTCCTCTTTACTCTTACAAAATCACAGAATCGGCTGTATATTCCATCCTCCTGCAGGCCTTGGCTTCCTCCGATGAGAGGTATACAAGGAATGAACCAAGTAATTCCTTAGCTATTCTCTTAACTGAATTCTCAGGAGGACATGTCTCAAAAACTGTGTAGCAATTAATGGATGTTTTCTACGTCTTTTGTGCTAGGAGATTCTAGGGAGGCCCAGCTGCTGCAGTGTTCTTTAGCTGTTTTAAGTCCTTTTGAATATCTTCCACGAAAAAAAAAGGCACTACAAAGAATCAGGATATGAGCACTCTAGAAACCTGAAGAATCTATTCTTGTCTTTGGAGGAATGAATAATGTTTGGAGAAAGACTTTTTTCCCTGCTTCCCTGAAGCACGGGAGTCATCAAACAACAGTTACTGATATAACAGGTCTGAAGCTCAGTTTGTTTCAAAAAGCATGCAAGATACTTTCTGTGTAGAAACTGAACCTCACATTAGGACTGCTGTTTTTGTCTGAAAAGGCCATACCATCACTTAGACTTTCACACACCAACACCTTTTGTTGGTTGATTGTTCAGCGTAGAACAATGGCCTTTTGTACTGATAACTGGCAAGTTTATATTAAACGGGTTGAGGCTGGGCTGATGGAAGCTTGCTGGCCTGCTTTTGCAAATGATGTTTTCAAAAAAGTATCTTTGGATTCCCCACTTCCACAGGAACTGGAGCTGCATTAATCTGCCCCAGAACAGGGATGTCAGATTCCCTAAAGATTTAAAGGCAGCTGCATGGCTGCGTGGGGCTTGCATCTGGGAGAGTCCCATGCCTGCCTGGGAAGTGTGTGTGTTCAGGTGGTGTTATGCAACTGAATGCATAATAAAACAATAAAAATCGACCCAACAAAGTCACTCATTTCCCTAC
>NW_009260400.1:3741894-3744352 GCF_000687185.1 Egretta garzetta | reverse complement strand
TCCCTACATTTGATGCTGTCACACAAAAGCTGGAGAAGATGGTCCACCCTTACAAAGATCACATTCAGAAGAGTGCCCTTTCTAAATACAAAAGGCTTCTTGCTCACATTTCAAGCACTCGGTGCAAAAACTAACATGTCTTGTCTTTCCATGGGAGCTACTTCTTCCTGAAGCTCTTTATGACTCCTTTTTTCCTTTCCACATGCTTTAGTGTTACACAAAAGAAAGCAGGCAACTGAAGCTGGGCTATGGCACCATCCCCACTGGGTATAAAGAACAGTCTTAAACTTAGCAGCACAGCTATGGGAGGGGGTGAGGGTCTGTGGAGCAATGGTGATGCACACAGCCAGGAAACTATCCTTGTTGTTCCTGAAAAGCTTTGTTAACTAAATACAAGCTGAGGACTCAAACACCTGGTGGGAGAACGCATGTTTGAGAGACCTAAGGGAGCAGAAATTCCTCACTATGCTGTCACATTGCACAGCCCCTTTGCCCATCCCACCACAAATTTAACAAATACATTAGGAGTAAAAAAAGTGGAACTTACTTGGTTCAACCAAAAAAGTGATCCCGGTTCCGAATACAAGCTTGTCTGTTGCCACACTGTTTACACATAGTCAGATAAGCCCACTTTCCTCTCCACACTCTAAAGGTGTAAAAATCAGGGAATAGAATGCCAGCGGTTTGTCCAAGGAATCCACACATGGGCTGCCATGAAAGTGCTCCAAAGTCACCATTGTTTCCAAAACTGTGAGGGAAGAAAATAATAATTTCATAGTAGAGTGATTTCAAACAACTTGATCCAGGTCAAAGCTTTTAAACCCCTTTTCTATTATCTCAGAAAGCAATGTACTTCCAGAATAAATGCTTATAGGAATTTTGCAGTTCTCTTCTTCAACACATTCCCCTTTTCCCTTTTCCCTTAAAATGTATTGCTCCTTTTTGTAGCCTCAGCTTTTTGTATGAGACCTCACAGTGTTTGTGTCACTGTGCTGCCCCCAGTTCTCAACACAGTGATATACTTCTTTACAAAAAGTGCCTCTTCCTTCCCTTTTGCTGTGTGGTATTTCCTATGGGACATGCTGTCACGTACCCTGTGTACCACATGAAGAAAACCCACGGACTTTGAAATAAGTACCTGAAGCTGGGCCAAAACAGGGGATTTGAACCTGCTTGGGACCTGTAGCATTCTAACGAAGGATTATCATGTTGCTCTGGAAAGGCTTAGATATCATCTAGCTGGAAGGCTAGACGAGGCAGGGGAATCATAGGCAGTAGGTTGGCTGACTTGGTACAGAGGGCTTTAAATGAAAGGACTTGGGGGTGGGGTACACAGTCAGGACACTCAGGCAGTCGCATCCGATGGGGGAACAAGTGTGTCCGTTCAGAGCAGCAATAAATGTGCCGTAGCTGCCTCCCAATTTAAGAACCAGAAGACCAACTGCCTTAATGGTGGGCTTGGCAGTGGCAGATCCTCTTTCATCCCTCCAGGGAAACCTACATGCTCAGTCGCCTTGCTGAAATGCCTCTACATGAAAGCACGCAGCATGGGGAATAAGCAGGAAAGGCTAGAGTTCTGTATGTGGTTGCGGGGCCATGATCTCATTGCCATTACAGAGATATTGCTGTGCCAAGAAAAAAAGTAGGGTAATTGTTGTGGGAAATTCCCTTCTGAAGGGAACAGAGGGCCCAATATGCTGTCTGGACCCATCCCACAGGGAAGTCTACTGCCTCCCTGGGGCCCGGGTCAGGGACATTGCAAAGAGACTCCCTGGTCTGGTACGGCCCTCTGATAACTATCCGCTATTGATTGTACAGGCAAGCAGCGATGAGATGCCAGGGAGAAGCCCCAAATCGATCAAAAGTGGCTTCAGGGCACTGGGAAAAATGGTTGAAGGATCAGGAGCGCAGGTAGTGTTCTCTTCAATCCCATTAGTGTCAGGGAGGAACACGGAAAGGAACAGGAAAACTAGACTGGTTAACGCATGGCTCAAAGGTTGGTGCCATCGGAGGGGCTTGGGGTTCTTTGATCATGGGGAAGTTTACACGGCACCGGGCCTGTTGACAACAGATGGTGCCCAGCTCTCTCAGAGGGGGAAAAGGATCCTCGCTCATGAACTGGCGGGGCTTGATGAGAGGGCTTTAAGCTAGGCCTGAAGGGGGAGAGGGGATATAACCAGGCTCACTAGAGAGGAGCCTGGGGGTGTCACCCCAATGCTGGGGGTGAAACCGATAGCCCAGCTCAAGTGCATCTACACTAATGCACGCAGCATGGGCAAGAAATGGGAGGAGCTGGAAGCCATTGTGCAGCAGGATGGCTATGATGTAGTCGCCATCACAGAAACATGGTGGGATGCCTCCCACGACTGGAGTGCTGTATGGATGGCTACAAACTCTTCAGAAGGGACAGGCAAGGAAGGAGAGGTGGTGGGGTGGCTCTGTATGTTAGGGAGTGTTT
>NW_009260400.1:3740492-3740997 GCF_000687185.1 Egretta garzetta | reverse complement strand
AGTGGAATAAACCCCCCATAATCCAGGAGGAAGCAGTCTTTGACCTGCTATGCCACCTGGACATCCACAAGTCCATGGGGCCGGATGGGATCCACCCAAGAGTGCTGAAGGAGCTGGCAGAGGAGCTTGCCAAGCCACTCTCTATCATTTATCACCATGGGCTAATGCTCTTGAAAGTAGGGGAGTCCAAGAGAGCTAGCTGCCATTTAAGCAGCTCTTTCTCCGTGCTCAGGATCGGTGCATCCCTGTGAGTAGGAAATCAAGTAAACGCGGCAAGAGGCCTGCATGGATGACCAAGGAGCTTCTAGTGAAACTCAAAGAAAAGAGAAAGCTCTATGGAATGTGGAAAGAGGGTCAGGCCACTTGGGAGGCATACAGGAATGCTGCCAGAGCATGTAGGGAAGCAGCTAGAAAGGCCAAGGTCCACCTGGAACTAGGTTTGGCAAAGGGTATCAAGGATAGCAAGAAGAGCTTCGTCAAGTATATCAGCAGCAAATGGAAGATT
>NW_009260400.1:3735674-3739279 GCF_000687185.1 Egretta garzetta | reverse complement strand
CAATGGGCACAAACTGAAACATAAGAGGTTTCATTTGAATATGAGGAAAAACTTCTTTACTCTGAGGGTGACAGAACACTGGCCCAGGCTGCCCAGGGGGGCTGCGGAGTCTCCTTCTCTGGAGATAGTCAAAGCCCGCCTGGACAAAGTCCTGTGTTACATGCTCTAGGTGAACCCGCTTGAGCAGGAGGGTTGGACTAGATGATCTCCCGAGGTCCCTTCCAACTCTTGCCATTCTGTGATTTCAGGCTAATGAAAAAGCAAAAGCTGTTTGAGTGTTATTCTACAGCAGCTAGCAAAACTCTTCAGGGTTGCAGAAGTGTCCTGTTGGTTTTTTTAGGGTTTTTTTTCACTTTGAACTATTTTTTGTTGCCCAGGATGAAGAGGAATACACTCAGTCTGTGGTTCTGAATTTGTTATCTTTCTGGATGGGCCAGTGCTGAGGGTCTTTCAGTGCTTCAGGAAGTCTTTATCTTGCTTTTGGTATCTTTAAAAGTGAAAAAGAAATGATTGTTCTTTATTAGGTAGAGAGATATTCTTCCATGGGGGCAGTTATTAAATCAGGATCTTGCTCTGGATGGTGCAAAGTGGATTGATTAAACCCTGTGTGATGGACAAGTTCTGCATCCTTCGTGACACCCGCACCTAAAGACTTGAGTAATAATACGCAGGCAAAGATAAATTTTTTTTTAATTCATTCCCGTGTGTAGGCTGGACAGCAAAGCAGATGCCACTTCCGTGGTTACTAAGGAAGCAGAGCTGTAGTGGCTAGATATTAACTGACTGTTACTGAAGATGCTATAAAAGACAACCTTGCAGTGCAAGGATGTAAACATGCCCACATGATGCAAGCAAATTACCTTCAGTTGAAGCATCAGTCACTTGGTGTTTGCAGTAGAGTAAGTGTATGAGTACTTCCCCCTCCCCCGCGCAGTGTTTAAACAGAACAATCCATGAAAATGGATGTGCCATGGGTTTCTTACCCAAGGGCAGTAACTCTAAGCTAACCTCACATTGACAGCTTTATAGGGAAAAAAAAGAGGACAGAGGTGGTGTACCAAGGAAATACGATTTAGCAGTGCTCTTTAACTGCTGTCAAGCTGGAAGAGGGCAGGAAGGAAGGGAAATTTATTAACAATCTAAAAAAAGAAAAAAAATTGCATGCGCGGGAGACAATAAGGCAATTCTGAGCTAGTATGGGATTGATCTACCCAAGTGAAAGGGACAGCAAGGGGAAAGGGTGCAAAGCTGTTAGTCTGATCCTCTACCAAAGTGGCATCCAAAGTTGGCAGTGAGGGTTAACAAACACACAAAATGGGGTGGGAGTGGGACCTTTAGCTGCGGACCATGGCATAAAGAGGCCATGGCTGGAAATGGCCCAAGAGCGGTGAGCCCTGCTCTCTTCCCTGAAGCTGTTAGGTGCCTGGGTGATCCCAGGCAAGCTCTAAGGCCTCCTTAGAGTTTAGCAGCTCCCCTGAAGGTTTTAAGAATGAGTCCATCAACTCAGATTTCCTAGAACAGTGAGGTAAGTTGGTATTGTCAGAAACCCAGAAAATGTTCTTTGAGATGGTCCTTGAGGAGAAAATGCATGGGAAGAAACTGCAGCTGTTATGGGCAAAGACAATGAGATCATGATCTGGGAAGTGGAGAAGCGTATTAATCATGCAGTTTAAGAGGGAGTTAATGCATGATCTCTGAAGTCATTGAGCTGAAGAAGAAACAGGTGTGGAGAAGGGGTGAAGGGGGGGAACTGTAACACTAGCTTGAGGTGGTGGACAGAGGGGCATTGTTTGCTGCGAGTTGAGGTGAAGACATACGGCCCCATTTCAATGGTGTTGCTCAGTAGTGGAGTGTAGTGTATGGTCTGTGTGGCTAGTCAGAGAAAACTGGAGCCATCTTCCAGCCACGTTGTGTTAGAATCTCCTCACCTAGCTTCCAGGGCCCGCACCTGAGGTAGTCGTCTGAACTCTGTGAAGAGAGACTCACGCCCCAAGTGCAACTGACTGAGCTATTTCGTCTGTCTAAAACACCTTGGGAAGAGACAAATTTCTTCTTAGAACCACTTGTTTCTCTGTAATGTATACAAAGGGGATACGGCAATTAACTTAAATGGAAAATTCTAAATTGTGGCAGTGAAAATCCTATTTGCTGAGCTGCTGTTGGTGAATATATGTTCAAAAGCAAATGGTCTTGAACCCAACATCCATACCCGAGTGCAAGAAAAACTGGCTTGGCATATAGTAATTGTCTCATAGCTTGAATCACAGCCAGCATCAAATGTGTTCTTCAGGGTGCAGCTGCCTGTGGGAAGACGTTGTGAGGAAGCAGAGTATATTGCACCTTCAGCCTTTTCAGGAAGTCAGTTTGCTTTGGGTGGTTCAGTCCCCTTCAACCACCGTGACACTTAGTCCACACAGTGATGAATGGTCGTACAAAAACCTTTGTGATTTCATTTCAGCGTCAGGTGACACTCCCCTGACGTCACTGGAATGCTGCGTTTTGCCTTCCTCTGCTCTTTTATTGCTGGATAATCAAATCACACAGCAAGTGCCATAAATTAAAAATAGCATTGCCAGCATCACTTCTGTGGTAGATTCTGTGGTAATAATGCAACATTTTCCACCATGTTTGGTGATACTGAGTATGGGTGGATTTTGATTGTAAGAGCCCTCTTAACACAAGTTACTTGATTCCAGACATATTTTTAATAAACTTCAAGAGGTTTAAGGTAGGATATTTTGTTAAGAATGCCAGGAATCAGCTGTCCCTAACACATCAACTGTCAGTTTAATTTTTTCTTACATATCAGGACTATTCTCTCTATCATTTATCAGCAGTCCTGGATAACAGGGGCGGTCCCAGATGACTGGAGGTTGGCAAATGTGATGCCTATCTTCAAGAAGGGCCGGAAGGAGGATCCGGGGAACTACGGACCTGTCAGCCTGACCTGAGTACTGGGGAAGATTATGGAGTGGTTCATCTTGAGTGTGCTCACCAGGCACATGGAAGACAATCAGGGGATCAGGCCCAGTGAGCATGGGTTCATGAAACGCAGGTCTTGCCTAACCAACCTGATTTCCTCCTATGACCAGGTAACCCGCCTGGTAGACAAGGGAAAGGCTGTGGATGTTGTATACCTGGACTTCAGCAAAGCCTTCAACACAGTCTCCCATAGCATTCTCCTGGAGA
This sequence comes from Egretta garzetta, assembly GCF_000687185.1. Taxonomy (NCBI): domain Eukaryota; kingdom Metazoa; phylum Chordata; class Aves; order Pelecaniformes; family Ardeidae; genus Egretta; species Egretta garzetta. Next base: position 3,736,090 of record NW_009260400.1, on the reverse strand, counting down.
AGCTGGCGGTTCATGGCCTAGATGGGTATATTCTTCGCTGGGTTAAAAACTGGCTGGATGGCCAAGCCCAGAGAGTCGTGGTGAATGGAGTTAAATCCAGTTGGCGGCCGGTCACAAGCGGTGTCCCTCAGGGCTCAGTTCTAGGGCCGGTCTTGTGTAATATCTTTATCAACGAACTGGACGAGGCGATTGAGTGTGCCCTCGGTAAATTTGCAGATGACACCAAACTGGGTGGTAGTGTTGATCTACTGGAGGGGAAGAGGGCTCTGCAGAGGGACCTGGACAGGCTGGATCGATGGGCCCAGGCCAACTGTATGAGGTTCAACAAGGCCAAGTGCCGGGTCCAGCACTTTGGTCACAACAACCCCATGCAACGCTACAGGCGTGGGGAAGAGTGGCTGCAAAAGGGGCTGGGG
>NW_009260400.1:3734524-3735417 GCF_000687185.1 Egretta garzetta | reverse complement strand
AGGCTCAAGGGAGACCTTATTGCCCTCTACAACTACCTGAAAGGAGGCTGTAGCCAGGTGGGGGTCGGCCTCTTCTCCCTGGTAACGGATGATAGGACGAGGGGGAATGGTCTGAAGTTGCTCCAGGGCAGGTTTAGGTTAGACATTTATATATCCAGCTGTAGCTTAACTCACAGAAGTTTAGTAAGTAGAGTGTTTGACCACCATCTAATCACCATCTAAATTATTGTTTAAATGATCATTGTCAAATCAATGTTTAATTACCATTCAATTATTTCCTAATCACCATTTGATTACCATTTAATTTTCATTCAATCATTTCATTACCATTTGATCGTTGCATAATCATTAATAAATTTTTTTATTTAACCCCACAATGATGATTTCTCTTAATAATTCACCTGTGACAGAGACCTGAGAGGAGACATGTGAGTACACACATGCGAACACGGGAAAGGAAAGACATGAGTGGGGACACTGAAAAAAGACACGTGGCAGGGAACATTGTTGGGGAGATGACTGGAGCTGCTCTGCTGGAATGAGGCAGTCCATACCAGAGCAAGTACAACCCCTGAAGTGAGTGTCTCCCATGGAGGAGCAGATGCTGGAGCAGGAACCCTCCCAAAAGGAGAGTGGCCTCTGGAGCAGCCACTTTCCTGTGCAAGAGCAGGTAAAACCCCTGAAGGGACTGTGACCTGTGGAGAAACCGGTGCCAGAACATGAGAAGTAAGAAGCAAGGAGCAGTTCAGAAAATGAACAAGCAAGGCACAGTAGAATGAAACTATGAGGAACATGGTATCAACCTCCTCAGCTGCCCTCACCAAAGGAATTGGGAAGGATTGAGTATATCGTATGGTGGGAACAAGAGACATTTAGATGGCAACAGAGGAGGA
>NW_009260400.1:3720105-3734483 GCF_000687185.1 Egretta garzetta | reverse complement strand
CCTTAGTAGTCTATGTCTTCTTTGTTTGTCAGTATCTAAATCAGAATTAAAAATTTATATTACTAGGCCATAATGAAAAGGAAGTGAAATTCCTCACGATAAGACTGGTTTGTCTATGACCCATGGAATTCTTCCAGGAAGGACCCTGAAGAGGCCAAAGCAGCCCAGCACCATGATCCTGCTATTTGCTTTGTTCCTTCCTGTAGAGGGATTTCTTGAACAACAGGGCCACAATGTGTTGTGGAGCTATGTGGACAATCCAGACAATCCAGGTGTGTGACTGATATGATAAAGAGGGCTATTCCTGGAGTTCAGTTAGCACAAAAACAAAGAAGGGGGGATTGTGGATACATTCCTAGCAGAACAAGGACATCAGGTTCTGATAGGGTTGGAATGCTCTTAGAGGGGAAATGCTTAGCCAGTGTACGGGACGCTATTAAAGGGGAAATGCTTAGTTGCTAGAATAGAGAAGCAGTAACCGCAAGTAGGGTAAAATAACCAATGAGTGAGGCTTTTCTGTATATATCCAATTGCTATTAGAGGAGAAGTGTATGGACAGTGTGTTACACCTATGAAATTATTGCTTATGCTGTGTGAACCCTGCTCTGCTCTATAAGTATACCTGCACTTTGCAATAAAGTTGAAGCATTCACTATACTCCTATGGAGACTGTGTCTGCTTTCTAAAGCTCCCCTCTTTCCTGGTAAGCCTACACAAACTGGTCGCCCTGCTCAACACCTTCCTCTCAGAAGGCTTAACTCTACCATCTCATGGTCACTGCAGCAGGGATGCCCCACTTTGGGAGCTTATGGCACTTGATTTTTATATCGGCTACTGCTACTGTTGTGGTTTTCCCTTCTTTTTGGGAGGATTTTTTTTTCAGTCATAAGCCCTTTTCATTATGGTGTCCTTACCTGGCTATTCAACCACCCGCCTGGCCATGGTTTAGATTGTTTATTGGTTTATGCCTGCTTTTCATTGTGTGTGAGTGTCTGGGGAATATCTCTTGCTAAAGTAACTAGCTTGCTTTTCATTTGAGAGTTATAAATTTATTTGATAACTTCAGTTAAAGCTGAAACGAAACTGCAGGAAACACTCGTGGTTTACCCTGTCGGGCAGCTGAACACTCCCCAGCCACTCACTCCCTCCCCCCAGGGGGATGGGGGAGACAATCAGAACAAAATAAGACCCAAGGGTTGAGACAGAGATAATAATAAAAGAATAACAATAACAATAATAATGGTAATAGAATACACATAGTATACAAAACAAGTGATGCACAATGCAATTGCTCACCACCCTCTGACCGATGCCCATCCCATCCCGAGCAGCGATTGCTCTTCCCCCCTGGCCAACTCCCCCCCCCGAGCATGACACCCTATGGTCTGGAATAGCCCTGGGGCCAGCTGGGGTCGGCTGTCCTGGCTGTGCCCCCTCCCAGCTCCCTGTGCTCCTGGCAGAGCAGGGGAAGCTTGTCCTTGACCAGTCTAAGCACCACTTAGCAACGATTAAACTTCAGTGTATTATCAACATTCTTCTAGGACTAAATCCAAAACACAGCACCATGCCAGCTACAGGAAGAAAATTAACTCTGTCCCAGCCAAAACCAGGGCAACATTGAATCCCGAAACTCAGTCCTGAGTTAAGGAAGAAGAGGGAAGAGGAGGGGAAGTAAGGGCAAGAAAGTGAAAAGCTGATGAATGAATTTTGCATCTCGGATGACACCCCAGGAAGATAAGGGTTGACTTGGGAGAGATGTAGTAGATGGCTTCTTTGTGCATGGTTGCTTGATTACCACAAACCCACACTAGAAAGGCTCAGCTGCCTCTTTCCAGGAAAAAAAACCCTAGCATGATTCCTGTGCCCCAGGCAGTCCCTAATCTTACTTTAACCCATGCTCACATTTCTGTAGCAGTCTAGCCTGAGCCTAGATCATTGCACGTCCATTCCTTTCATACCACAACAATAATTGGGTATGTCCACAGTATTCATTTGTAAGAACAGTCAAGATCATCTGAACCGAAGAAGCGGGTGTGCATTACATCTCTGTGTGGGGAGACTCCTTTTGCCCACACTCAAAAGGCCTTCCAAACATAGATATGTATGCTGACCCCCCTTGAATAAACAGACATTCATAGTCACGTGGAGACAGAGCTAACAATATCGATAAGACATTTTTAATCATTTTGCAAAGAAAAACGGTTCTGCAGTTCAGCTTCTGATATGGTCTCACTGTCTAAACAGTATATGCATAGATAAGGAGCAGGGACTGACCTACTGCGCCTGCCTATGCTACCTGTGGGATTCCCTAAAGAACATGAAGCTACCCTTCAGCCATTTCACAGAAAGCCAAATGTGCCTTGAGAAGACTAGGCAGAAACTGGTTCTGTGCACAACAATCAAAAACTCTGTCAACATTTCAACCTCCTCACCCTTTTCTTGTCCCGCTCTTCCCAGAAGGAAGATCTGCAGAGCTGATGACTTGGCTTTGGAAGGATGAAGCGCTGCATTGGACTCTCAAGAGAGGGTATAGTAAAGCCCCAATCACAGCTGCAATCAGTGAGAGGTATTCCAGGGATGCTGAAGGTGACTGACTCAGAGATCTTTTCCATCCCTTATATTTCTTTGCACATGAGAAAGGGCATCTGGAAATGAGAGGGGCTAAACTCAACAGGTGGTAAGATAGCAGGGAATCAGTGTATCTACCTTAGTCCTTCCATAGACTCTCCTATATGGGATGCATAGACTATTGGAGTTGCAAGCACACATTATCAGAAACTATTTTTTTCACATTAAATTAAATTAAAAATACATTAAATTGCAAAAGCAAGGAAAAAGTTACTCAACCTCTACCCAGATTCCAGTTCACATTGCAGTTTAACGAGAAGACAGGACAGGCTGCACTGATCAGGTGTAGGACTCAGTCAGACAAGATTATTGAATATCCATCTATTTATATATGACCATGCCCTTTTATCCCTTTTCCCCTCTGCTTTCCTTTATTTGTTCCTCCCAAAACCACCTTAATCCCTCCCTTTTCCTGACTTGTTTATTCCAGCAAACATCCTGAGATGTTCCGAGCATCCCATAATGTGCCTTGTACCCCCAAGGCAGTAACACTCCCCTAAGTCTGAAAGGTGCTCCAGAGAGCGATGAGTTTCACCCCGGGACCATGGGGCTGATGGCTCTCTTGGGGCATCCCTAAGAGAAGATGAAGCAGGGGCCCTCTTTTTCTGAATACATTACTGGAGATCACCTACCTGCCACTGTGCCTCTTCCGTTCCTTCATGTTTGTGGAGATAAGCCCTGCATGAGCCGACCACCTGTGTTGGACTGGAAGAAGCTGGGTCAGCGGATTATTTGTGTTTCCCTACCTGCCATTGTACTTCTGTGTTCCTTTGCACGTGGAGATGATTGCTTTATCTTGCAAGTTCACAGTACAAAGCTGTACTTCACTGATTTTATGGAAGCCTGTGCTGCTGTTCTTGTGTTTGCTGTAAGTTTTAACGCCAATACTTAGAGCAAAAGTTGCAAGTGAATTAAAGGCAGTGCAGAATGAGTGAAAAAGAAGGTCTTTTAGGACTTAACTGCACTATTCAGCGTGGGTTTTGAATGTTCTGATTACAGTGTGCAACTGACTGTTCTTTTGCAAATACACAGAGGCAGGTATTGGCATGGTTTAGGCCATGACAGGTTAAACTCACATTAATTACAATGCAACAATCACACCCTTATGAAGGAGCTTGGATTTTATTGCCTTTGTGAAAGAATGAATAATAGTGCAAACATAAAAAGTTATAGAAAAGTTTTTATCCCTACATTCACTTTCCTTGCTGACAGGAGGGATGGTTGTCAGTGGCAGCAGTCAAAAGAAGCAGGCTGTTAAATACTGTGGTTCTTACCACATGAGCTTGCTCTAGTGTGTCCCTGGAGGACCTCCACAGTCAGATGTCATAGAAGGTAGAGTCTTCCCACCACCACTTTGGGCTCAGGTGGCTGAGTTGTATGAGGTGGAGAGCATCCACCAGATTGTTTGATCTCCACTTGGTGGCTCATTCTGAGCTGTTATTACTCATTGACTGGTGTAGCAAGTCACCAGGGAAACATTATTGCCTGGCCCTCAAGTTCCAGAGCCTCATATCTGTTGTGTAAAGGCACTGGGAAAGTGAGGGAGGCTGGGAGGGGATTCGCCTGCTGCCCCGAGCAGGGACCTGTTTCCATTCCCCACCGTCTCTTGGGTCCCCTCCTTCTGTTTGGTAGCAAGAGGACAGGGGATCCTCTGCTTCTTGTGGAGCCTCCATCTGCTGCCTTGGCCTCAGGGGTGGTGGGGTCTGGCTGCACCAGCCTGACTCCCTCTTGCACTCCCTAATACTCCTTAACCTTCCCATTGCCTCCTTCAACTCTGCCACCAGGTTGGTCACACCAGAGTCAGCCGTTGTCCTTGATGCCCTCCAGTATGAGTGACAGGCTCAGGCACCTCTGCAGCTGCAGAGCTGGTGTAGATGCTTGTTTCTGTTTGCATAGGGATTCCGTCTGGATTGCAACATTCCTTCTGGAGATAGCTTCCAGGTGGTTGGAAACTATGGCTGAGTCCTCTCCTGGGATACCAATGGCCAATAATCGATTGACCAGGAGGTGGGGACACTTAGACCCAGGAGGGGGGACTGCACCCTGCCCTCACACCCTGTCCACACGCCCTGCCCATGAGAACTGCCGCACAAAGCGCCACCCCATGCCCTTCTGATGCGCCATGCACAGTTTGCCCACCCTGGTCACTGCAGTCTATGGGGGCTGGTCTTGTATGTGAGTGGGTCGGGCCACTGTCCCTCCTGTCCACACCCGCGCTGGGCCAAAACTGCTGCTCATCAGGAGCCCTCTCTTTTGTGCCCTGGGGTCCCCTCTCTCTTCCTGTGCTTTTCACCTTTGTGGTTTTTGCCGCAGTTTTACCACTGTGGGAAGGGTTCCCCGGCACTATCCTCTCCTCTGGATCCCTTCGCCCCTGTGGGAAGAAGATCTGGAGACTTTCTCTGTCCTAAGAGGCTGTTGTCTGAGGCTGGAAAAGGACACCTGGTGACAAAAGGCTAGTGTATGAGGTAGAGAAGGAGGTCCTACAGCTGTGACAGGGTTATCCCAAGCAGTAGTGCAGGCTGGAGGCTGGATGGCTAGGAGTAGCTGTGATGAAAAAGACGTGGGGTCCTGAACATGAGTCACCAGTGTGTTCTAGCAGCAGGGAAAACAAACCATATTCTGTGCTGCATCACCAAGAACATGTGCAGCAGATCAAAGGATATGATTATTCCACCATAGTCAGCATTTGTTTGGCCACACCTGGAATGCTGTGGCCAGCGCTGGTCCCGCTCATTCACGAAAGACACTGAGAAACTGGAGAGGGTCCAGCAAATGGCCACCAAGATTTCAGGGTTGGAGGGCTTGGAACATGAAGAAAGGTTGAAGGATTTGGCTTTGTTTAGCTTAGAAAAAAAGAAGGCTGAAAGTTCCTAACCACTTCTAAAAGGTAGTTAAAGAAGAGATGGATGTACTTTCTTCATAAGGGTTCCCTAATCTAACTCCCCAGTTTTACCAGAAATTTGGACTAGGAGTCCTTTCCCACCTGGACCTCTGTGACTAAGTGCTTTGGTGATTCTAAGAGTCTGGCTTTCTCCTGCAAGGAAAGATGCAGAAACACAGACATCATCCCACAGTGTTTCCAAATCACAAAGCTGTCCCCAAAAGCTTTACCTGATTTTCAGGACTGATGCTGTTGTTTCAGCCCTTGCAAAACAGGGTGAAAAAGGGAAGCAGAGAAGGGACCGCTTGTCATCTATGCCCTTAGCCAAAATGCTGCTTTTGGGTAGGTGCATCCCAGAATGGTTTCTAGGACATGTCTCCAGAGATGCTGATCCAGTTTTGGAAGGATGGGATGTAGTCCTTCACACACCTAAAAAAGTTCCACCCCAGATTTTTTGATAGATTTTTCTTGTAGCAGTGCCCATGGACTTTCTGTAGACAGCTGAGAGGAAGAGGTCACACAGGGATTCCAGGCCTCAGAACCATCTAAGGCCTCTGATTGATTGATAGGAACCAGGTGTGCAATTAAAACTGTTCATGGTCAAAGGTATATCGTGAGGACAAAATAGGGTTTTTATTGCTCTGGTATGCAAGCTTTCTGCGCACATGATGAGACACTGACAGTGCTCATTTAGAATTAGGTAGGGGAGTCAGGGCTAAAGTGAGATAAATCTGTCTAAAAAATTAATAACATCATAAATGAAATGCTGGAGATGGAAAGCTGCCTTCATCTGCCTGAGTATCAGTAATACCATATGGGTCCAAAATTGCTATGTAATAGTGTCACAAATATCAAATTTGGGTATGAAAGTAATAGAACTGGGACCAATGATAAAAAAAGGTAATTAGTGGCAGGTTGTTTATTTGAGAAGAGTGTTAGGAGAAAAAAGTGGAAGTGTCAAGGTGGCTAAAAGCTATGTTCAGCAAAAGAAAAAAATGCGGAATATGGTATAAAGTTGGGTGGAGAACAAAGAGCTTGGGCAGGGGAAATCTGGATATCTACAGATGGCAGTGGATGCAAGCCCTCCAGGGCTCTGTAAGGAACAATGTTCCACAAAATGCTGGACTCTCCAAAAGGTCTATGGGCGAAAGGCTCGGTGTGGGAAGTTTAAATAAGAAAGGATAAACTTGAAAGGAGAGAGAGGCTTTTACCTTCGTAGTATGTGTAGGAGGAAAGGTGACAGAATTGCAATTTAGCAGTGCTTATGTCTGTGATTTATAAAATTTCTTTACAGTAATATACTTGTGCGTCAGTACTAATATTAGATAATAGATTTTTAATTCAGCATTACTTGTGTATTAATAATACTAGTAATAGGAGTTGGTTTATTAGACTATTTATGGTATTACTAGTTCCTTAGGGGTACATTGGTTAATCCATAAACCTCATAACCACCTTGATCACTTACGTCACAAGTCTCCAGACCACAAAGGGACAGCTGTAGTCAGGAGGTAACAACAGCACTCTCTGGGGTGAGAGATTCTGAAACTTTCCTCCTCTCATGGACAAATGCTACAAGGTTGACAGGGAATAGGCATCTGAAAACAAGGAGGAGGGAGAATTAAAAAATATAAAAGCCCTGAAAACATCAGAAAAGCCCCAAACTCTTCAGAAAACAAATATTTCCATGCTGAAACACTTATGGACACCTGGGACAAACAGAAAGCAAAAAGCTAATAATAACTTCTGTTTCATTGTAAACACACAATTTTCATAAATATGCATTTATACTATGGAAATAGAGAAACACACATGAAGGAAAATCATGAGGCGGCAGGGATCCCCAGATGCCCACTCGCATGGGAGGAGAGGTAGAGCAGTCAGGGGAAGATGGGTCATGCCTGAGACACGCAACATGCGTTTCACTGCACAGCCTCTGAATTTCCAAGCACAGCTTCAATCTGTGTCACAAATTCTCACTTTTCAAACTGAGTCTCCCCCTTCTGCCCAGTGCTGTAAGAGCTTCTCAGCTTCTGATCTGTGACTGCCTCAAGAAAGTAATGAAATGGCTAAATTCAACCTTGCAATCTCTTTTCTTTTTCTTGCCCCAGGACTTACTGAATGTGTGTGAAGGATGCCTTAGGAGGTGGCATCAGCAGATGCCAGTGACAAACAAGACTGGGCCCTACATTTTCCTTCCAGGAGAGCAGTTTCATTTGGAAAGGCTGTGAGGTGGCCAGGTCCCAGCACAGTGCAGGAGATAAATGGCCAGATTCACACCAGATTATGGCACAGCCATGTTTTCAAAGCACAGCTGGGTGAGACACTCAGGTATATTGTTTTTTGCTCTGTAATTTTTTCTTCAATGTCTTGCTCTATTCTTCCCTTTCAGAGGTCCATAAATCCAACACCTACCAGTATCTTAATTCCTTCCAGTCATCCTGGCCAAAGAACACATTGACTCATTAAAATGCACCCTTTCAGCTTGCTTTTCCAGCAGATCATTCCAGTGTATAACATCGCTGATTTGATGCCAACCTCCCTATATCAGTATGAGTGGCACAGGAGCATCTGACAGCTGTTACACCATGCACGTGCAAGGACACATGGGAAGGGCTCAAAGCTGCCTCAAGGGAGGATCAGACTTGCCATTAGGAAACATCTCTTTACCAAGAGGATGGTCAAGCCCTGGAGCAGGCTTCCTGGAGAGGTGGTCGATGCTCCAAGCCTGTCAGTGTTTAAGAGGCACTTGGACAATGTCCTTAATGATATGTTTTAGCTTTTGGTCAGCCCTGAATTGGTCAGGCAGTTGGACTAGATGATTATTGTAGGTCCCTTTCAACTGAACTATTCTATTCTATTCTATTCTATTCTATTCTATTCTATTCTATTCTATTCTATTCTATTCTATTCTATTCTATTCTATTCTATTCTATTCTATTCTATTCTATTCTATTCTATTCTATTCTATTCTATTCTATTCTATTCTATTCTGTTCTGTTCTGTTCTGTTCTGTTCTGTTTTATCTTGTAAGATGCCTGCTGAGTCTTCTCTTCTCCAGGCTAAACAGCCCCAGCTCTCTCAGCCTTTTCTCATAGAAGAGGTGCCTCGTCCCTTCATCATCTTTGTGGCCCTTCACATGGACCAGAATATCTCCATGTCTCTTGTACTGGTGAGTCCAGAACTAGACACAGCTCTCCAGGTGTGGTCTCACCAGTGCTGAGCAGAGGGGAAAGACCACGACCTGCTCGCAATGCTTTGCTTAATGCAGACCAGGGTACCATTTTCCACCTTTGCCTTCTTCCTGCCTCTTCTCCTCTGCCATCTCTCTGCCCTCAGAGGCACCTTCTTCTCTCTTGATGGTCCCTTGCTTGCAGGTTCCTCCCAGCCCAAAAGCCTTTCCCCTTGCCCAGTGAGGTTTTACATGTGCTGCAGGGAATGGCACTGCTCAGGCCCCAGCCCTGGTCCAGCATGTGACAAAGCATCCATCCACACCCCCCTGTGCCCAGAGCTGTGAGGGTACCTACCCTCCAAGGGTGCAACCTGCTTTGTCACAGGAAAGTGTTGGACAGGCAGCTTGGGGCAGATTTGGGCTGCACAGAGAAGGAGCGGTGTGCCCTCCTGCATCCCCTGCACAGCATCCCTGCCCAGAGAGTTACCCTGAGGTTGTCCCTCTGCCCCCAGTGTCTTGGGCTGAAGGAGCACCAGGGGAGCTGTGATGGTAGCTTCTGGGGAAGTCTGTGAATGGAGGTGAAATGTCTGAGCTGTGTGAGGAGTTTGGGGATTGACTTGCCCATGGGACTATTCACACATGAAACTTTATTTCTAACTTCCATTACAAATGTCAAATTTTACTGGAAATTCAGTTGCCCACAGATAGATTGGGAGTTCCAGCATCTGTTAATCCCAGATCTCACAGATATTTCCCAGAGGCTACTGTCGTTTTGCAGAAGGGCCCTGTCTCCCCAGCATCCCTCCCTCTTTCTGCACTGCCTCTCCCCCCGCTGGTGTCACCGTGTGCTGCCTGGCACAGAAATAGGTGCCTGTGTCCAAGACTGTGAGGGCATGCAGATGCAGGGAGACCCTGTTTTTATCTTTATCTGCAGAGATGGTGAGCCGGCCTTGGAAGGGTGGGGCAGAGCCTGTGTTATTCCCAAAAGGATAGATCCAGCCTAGAAATTGCAGGTCACCTCCTGGGGTCTGACGGACGCAATTCCAGTCATATTGACGGCTATCCAGATGTGCTCCTGTTACAGTACAGGTGAGTGGGAGTGATCCAGAGACCTTCCCCTCCTTGGGACCAGAAGCCACCATCTTTATGGGGTAAATGGTATCTGGAAAGAAGCAGAATGAGTGTCTATAAGAAAGCTCATGGGCATAGTAATCCATCCTGAGGTTGGAAGGTGCAGAATTTTGGCCTTTAGTTCCAGGAGTTATCACTGGAGGCAGTGGCTTGCTCAGAAACCTCAGACCCATATTTATTTGTGCTGCCCAAAGGACTGCTGAGGCAGGAGATGCACAGGAATCAGGGTAACTGCTGGTAAACATGCCATACCTTTAAATACAAATGAGAAGCTTGGCAGAAGGAGAACATGGAGACCACAGCCCTTCCCAGTCCTGCTCCCTTCACCAGCTATGCCTGGACCCACACCCCCACGCACAGAGAGTGCAGAGATCAGGCTGGGCATGGACACATGGGGAGCTGGTTTGTCAGTTGCACATGAGTCCCAGAGGGACAAGAATCACAGGGCTCTTAAACCTCTCCAGGAAATGGCCTGCACCTCAGAAATCCCAAGGCTGCCTAGGGTGAGGCTCTGCACAGCTCCTTGGGGCAGTTATTGGCTTTGTCTAGGAATGTCTTCCCATTACTCCATGCTCAGAAAAAATCTCTGAAAACTTCCCTCGTCTGCACTGCACCAGCATCCCACCCCACCCGAAAAGGGAAGATGATTTCCATGCAAGGATTCATCTTACCTAGTGGCATTTAGTTGGGCAATAGCAGGCCAAAGTGACCAGGGGCAGCCTAAGCCTACTCTGTCTGTCTCTCTCCCCTTCCCCCATGGCTCTCACCTCCCAGCAGTGCTGTGTGGACAAGGTCAGGAGCCAAGGACCCATCCGTTATGGGATCATGTCCTTCTGTTTTGGGGCAGGGAGAAGAGAAACTAAACCTCAAAGGGACACAGGCAGGAGCAAAGCCCAACCTTTGACTCCCAGAAGGGAGAGGCAAGACCTGAGTTGGGAAGATGGAGCCTGTGACCCTTCTGGACCCATCACACCCACCCCAGCAGCACTGGGAACACGAGCCCAGGGGACAAACCAGTCCCAGCTGCTGCATGGGTAAAGGTGCACAGAGCGTGCTGGGCTCATCTTTGGTGCTCATCTACACCCTTTGTGGGACCATGGCCTAAATGTACCCTCCTGGGCCCTGCTAGGCTCTTCCATCCCTGGCTCAGCAGAAAGAGAGGCATTCCCTGCTGTACTCCCTCTTCCTCAGCAGTACCCTTCCTCTTCCTCCTCTTGCATCCACAGGAGTGTCTGGCTCTCCTGTGGTGCTTCTCACTGGCTCTTGTGCAAGGGAGCTCAGTGCCCTGGTGTGGAAACCGGAGGGGCTGGAGGTAGAAGGCAGGCAGGGTCTCACTGGACCTGCTAGTGGTAGCCTGCCACCACCTGAGGGCTCACATCTGCAGGACACATGGCCACAGTCACAGCAAGGAGAGGATAGGTGTAGGGAGCCCAAAGGTCCCCTTTCACTTTCACCTGCTGTGCCCCTCATGCAGGGTTGCTCCCCACCACTCTCCGGCACATCATGTTTGGTAGAGGGGAATAAGAATGGTGGGGAGCTACAGCCTGCTCCTCTCCCTTTTACAGGGGGAAGTTAAAGCTCCAAAGCTGTCCTTGTTCCTCCATACAACCTTTCTCTCTCTGTGGGCTCGATACCCTAATATGTGGATAAATAAGAAGTGACAGAGCAGGAATTCATGGGATAGGCATTACAGCAGGGCATGAAAATACCTGGGCACAGGAATGGCCCTGTGCCAAGAGGACACATGACAGCATCCTGGCCCTGCTCCTTCTTCTGCAGCCAGAGCTAAGCCCAGAGCCAGCTTGGCTCCCCCCCCATTCCCACCCACAGCAGGACAGTGCAGGGCTGAGTGATGCTCTGGGGATCTGGAGAGAGGGGTCAAGATACCATGAAAGGGCAGAGCTCAGATCCGCTTAGGTCAGGAAGACCCAGCTTGGGCTCCCATGCCTTCCATCCCTGGGGCTGCTGAACACCCCTTCAATGCCCGGTCGTGGGGTACTGCAGGGCTATGTCAGCTCTCCATCCTGCTATCGGTCCTTCAACCTCCACACATCCTATGGGAGGGCAGGAAAGGGCAAAGTATTTTGGGAACAATACAGGTTCCAGGCAGAGGGAAACACAAAAAAACCCATGTCCCTGTCCTCTTCCCAGAAAAGGGGGGGTTCTCACCTTTAAGGGCTGCAGCAAAGGTGGTGACCAGCATCCAGAGGAGCATTGCAGTCTTCCCCAGAGGAATTTGCATGGTGCACTGCGAAGTAGGAAAGTAAAATTGTGGGGCTGAGAAGGGCTCAGAACTTCTTCTCTTTGACACAGCAGAGAAATGCCCTGTCCTTCCAGTGCCGAAGGCTCAGAATTCCTTGTACCTCCAGGCAGATTTGCAGCCTTATCTGATCAGCTCCTTTGCAGTTACATGTGCTTCATGCACTGGGGAGTTGGAGACATTCGTCACTGCTGGTCTGGGTGGGGACAGGAAACCACATTCCTTTTTTTGTAAGGCTCAGCCTGCACAGGAAACACAGGGACCTCTCTTGTCTCCCCAGGGCCCCTCATACTGGTATCTCTAAACCTCCTATCCGAGGCTGTGGCCCTGTAGATGGCTGTGGTCATGCTGATGGCTGGGAGGGGACAGGCATGGTAATGTGGAGAGTGTCTTCTCCCTGGGACTGATGTCCTCCCTCTCTCAGCATGGCCCAAACCTGTGGCCCCACCCCCAGCCAAGGGCCATGGCTACCAGATCTGGGAGGGAGCAAGAGGATTTCCACTTCTGGCTTCTCTGTTTCCATATCATTGTGAGCTGTGCCCCAAACCCTGAAATGGAGCAGGCAGTCTTCCTGCTCTTGTGTGGCAAAGAGCAGGATCCCTACCTGGGAGGAACATCAACCCTGGGCAAAATGGACCAAGTGGCCATAGGAGAATCCTGTTGCCCACCCCATATTGTGAGGTCCCACAGGGATGCTCCGGTACCAGTGCTGATAAATGGGAGAGGCCTCAGAGCTGTGAGTCATCAGAGAGCTCCCGGGTCCCTGGCTCATTGCCCACACTGCTCAGTGTGCAGGTTGACTCGAGTTTCATTTGGAAACAAAGCAGGGCTTTCTCCACTGCTCTGCTCCACCCAGCACAGAGAGGCTGACTGGGGAGCTATAGGAACAGGGAGAGCTGCTCCAGGTGCTTTAGACACCCAAAGGGGTTTAGGGGCAACAAGGAGAGCTGTTGGAAGGGCTGGAGGCAAGCTCTTTCCTGGGTTAGTACAGAGCACCTAGAGCTCTTAAGGGGACATGAAAAATGTTGAAGATCCCCCTCATGCTTAAATCCTGCACTTGGGTCATGGTATAGAAATGAGGCAAAGCCAGGACGGATCCGGTTGCTGCAGGGGATCTCTACCCTCTCCGCAGATCTAGGAGCTTATAAGGGCTGAAGAAGTGATAGGAGGGGTGTCCTGGTTCCAGCTGGGATAGAGCCAGTTTTCCTCCTAGTAGCTGGCACAGAGCTGTGTTTTGGATTTAGCATGAGAATGATGTGATAATACACTCATGTCTGAGTTGTTGCTGAGCACGGCTTATACTATGTCAAGGACTCTTCAGCTTCCCATGTTCTGCCAGTAAGGAAGGGCACAAGGAGCTGGGAGGGGGCACAGCCAGGACAGCTGACCCCAACTGGCCCAAGGGGTATTCCAGACCATACGATGTCATGCCTGGTATAGAAACTGGGGGTAGCTGGCTGGGGAGCAGTGATCGTCACTCAGGGATGGGATGGGCATTGCTGGTGGGTGGTGAGTGGTTACATCACTTGTTTTTCCTGGGTTTTGTTCCTCTCTCTTTTTTTTTTGTGTTTGTTTTCCTTTTCATTACATTTATTATTATTATTATTATTTTCAATTATTAAACTTCTTATCCCAACCCACGAGTTTTCTTACTTTTGCCCTTCTGACTCTCGTCCCACTCTCACAGGGAGGGCAGGAGGGTGAGTGAGGGGCTGGGTGGTGCTTGGATGCTGACTGGGGTTAACTGAGCATGTCCATAGGTGCAGAGAAAGAAGGGAAGAGAAAAACAAAACAAAACAAAGTATCTGTGACTCAGTCTCAGTAACAGAATCATCTCCAGCCACACTGCGTGATATGAACCAGGAGGATCCGCTATTCAGTTTCACACTTTAAAACATGAAGTCACCTTTCTGCATAAACCTCTCACATTTTCGTGTAGTCAGAGCACAACCTACACAGGACAGCGACAATTGTCCCATAGCTGTTAGCAGAAATAGCAGCCCCCAGTGTAGGGCCATGCTAATCTTCAGACAGAGAGGCTATGGCCTTCAGTTAGGAGTAAAATATTTCTAGAAAACTAGGTGGGCTTTTCAAAAGAGCTTGCTGGGCAGGGCTGCCTTGACATGTATTGAATTGCTCTTGCTTTCCTTTCATAGAATCATAGAATCATAGAATCATAGAATCATAGTTTTGGGTTGGAAGGGACCCCTAGAGGTCATCTAGTCCAACCCCCTTGCAGTGAGCAGGGACACCGCTAACTAGATCAGGTTGCTCAGAGCCCCATCCAACCTGGCCTTGAATGTTTC
>NW_009260400.1:3713956-3715977 GCF_000687185.1 Egretta garzetta | reverse complement strand
GTCAGAGCTGCCCGCTCGTTAGGAGCTGGCTCTGAGGTGGGGGAGGGGAGGGGGGAGGCTCGGGTGCCCTCTCCCTCCCTGCGCTTTTGACTTCGCGGTTCTGCCACTTTTAGGAAAGGGTCCCCCAGCATGATCCTCCGCTCTGGAGCCCTTCGCCTCAGTGTCTTCGCCAAAAATGTTCTTTTTTGCTCTTTCTCTGTTCTTTTTTTGGTCCTGTTGTCACGCTTGGTCTGCATGGCCACATTTCTTTGTGAGCAACCAGAGAAACTGAGTTATCTCCAGCTTTCCTCTAAAACCAAGGCCATGAAATAAAATAAAATTAAAAAAATATTAAGATGTAACTACTTATGTTTTCTGCTTTGTTTTAACTGGTTGGTTATCAGGTTGGTCTTTCATTCTGCTGTACTTGGGAAGGCAGAAAAAGAAATACGAGGACAGGCTGAACCAGGACTCATAACTGACAATGAATTGGAGATTATATTTTTGGGTGCCTCATAGTTTAGAGGGTTTACAGGTTTACTGTCTTTGTGCAGTGCACTATGAATGCACAGGGGAAGCTCCTCCATACTTTCCCTGCCTTCTTAAGGTGAGACTTGGCTGGCAAAGAGGGAGAATACTCCTCCTTTGCCTTCCAGGAGGAGCGGGGGGGGAGGGGGGAATGATATGGATTGCGCCAGAGAACAGTGATGGGCTGACATTTTGGAGGGCAATTATGTTTCAGCATAGAAAATTAAAAGCAGTTGATGTCTGTGGGTGGAGGAGGAGGAGATCACTCCTGGGAATATGTCAGGGCTGCAGGCTCCTGTGAAAATCAGAGATGATGGAGAGGATTGCATTCTGCATTTATGCCTCAGCCTGGGAGATGGCAAATGCCTGAAGCTGGAGGGGGGGGTGGCGGCTGGACAGTGCTTATCATGCTCCATGAGCCAACCTTTCTCTCTTCCACTCCTCCCCTCCTCACTCCTGCCTAGATATCAGAAAACATCCATCAAGCCTGAAAAACACATGAACCTCCTGGAGTGAGGTCCCATCACTGCAGAGGAAGAGGGAAATGTTAGCGAGACACATGTGAGTGCATGGAGAGAGTGGTGTGTGCATAGCAGTGAGCATGGCAAAGGCAGGGGGACAACCTGAAAGAACATGGCAGGATGGCCATGCTGAAATGAAACAGGCTGAGTTTTTATTTTGAGTCAGCACAAGAAGGACAACATGTATTTCTTTGCTGGGATATGAATCACAGAATCACAGAATCACAAGGGTTGGAGGGACCTCAGGAGATCATCTAGTCCAACCCTCCTGCTCAAGCAGGTTCACCTAGAGCATGTAACACGGGACTTCATCCAGGTGGGCTTTGACTATCTCCAGAGAAGGAGACTCCGCAGCCCCCCTGGGCAGCCTGGGCCAGTGTTCTGTCACCCTCAGAGTAAAGAAGTTTTTCCTCATATTCAAATGAAACCTCTTATGTTTCAGTTTGTGCCCATTGCCCCTTATCCTGTCGCTGGACACTACTGCAAACAGTCTGGTCTGTCCTTGTGACATCCACCCTTAAGATATTTGTATGTGTTGATGAGGTCCCCTCTCAGTCTTCTCTTCTCCAGGCTAAACGACCCAACTCTCTCAGCCTTTCATCATAGGAGAGGTGCTCCAGTCCCCTCACTATCTTTGTTGCCCTCCTCTGGACTCTCTCCGGGATTTCCTCATCTTTCTTGAACCAAGGAGCCCAGAGCTGGACACAGTACTCCGGGTGGGGTCTCACCAGGGCAGGGTAGAGGGGGAGGAGAACCTCCCTCGACCTGCTGGCCACACTCCTCTTAATGCACCCCAGGATACCATTGGCCTTCTTGGCAACAAGGGCACATTGCTGGCTCATGGTCAGCTTATTGTCCACCAGGACTCCCAGGTCCCTCTCAGCAGAGCTGCTATCTAGCAGGTCATCCCCCAGCCTGTACTGGTGCATGGGGTTCGACCTCCCCAGGTGCAGCACTCGACACTTGCTCTTGTTGAACTTCATCAAGTTCCTC
>NW_009260400.1:3711115-3713636 GCF_000687185.1 Egretta garzetta | reverse complement strand
TAGAAGGCTATCAGATTGGTCAGGCATGATTGCCCCTTGGTGAATACATGCTGGGTACTCCTGATGATCTTCTTTTCATCTCCTTGCTTGGAGAGGACACCCAGAATGAGTTGTTCTATCACCTTTCCAGGGATGGATGTGAGACTAACCGGCCTGTAGTTCCCTGGGTCCTCCTTCTTGCCCTTTTGGAAGACTGGAGTGACATTGGCTATCCTCCAGTGATAGGCACCTCTCCTGTTCTCCACGACCTTTTGTGGAGATGGAAAGTGGCTCAGCAATGTCGTCTGCCAGTTCCTTGAGCACTTGTGGGTGCATTCCATCAGGGCCTATGGATTTCTGGGTGTCCAGCTTCCTTAAAAGATCCCTAACCTGATCCACATCGACCGAGGGAAGGTCATCCTTTCTCCAAGCTTGCTCGCTTACCTGCCGGGACTGAGGGACAGCCTTGACAGTGAAGACTGAAGCAAAGAAGGCATTCAGTAGCTCCGCCTTCTCTGTATCTTCGGTCACCAGGGCACCCGTTTCGTTCAGCAGCGGTCCCACATTTCCCCTAGTCTTCCATTTGCTGCTGATATACTTGACGAAGCTCTTCTTGCTATCCTTGATACCCTTTGCCAAACCTAGTTCCAGGTGGACCTTGGCCTTTCTAGCTGCTTCCCTACATGCTCTGGCAGCATTCCTGTATGCCTCCCAAGTGGCCTGACCCTCTTTCCACATTCCATGGAGCTTACTCTTTTCTTTGAGTTTCACTAGGAGCTCCTTGTTCATCCATGCAGGCCTCTTACCTCGTTTACTTGATTTCCTACTCACAGGGATGCACCGATCCTGAGCACCTGGAGGAAGAGCTGCTTAAATAGCAGCCAGCTCCTCTTGGACTCCCCTACTTTCAAGAGCCTTAGCCCATGGAATTCTTCCAAGTAGGTCCCTGAAGAGGCCAAAATTAGCTCTCCTGAAGTCCAATGTGGCAGTCCTACTTGTTGTTCTGCTTCCCCCTCTCAGAATCCGGAACTCCACCATCTCGTGGTCACTGCAGCCAAGCCTGCCCCCTACCTTCACATCCTCAACCAGTTCTTCTTTATTTGCCAGCACAAGGTCCAGTAGCGTTCCACTTCTTGTTGGCTCCTGCACCACCTGGGTCAAAAAGTTATTGTCGATGTTCTGCAGGAACCTCCTGGACTGTGCGCACCTTGCCATGTGGTCCTTCCAGTTGATATCAGGATAGTTGAAGTCTCCCATGAGAACCAGGGCCTGCGAACATGAGGCTACTTATAGCTGTTTGTAGAGGGCCTCGTCTACTTCCTCATCCTGGTTGAGTGGTCTATAGTAAACACTCACCACAGCGTCACCCATGCTGGCCTGCCCCTTAATTTTTACCCACAAGCTTTCAACTTGTTCTTCATCCGCTCCTGGGTAGAGTTCAATACATTCCAGTTGCTCCTTTACATAAAGAGCAACTCCACCGCCTTGCCTCGTAAGCCGGTCTTTCCTGAAAAGCACGTAGCCATCAATGGCAGCGTTCCAGTCATGCGTGTTGTCCCACCATGTCTCTGTAATTGCAATGAGATCATGGCGCCGCAACCACATACAGAACTCTAGCTCTTCCTGTTTGTTCCCCATGCTGCATGCATTCGTGTAAAGGCATTTCAGCAAGGCAACTGAGCATGTAGGTTTCCCTGGAGGTATGAAAGAGGATCTGCCACAGCCAAGCCCACCTTTAGGGCAGTTGCTCTTTTGGTTCTTAAGTTGGGAGGCAGCTACGGCACATTTATTGCTGCTCTGAACGGACACACTTGTTCCCCCCTTGGATGCAACTGCCTGAGTGACCTGACTGTGAACCCCACCCCCCGAGTCCTTTAGTTTAAAGCCCGCCGTACCAAGTTGGCCAACCTAGTGCCTAGAATTCCCCTGCCTCACCTAGAGAGGTGGACCCCATCCCTCCCTAACAGGTTGTAGCCATTGAAGAATGCCCCATTGTCATAAAAGCCAAAACCCTCATGACGGCACCAGCCACATAGCCAGGAAGTAATGAACATTATGTGCCTATTTCAGGCCACCACCTTCCCTCAAACTGGTAAAATGGACGAAAAGATAACCTGGGCCTGTGGTATGCAAGAAATGCAGAAGCCGAGTGGGCAGTAACCGCAAGGCCAAGAAGAGGAGGAGCAAGAGGGCATCACCGTGACCACACAGTGCCTGGCAGGACTGGAATGTGGCCTTGCTATAAAACTTAGGGCTCGAAATTAAACTGCGTCACTTGGACCATCCATACTGTGTATGCTGTGTTTCCTTGACCTGCAGACGTCAGGGTGTCTGCGTGATCCTTCGGGTAACCTTAAAGTTGATACAAGAACCAACAAGTGGTGACACCCAACTTGATCGGCTGCTCGCAGGACGGGCAGCGGCCAGCTTGCCAGGGAAATGGCGTGGACAGTAGAGGACACCGTGACTAAGGTACTTAAGTCGGTGGCGGTAGAAGTGGGTGAAGAACTACATTCTAAACCCCCGGCCCCCTGCATCCAAT